>NC_143582.1:29620090-29972490 GCF_048544385.1 Mastigoproctus giganteus
ATTGCAGTTCCGCATCCCTTATATCTGTGTGACACCACGTCTCTGATATCCCAACAATATCTGCCTTCGATGTTTTGAGCAATACCTCAAATTCATCAAATTTATTTACTAAACTCCTAGCATTGGTGTACACGCAAGTATACCTGCACCTGTTTCTATTCTTAGCTACCCTAACACAACCCATGTGTTTACTTGTACCACAATGGCTCCCAGCAGTCTCTGAAATACCATGCATCTTGTTTTTCAGGCTTCTGCTCATTCTAATAGAAGCAGTGCAAGAATCTCTTTCACCTCTGCCAGTGGCTACTGTCAATCTATTGGTCTTTGTCTCCCCCCAAGCTAGCAGTTTTCCGACCCACCTAACACTGCCTCGATAGCATCAGCAAATATTCTTGCACCCTTTCTATTTAAGTGTATCCCATCCCTGTAGAAGCAATCTCTCCTGTTAACAAGTACAGTCCAGGCTGAAAAAAATTCTACCCCTTGAGCCTTGCACAATCTTTCCAGGGCCGAATTGATCGACAAGGCTCTCATCATATACTCCCTCCTATCGTGTCTGGGCAGAATTGCAGACACTTTCAAATTCAACCCTAATTCTCGGCTTTTGTTCAACAGTGACCTGTACTTGTTAAGTAATTCTGCCGGTCTCCTACTCTTAATATTATTAGTGCCAACGTGTACAACTATATCACCTTTTGTGCCCTTAAAAGATGATATTCGCTCTACAACGTCATCAACCTTTGCCCCTGGCAGACATACCCTGGTCCTGTTCCACCTATCTTTTTTACAAAGCATGTTCCCCGTTTCCCTGACAATAGAGTCACCAACAACTACTAGTTCCTTCGGGACCAGCGCATTCTGCCTTGGGGGTTGTCTCTGTGTCACGCGATGCCCAAGTGCAAGCTCTGGCGTTGATGTGGGCAGCTGAGAGCTTGATGGGCCCCTCAATTTAGTTTCTTCGAGGGCATCCACCCTGTCCTTCAAGCTCTCATATAGGCCCAAAAGAACGCCGAGTTGTTGCCTGATATCGTTACACTCCTTGCATCGCGCACACACAAAGACATCCCCCTTGGCAGTATCAAGTCCCGTACCCGATTGCTCTGCAAACATCAAGCAAACAGTGCATTTTATAAGGCTGTGAGTCAGAGGACAACTGCCCCCCTCAGTTCTGCTCTGAGCCACAGCACTTCCATTAGCTTGAGCCTTTTGCTTTGCTGCTCTGGTCTGAGTCATGATTCTATTAATTTATTAATTAATTATGTTATGTTATTAATTATATTACGTTTGTAATCTAAGTCGTTATATGTATTTATTTAAACGTACAATTTAACTGCTAACGAAGTTCAACTAACGCTATCTAATATGGTATATCTAGTACGGTATCACAATGGCGGGAAAGTTAATAACGGTAGCGGTAGTTACGAACACGTGGAAACCCTTACCGATACTTTTACAAGGCCGAGTAAAGAATAAATACACCAAATTAATCAAAAAATCACAAAATAATGTTATACTACTAAATTTAAATCAAAAGTTTTAGAAAAACAATAATTTCAAATCAATAAATAAGAAAAATCCACTTAGCGGCTTGGAACACGACCATCACTAGTAGCCTCGTCAGCAGACTCTGCCCACAAAGTGGAAATGGACATCGTTGAGATTAGAATTGAGACCACGTATATTTGTGAAATGAATTAGGAAGTGTTTGGGAGGTTTAGATCTTTTTGCAAATAAGCTTGCTCTATTAGTTTGACAATTCATGGCCGGCCGGACTGCCTGCGAACACTGTTTTAGAGCTGTACCCTCGAAATGTAAGGAATATTGGATCTCACCACGATGTTCATCATAACCTCAAAAGTCACCAATCATACTGCATGATGGAAGAGATGGGGAAGGGTTGACTGGAAATTAGCTCTGGAGACTAAACATGGGTTCCATCACTTCAAGCCTCAAATAAGCAAAGTGGTGGTATTGCACCAGTTGATGAGAGTCATCTACCATCTAATACTGCTTGGCAACACAGAGGGGTGGCATTCCTCCATGTGGTTTAGATGCCACATCTCGACCCCTGCTTACATTGTTTCACACCTGGGTGGCCACCCATCATGTACTTGTGCATGGAGGTTATACCCAGGATTACTAACAGTCCCACCATCGTGAAGGTGCAAGCAGAGGATTTGGCTGTCATAGACCGTCCAGACTTTGCTGAAATTGGGTCCACTTGACTTGAGTGTTACCCAAATATCAGTTCCATCAGCATTTTAGACTCCCAGGTAGCAAGTACAGCTTGTCTGGCATATCTGAGATCGCAAGGACCGATGTTGGCTAACTGAATGGACGTTGACTAACTGAGGCACTACGTGTTTGAACTGACTTGGAAGAAAGGGATGAATAACAGATGCAATTCAGAAGAGCAGTTCCCATGATAATATCTATAGAAAGCATGCAGTAGAAACTAAATGTCAATATGATAAAGAGTAGAAAGAGTTTGCAAGAGATTGGTTATTAATCAATCTGATAGTCCTCTTTAGGGTAACATCTAGGAGCTTGAGAGAAATTTTAGGAATACCATCCTGTATTTAGGAACAACATTCTGTGGTAAGATTGATAGCTGTGTAGAAGAAAAGTACTGCTGAAAAAAAAAAAAAAAAAAAACTGAAAACAGTTTCTTTCAATGCAGAGGAAGTAATATTTGTGACATGTTTATGCCAAAAAAGGTTAGAAGAGGGTTAAGTCAGTAAAGATGTGAGATCTAGTCTAGAAATTCAAAGAATTGTCAAGGGCAAGCACAAGTGGAATCTTTTCTGTGAGAAACAAGACAGGAATGAGTTTTGGAAGGACTGAATTTAACTAAGTTTTCTTCTTTCCACTGCCGAATTAGGTAATTTGTGGTGGATATTCACAAAATTGTAGTTGTTTATTCAGAGGAAGGTTTCTTAAACTAAGAGGTGGAAAGTGCTGTTCTATTATCAATAAAAAGGACAAGATTAAAAATAAATGGAAGAAGATCATAAATATACAATAATATATATTAATGATGAACTAAAATTAATGAACCAAAAAAGAAAGTGCACTCTTTTTTCTAGACAATGATTTTAAGTATGCTAAATTTTAATTTCTTCACTCATGATTTAACCACATGGATTAGGAAGTAAGTTTAGAGAAATTAAGCACTGCTATTTTAAGCATATGCCAATAACTGCCTTTATTAACTCTTCAACCACTGCATTGCATCCAAAAGATGAAATTTTTAAAAGTTATATTATTTTTTTAAAATTGAGAATAAAATAAAAATTGAGAATAAACTCAAATCCTTCTATATACCATTCTTCACAAATATTCTCTAAATGACAATGCATATTTTCTGTTTTCATTTCAACTCGCTAAAGTTAACTTGGTGTGGCACCTGCCCGATGCCATACAAGTGAATGTGTTGTTGTTTTTGGAATTAGCTGGAATGTACAAGTACCACTCATCCAGCACCATAATCCTTTCCACAAGCCAACTTTACAGGTAATGTCACTGTACCAATGCCATTACGATTTGGCTCTTTTTACTTTTTGTATATTTTACGAAAACTGCTTTTCTGGGGGCTGGGAGACTGCGAGAAGAAAGGCCAGAAATTGAGAGGGGATTGTTATTGTTATTTGGTTTTTAGGAGCATTAGCAACTAAGGCCATATTGCTCTGGGGATATGCAGTGGTCATTCCCTGACCTTTCCGCATCCTCCGTATTTGGTAGTAATGGGCTCGAACCCCGGTCTAATCAAGAAGCATGTGCTACGCACTGCTGCTCCTTCCCACCTGGCTATGGAGGTGCCTATTGAGAGGGGAGGGATATAATAGAAGACTAATGAAAACATCCATACAGCTCAGTAAACTTTGAACAACAAATAATTGGATAAATTATGTACATATTAAAAAAATATTGTTTTAATTAGAAAAAAAACTTTACCTGCTGTGTGTATTTTACTGAAAACTGCTTTTTTGGGAGGATTATTCAAATGTTACAATATTATAGTGTCTGAATAAAGAACAGAAAACTACAAAAGACTGCAATGATTGTTTGAACTAAATTCATTATTTGTTTATTTAAAAAAACATATACAACAGGATGATAATTTGAATTATAATATCTAAAACATTGCTATGTAAGCACATATAATTTTTCTACATGAAAACATGACTGTCATGTGAAATAATTAAAATAATATAAGTTCATAGTAAACCATATCAAAAGTATTCCGATTCTAAATATGATCTAGAATTTTTAATAGGAATTTTGTTAATGTTATGAATATAAAAAATTTTATCAAATAACCAATATGGTTGTTAAAGAGCATAGTGCTGATTCAGGTAACTATGAGCTGAACAGAAAAAAAATTCACTTCATTCTTAGGCTAAGAAATTTATTACTATAGGATAAATTAATTAATAAATTTATTTATTTATTTAGATTTTATTCATTAAATTTAAATTAAATAAAGGCAATCATTCTCAGCTATTGTTCTAGCCCTTCCCAAGTAACACCAATGCAATTTAATGTGATGCCCTTTCTAAAAAAAAAAAATGCAGACAACATCTATGCTATACAAATTTATACTACTGGAATTTATTTTTTAATCTAATTGTTTAGTTTAACTAGTTCCACTGAAGAAGGGACAGAAGAACAGCTTTATTTAATTTAAAGTTAACATAGCACATATAAACTGTCTTATAACAAATTTCTTCTTAGCCTAAGAAGATGGTAAACAGTTTTCTTTTCAGGGCGAAGGTAAAGAAAGCCAACACGAGAACCATGGAAAACTTCAGCAAACTTAACAGGCAAACTCATTTCCCACTACCGCAGTTTCTCCCTGCATTCTCGGTAAACAGATGGTGCGTGCTATCGGTGGTGGCAGCAGAAGTCAATAACGATGTATTGATTAGTTTTTCCCATTATTAAAAGCAGATTATTGGAGTTCATGAGTATAATGCTTTTGTGGCTGAATTTATTTACAGGTACACCCCCCAGACTGCCTCAGTCTTAGGGTGTTTATCTCCCCTTCCTGCTGTTTTAAAATAGAAAAATGACTTCTACAGATTGTGTGTGTTATCAGTAGTGGAAGTAGAAATTGTTTTCCTATCGGGTCAAAACAGTGGGAAGGGGAGGATAAACACCCTAAGACTGAGGTAGTCTAGAGGGTGTAAATTTCAGCCCACTCATGAACTCCAATAATCTGCTTTTAATAATGAGAAAAAACTAATCAATACATTGTTATCGACTTCTACTGCCACTACCGATAACACGCACCATCTGTTTACCAAAAATGCAGGGAGAAACTGTAGTATGTAGTGGGAAATGAGTTTGTCTGGTATAAGTTTACTGAAGTTTTCCATGGTTCTCGTGTTGGCTTTCTTTACCTTAGACCTTTACAGCTTTGCATATAATGAAACCACAATAATCAGGGAGAAAATTGGTAATCAATATTAAAAAAAAAATATTTTCTATGACATATGTTTGATAAACCAAATTAAAGTTATCAACTTGATATGTTATTTGTTATTCATCAGCTTTATTCAATTATTATATTATCTGACTACTTTGAATTTCATATAAATGCACATACTTTTCTTTTATAAATGACAACTTTAATAGCCAGCAAAAAAATACTGCTTCTAATTGACTCAAGTATTATTATCATTAATTTTATTTTTAAAATTTTTCTCAACCTTCACAGTTTACAATAGTGCTTTATATTTTTAAACCTTTAAGATGTAGCAATAAATTAATTATATCCATAATGATTCCTGTAGTTTACCTCTTTAGACAGGCGATCTTCTAAAAGTTTGTGACATTTCACAGCCCTCTGTTGTTTCCATTTATCACTATCTGGACATGAATTATCCATAGCAAACCATGGTAAAATATGTGCTAAGATAACTGGCAAACAGTTTTTTACCATATCCACTGCATTCTCCTTTTGCACTGTCCCCAATTTCTCAACAGCATTAAAATCCAGTAATTCAATTAGTATAGGCACTATAATTTTATAGTGATACCTGTAAAAGATAAAATTTCAGCACTTCTATTTAAAAATTAGTCAGATACAAAAGAAAAATAAAAATTCACATAAATTGAGTTTGGAATATATTTAAAAAAAAAAAGTCACTTTAGAGTAAACGTTGAATATTTTACTTATAAAAATTATGCAGTGTATCCCATTCCAATAACTGAAAAGGAAACTCTTCTAGAGGATATTTTTGTTGCAACCAGTTTTGCAGCAAATAGGGCAAGTGGCACTCCATGAAATTCCTCAAGGTTTTAAAATCTAAGGTAACAGACAGCTGTTTCAGTACCTATTAATAATAATAATAAAAAAAAAAATTACTTCTCTTTTTCTAAAACATTTAATTTATTGATTTACATTTAAACTACAATTAAAAATTAAAAAATAATCAACTTTAATGTTATCTGTCCTATCATACTTATAATATAAATCTGTTATAAGCACTATTGAACCTAATTAATAAAGGCCTTATTGATAATATTGTACACATTCTTTACTATTATAATCTATGCATTTTCATTAAATCTTGAGTGAAAGTTATTACCTAGGACTTCAAATGAATGCTATTGAAACAAAGATGAGAAAAACAAAATTATTGGTATTATTAGTACTGGAAAAAATGATGCTAGGAGGTAAACTCTTAATAGCCAAAAAACAAAACAAAACAAAACAAAAAAAATCTCAATCAATGTGCCCATCCCTTTAAATGATTAGCCCAATCCTTCTTGATATTTATTGAAATTTTCTACCACAAAAAACAGCAGGCGATACTTATTTCAACAATAAATCACACTTTGGCTAAAGACAAAATTTCTGCAGATCTATTCTGTAAACATATTTTTCTCTCTCTCTCTTTTTTTTTTTTTTTTTTTTCAATTCAAAATTTATGCTTCCTTGTGTGTGTTACTTGAGAAAGAGTAAAAATACCATCAACATTTAGTTCCCAACCATTTTAAAGGATTAAACACTTCAATTACATCTCCTTGCAGGATGCATGATTTCTCTAGGACAGCGTTTCCCACTTTTTTTAGTCATGGAACACTTTTCATCTTACAATATATTTACAGAACATTTACGAAACTCAAGTTTAACCAAAGAACTGTTTGTAATATTTTATTACAAAAGAGCACTGTGCATCAGGAGCATCTTTATTTCCAACACATGTAAAGCCGAAATTGAAATAACTTTCATCATACTTTCGTTTTGGTCTTTTATTAGTTGGTTCCTGTTTTTTTTTTCACTTCAGATTTTTTGGGGAACAAAAGGCTGTGACTGTTCATCCTCACTTTGAAGTGTGACAATATAGTGTTCATTTTCATTGACCACAGTTGCACTACTAGAAGTACTTTGCTTCTCTTTTTAAAGTTCCTTTTTTCAACCACAAATCCATGGTCATTTATTTTTATGATAGCTTATTATTTTATTTTTTTAATTATTAATTATGATTTTTCACGGAACACCTGTTCACATCTCGTGTTGTTGTTGTTGTTGTTTGGTTTTTAGGAGCATTAGCAACTAAGGCCATATTGCTCCGGAATATGCGGTGGTCATTCCTTGACCTTTCCGCATCCTCCATATTTGGTGGTGACGGGCTCGAACCCCGGTCTAATCAAGAAGCGTGTGGTACGCACTGCTGCTCCTTCCCACCTGGCTACGGAGACGCCTCACATCTCGTGAAACAGAGTTTGAGAAACGCTGCTGTAGACCTAGTTTACAGATGTTGCAATTTACAGAAAACAGTATAGCTGAGTTCTTGGTTTTTATATACAGGGTGATTTATAAAAGTATATCTTAACTTTAGAAGCATATACCTAAGGTTATTTACAGTAAAAAAATAAGTTATTCCATCTAAACATAGATCCAATTCTCAATGGTTGTGGAGTTATCACTACTTGAATATTAAAAATAAGAATAAGCAAAGAAGTACATATTGTATATGAAATTTTTATTGATGAATTTACAGTAATTGCAGATAACTGTTAATAATCCATAATAAACATTGAAAATGATTATTCTCAGTCTCAGTACATCATGGCATATTTGTGAATCAAGTGTGTAGTTAGCATCAATTCACAGGTTTTCTTTATACAGCTTGCAGCATCCAGAATGCGATGGACCAGTGCATCTAGTGTAACCATTCTTTGTTGATATACCAAATCTTTCATGCAGCCCAAAAGATAAACATCTAAAGCACTGATGTCTGGAAATTGACAACAATACATACATATGTTGAGGTCAACGAAATTATTGCAACTTATCATTTAAATCATTCTTGGACTTCAAATACTCACATTTCATAGACACTGAGATTCACAAATGACCCTGGATATATTATGAGATTGAGAGTGGTCATTTTCAACTTTTATTATTTATTCTTTGCTTATTCTTATTTTTAACATTCAAGTAGTGATAACTTTGTAACCACTGAAAATTGAATTAAGGTTAATATGATATTTTTTGTTTGAAATTACCTCAGAAATAAGTTCCTGAAGTTAAGACAAAGTAGTGAATTACTTTGTATATTTCATTCATGGTGTTTCTTCTTAAAAATTTGATTATGGTGAAGACAGTGAAAGTAAAGCAAGTTTATAACATGCATTTCCTAGAGAAACTAAAGCAGTTTATATATCACTTGAAGACAGAAAATGCAGTAAAAGAAGGTTTACAATATGCATTTCTTTTCACTAGAAGAGACTAGAGAAGAAAGAAACTAGAAATTGGTAATGGGCTGCATTTTAATAAAATAAAGAATTCACACAATAAAAATATACTATCAGCCAAGAAATTGAGTGCTTTACCATTCATTCAATTTCAAGTTATGTGGAATTTTTCTTATCTTTAGTTATCAATGATAACTTCTCTAAAGTTAAAGAAAGGAAAGAAATAATATTTTGCTAGAAGACACTGCATGAAAAATTAACTTTTCAGTAGCTCTTTTGAACCATGGATATACCAGGGAGGGAGGAGGAGAAGTGGGTGGGGAGGAATGATAATTCAGCACTACTCTTTTTTGCCAAATACTACGAATTTGGCTAAAAAAAAAAGGCATTTGGCAAAATTTTAACGGTATTTCTCAGAGGTGAGACTGAAAACAGAATATAAAACAAACTGTAAATATTTGTATATTACATTTTTCAATTACAGCTATCCAATGTTATGTTGTTTCTCTGTTTTAATACTTTGACAATCACAAATTATGATAGTTAAAAATTAATTAAATGTAAATTACTTCTATTTTCAGAAGCTCTATAGTTAGAGAGATTAATCCAAAATTAAAACTTGACTAGTTACCAAAGGAATGACAAAAAAAAGTAGATTGTTTCAAATAAACTTTTTTTCTGAAATTGCACACTTCTGCCATGTTACATTCTGGATGAAAAATACAGAATAAACTCACAGGAAAGAAACATAGACAAAGGGAGATTAGCTGGATAAAAAAAATTAGCATCTCAGGTTCACACTTCAGCTTCTAAAAGAAGTGTGAACTTTTTTCAAAAAGATATAATGAATTCAAATTAAAGGTAATGGAAGCATTAAAAATAGTGAAATTCAAATTAAAGGTAATGGAAGCATTAAAAATAATGAAATTCAAATTAAAGGCATTACAACCTTGAAAAGAAATGTTACAGGAATTTCCATTAGTTTTCCCACTTGCAACATTGCAAAAACAGCTTGAGGTTCACAAATGGGGTTATGTAATGCAACAGTTGCTAAACATGTGAGCAAGCTTGCTGTTCCATTTGCCTTTTCATCTTGCTCTTGTTCGAATTTCATCTGTTCCTTATCCTATAAAAGATAAAATATCATTACCTTTAAATTAACAAAACTGGTCATAATTTAATGTAATATAAATCAACAGCAAATATTTGACAGTATCAGTTATGTAATTTTAGTGCAAAAATTTTATAAATTAATCAAAAATAGTTTATTCAATAATGAAGTAAGTTAAATAATTACATATACAGGGTGTATCATAACATGTGGGACCCACTTCAGGGATGGATTTAGGACATAAAAACAATAAAAAAGTTCATGTAAACATAGGTCTGATTTTACCTTGTTTCCCAGTTACAGCCATTTTTGTGTTCCAGCAATTCTTTCTGCAAACTGAGTTAGCGTAGCTGGCTCCATTCAACTGTTTACAAACAATGCTTGATATCTCATAGAGGGCCTTGCTAATAATTATGTAATCAAGAAGCTGGAACAGGTTGGAATCACTGGGAAAATCCTTAGATGGATAGAAGGATGGCTTCAGGGCAGGAGGCAGAGGGTTGTGATAAATGGTTATTTCTCAGATTGGGTTGATGTAAGAAGTGGGGTTCCCCAAGGATCAGTATTAGGACCACTGTTGTTTTTAAATTTCATAAACAACATCGATGAAGGGATAGAGGGCGTGATGTCTAAATTTGCAGATGACGTTAAAATTGGTAGAGTAGTTAATGATCAGTGTCAAGCTGAGCTTCTTCAGAGAGACCTAGATAGACTTCAGGAATGTCAGAAAAATGGCAGCTATGCTTTAATCTAACAAAGTGTAAGGTATTACACTTGGGAAACAGTAATCCCAAAATAACTTATTTACTTGGTGGAGTTCAACTAAACCCAGTACTGGAGGAAAGGGACTTGGGTGTTACGATACGGTCAGACATGAAATTCTCTGAGCATTGTAAACAGGTTGCAAGGAAGGCCCATGGTGTCCTATTGATGATCTATCGAACTTTTGCAAGTAGAGATAGGGACGTGATAATCCCATTATATAAGGCTTATGTTAGACCACACTTGGAATACTGCGTTCAAGTATGGAGACCGCTCCTAAAGAAAGACATTGAGCTTCTTTAAAGGGTGCAAAGACGGGTAACTCGCCTGGTGAAATCTGCAAAAGGGCGTCCTTATGAAGAAAGACTTCGAATATGTGGGTTGCAGAGTTTGGAAACTAGACGCCTTAGAGGAGATTTGATTGAGGTGTTTAAGGCTCTGAGAGGCATCAGTAAAATGAACGAGGACGAAATTTTCAAGATTATAAATGATGCTAGAACTAAGGGACATAAATTCAAGTTACAGGGGGAAATGTTTAGATTGGACTGCAGGAAGTTTTATTTTAGCCAGCGAGTTATAAATTATTGGAATAAGTTGCCTACATGGGTGGCAGAGGCTGACAGTTTGGGGAAATTCAAAGGGCATCTGGATAGTACAGGGAAGCGCATAGGATGATAGGTTTAATTTCTTTTTCTTTTATTAATTATTATTATTTATATATTTATTTATTTTTATTATTATTTTTTTTATCATTGTTCTATTCAGGGTTTTTTTTTTTTTTTGGCTGGTGCAGCATAAGCCATAGGCTTTCTTGCACCATGCGGCCATTACTAATACTAATACAAATAAGAAGACTTTTCAAGGAATATGTGAACTCCTTGCAGAAACTGGTTCATTTAGAAAAGTCAAATCCAACAGACACCTAGAACTTTTGAGAGAATGAGGAGGTCTATGATGAGTAGGGCTCACAATACCAGTCAAAATCTTAATACTGGTATTCCAAAAAAAAAAAAAAATAATAATAATCACAATAAAGTTTGATGACAATTAGGTGCAATAAAGTAAGGAAAAAAACAAATAATTACTTGAATTCATGTTTTAAATCAAACTTTTATTACAATAATCAATATTCTAACAAAAATTATTAAACATATTATTCTAAAAAAAAGCAATCAATAACACTACTGATTGCTTAAGAGACATAAGCAATCAATAGTGTTATTGTTTAAACTGGATCTAATTTTGGTACATATTTAATTAGATCCAGTTTAAACGATACGTCAATGATATTTAAACAATACTTCAACTTCAACCATACTCTAAAATAATCTACCACTTTATCTAAGTACCATTTCCAAAACAACACAGTTCAGAGGACTTACCTTCCTTCTCTTTCACAGTGGGATTCCTTTGTGAAGATTCCTTCCACGGAGTGCGGTGTCTCTCACTCTCTCTTCTTAGTTGAACTCTGTGTCTCTGCTGTGTAGCTCTTCCAGTACAGTCTTATTTTTGGAACAGTTCTCTGTTAATATTGAAGGAAATTACCACAGCAGTAGTAGAAGCCAGGGCACTATCTGACTGGCTTGTTACTCAACTTCCAGATTAATTTCTAGCACAGGAACATGTGCTAGAAATTAATCTTGCGGAACCCTTCACTGTATAGCTGGACACTCCCAGAACCAGACTGGAGCTGAACCCAGAGCTACCACTGCAAGTCTGCAACCCTTCCGAACAACAACCACAAACCCCTCTTTTAGTGAGAACACCTTATTTATTTCCTTCTCATTTATTTATTTATATTCAGTTGATTGCAAGTTACAATCATCCATTGTACTACTTTTTTATATACAAGCTTATGTGCAATATATTTGTAAGATTTCATGTCTTACAGTTTCATGACGTTTTCAGGTTTCCGTTGCATTTGTATTGTGTAAAACAATCCTTCTGTTACAAATTCTATGATATTAATGATTTATTGTTGTCAATTTTATAACCTTTATGTGAATAAATCATAAACAATTATTTTTTAAATTAGTACCAAAAAACTTGTATTTTTGAATCAATACCGGGATTTCAAGTTCTAAATCAAATGCCCAGGATCCTAGTATTCAGGATCCCGGAATTTCGGTATTGTAAGCCCTAATGATGAGGCATTTGCAGGCTGGTTTTTTTTAGCACATGGCGGTCATTTTGAGAATTTCCAGTAACTGTAAGCTGATAGTTGCTGGAACACAAAAATTGTTGTAACTCAGAAACAATGAGGACTTTACACATAAGAAACAATTTATACATGAGGAGTCATTCAAGGAAGAGAGGGCCAGATGTTTATAAAACTCTAACAACAGGGAGTTAAATGATTCTGTAATAACTGAGAGCAAAGTAGAGCAGAAATTGTTGAAGTTAAACATAAGAAAGGCACCTGGGGTGGATGGGATCTATCCAGTTATATTAAAGGAGGTGGGAAAGGAAGTAAGCAAACCCTTAGCCATTATTATGAGAGCATCCTTGGATTCGGGGAAAGTTCCCACAGACTGGAGATGTGCAAATCTCCATTTCACAAAGGGGGATCAAAGGGTGACACGAGTAATTAGAGACCTATAAGTTTGAATTCTGTTCCAGGGAAAATAACAGAGTTACTAGTTAAAGAAGCATCAGGATCATCTAGACAAGACAGCAGTAATAATTCACACACAGCATAGATTTGTTAAGGGGAAGTCTTGTCTGACCAATCTGATTGGATACTATGACATGATCACAAAGGAACTGGATGCAAAAAATAATTTTGATATCCCATACTTGGATTTCAGGAAAGCTTTTGATACTGTTGCACATGGAAGACTACTGTACAAATTGGAGAAGTGTGGCATTAAGGGCAAGTTGCTACAATGAATAAAAGGATGGTTGAGTGGGAGAAGACAGAGAGTGGTAATCAATGGATATTGCTCTTTGTGGACTAATGTTATTAGTGGTGTCCCCCAGGGTTTGGTGTTAGGCCCATTATTGTTTTGGATATTTATCAATGATATTGATGAAGGTATATCAAGCTTAATGTCAAAGTTTGCAGATGATACAAAGGTTGGGAGGATTGTTAATAACAGTAATGACAGTATGCTGCTGCAACGGGATCTGGAACAGTTGGGCAGATGGGCTGAGAAGTGGCAACTGAAGTTTAACAAATGCAAAGCACTACATATGGCTAGCAGTAACCCCAGAACTCCAGAGAAATGTACCAACTGGGCGGTGTTACACTCAGGGAAGCAGAGAATGAGAGAGACTTGGGGTAATTGTGCAGTCAGATATGAAATTTTCTGAGCAGTGAAGACAGGCTGCCAGAGTAGGGGGTGCTCTTATAAATAAAGGCTTAATTTCTGCAAATTGCAGTGTCTGGAGATTAGGCACCTGCGAGGTGATCTCATTGAGATGTATAAGGCTTTGAATGGATTGAGCAGGCTCAATGCTGATGGGATTCTTCCTCTTGCTCAGATTACAAACCTGAGGGGGGCATAAACTGAAATTGAGGAAAGATAGTTGTTGAATAGATTGTGTGGAAATTTTCCTTTGGCTAGCGGGTAGTTGATTGCTGGAAGAAACTTCCATCTGTCATTGTGAAAGTTGATAGCTTAAATAAATTCAATGCAGAACTAGACAGACATTTGGAATGAATTGATGGGTGAAATGGAAAGGATTTTTTTTTTGGGCTGATGCTGTATAAGCTTGCTTTCTTGCATCATATGCCTCTGCTAATGCTAATGCGAAGAAGTCTGCGTGAGTAGCACAGTGGTATCGTCATCGTCCTACACTCACTGGGTGGAAAAGGCCCGGGTTCAAATCCTGTCGATCACGCGAGGAACTTTAGTGGGCTTTTCTCACTCAGTGGCTGAGTTAGTTGTTCTCAAGCATAGATAGCAAGATCCCCCCCCCCCCGCAGAAATTGGGGTTTTTTCGTCCAGCAAAAGAGGCAAATTGACTAGAGAGCACACACAATTTACAGACATAATAATATACGGGTATACGTAAGTAATTACAGGTGGCCCTAATATAATAATTTGAATTCAGAAACAAGATGAAATCAAACCTATGAACTAAATGAACTTTTTTTATTGTTTTTAGTTCCTAAATCCATCCATGAAGTTGGTCCAACATATTATGATACATCCTGTATAAAATCTTTTCATAAACATTGCATTATCAAATAAATTAATGTTAAATGAAAACTAGAAAGGATGGGAAATAAATCACCAGTCAATCTGTCATATCAAGTGGGCAAGAAGTAACAACTTGACATATCCAGGAAGTACATATCATAACAAAGTCTGGCAACTATACTTTGAAGAAGAAAGGTGATTTTATGTCAAAGCTTGTTAGCATATTCCTTTCTCGTTCTCTCTCCTATATAAAAGTTTTGTTTGAACACTATAAGTTATGTTTGGAATTTGGGGGGGGGGATAGGAATTTGGATAGGAAAGAAACCAACTAATATGCTCTGTCCTGAGTAGCATCCACTGGGTGACACCATGATGGTATTAATATTGACAAGAGGCAAGGCGAAAAAGTTTATACAGAATCAATCAAAGGGAGAAAAATTTTTAACCACTTCATTTTCCTATTCCTTCTAACAATTTGTCTAATTCACCTATAAATTTATTCCAACTACCTACTTCCACAACACTACATGGAAGTTTTTCCCTAACAATCAATTACTCTCTGGCTGAATGTGAATTGGTGAAATATTAAATCTGTGTGGAGTGTAAACTGCCTTTAATTTCTAAAAGATTAAAGAGATTATTCTCAGATGTTTCATGGTATTTCCTGTACCACTTCTTCAATGAACTTTTGTAATGCTGTCCTTATGACACCATCAGTCTCAACATATCTGTGAGTATAAGTGGATAATGGTATGACATCATTTCCTACATAATTATTTTACTCTATTATTAATTGGTCATTGAGCTTGTCACAGACATTCTCTCAAATATGTCAGACAAGCTATACTTGCTACCTGGGAGTCTAAAACGCTGATGGAACTGATATTCGGGTGATATACAAGTCAAGTGGACCCAATTTCAGCAAAGTACGGACGGTCTGTGACAGCCAAATCCTCTTGCACCTTCACGGTGGTGGGACTGTTAGTAACTCTGGGTATAACCTCCATGCACATGCACACTGTGGGTGACTACCCAGGTGTGAACCAACGTAAGCAGGGGTCGAGGTGTGGTGCCCACACCACATGAAGGAATGCCACCCTTCTGTGTTACCATGCAATACTAGGTGGTAGATGACTCATCAACCGGTGAAATACCACCACTTTGCTTATTGGAGGCTTGAAGTGGCAGAACCCATGTTTACTCTCCAGAGCTAAATTCCGGTCAACCCTTCCCCATCTCTTCCATCATGCAGTATGACTGATGACTTTTGAGGTTATGATGAACATCATAGTGAGATCCAAATCTTCCTTACATTTCGAGGGTATAGCTCTAAAACAGTATTTGCAGGCCGGCCGCTAGTTAGTACACCGGACCGAACCTATTGGTAACTCTAGGAGGCTTCCGGATCAGCTATTGTATAATCTTGCTACCTCTATCTGCCAGATAGTAACTGGAGTGAGTCTGAGTAGTGCGTATGTGGGGGGGCATTGTCGAGGCCACATTATGTCAAGGATCTGGGTATATTCTTACCATGTGTATGCCATATCCAAAAAATTCATTACTTCGTACAGCATGCCTGCCCCACTTTTTCTTACCATCTTCTCTGGCTTAAAATCTCTCTACCTCATTCTGTCAAATTCATCTGTTGTCTCTACCATTCTCCCAACTTCACTAATCACTTGGAGCTCTTTGACTTTCTCTCTTTGCAACTTTACTTTCTCCAATCCAACTTTCCTAACAGTGAAGTAATTTTCCTTGGTGATTTTAATGTTCACAACTTCAGCTGGCTTCCGTTTTCTAGTCACACCGACCCAGCTGGTCGAGATGCTGAGGCTTTTGCAATTACTAATAACCTTGCACAGATTGTTCATTTACCAACAAGAATACCAGACAATCCTAACCATGCAGCCAATACACTTGATCTTTTTCTTACAAACAACCCTTCTAAGTACACGGCCGAAGTGAGTGGTTCTTTAGGCACCTCAGATCACAACTTGGTGATTGCCTCTTTTTCAATGGAGCCTTTATCTCATGGCTATTCCTAACCTCGTATTGTCTGGCATTACATGGATGCAAAATGGGATGACCTGCGAGATTTCTTTTCTTCTTTTCCTTGGTCGGATTACTGTTTCAAAACTTCTGATGTCAAGGTTTGCTCAGATCGTGTCAGTGAAATTAATTTTTCTTGTAGGAATAGAATCCTTTATTCCACATTCCACCTTAAAATCTTGTCCTTTATCTAAACCTTGGTTTTTCAATAAATGTGCTAAGGCTGTTCAAGAGAATGTTGCATACTGTAATTGGCTTGTTTCCAAATCTTCAGATTCATTTTCTGTCTACACCAAAGCTCGCAACAATTGTGAAGCAGTTATTAATCAGTCCAAACTAGATTTTGAACAGGCTAAGAGTAGAAAACTTGCTTCTTGCCCTAATGGCAGCCGAGCATTCTGGTCTCTTGCCAAAGCTATTGGCCGCAACTTTTGCCCATCTCTGCTCCCACCTCTGTCAAAACCAGATGGTTCTGTTGTCTGAGAATGATTTTATTGAGCATTTTATTAGCAATTATTTACACAATCAGCAGAAATTATTTCAAGGCTATCACGTTTCTGTGAAGCGTGGTGCAACCTCTTCCATATGCTCCACTAAGAATAGCCAAATAGATTCAGATCGGATGAGTACAGAACCCAGTCTTTAAATTCTCACGATACTATTACTGTTACTTTTACCTTGAAATGGTGCGCTCGCTCTTTCTCTCTCTCTCTCTCTCTCTCTCTCTCTCTCTCTCTCTCGTTGGAAGGGTCACTGTTCATTTTTGATGTGCTGTCATAGTGACCAATGAAGAAGTACACCTTCAGGGATTTATTTACTCCTTGAATGACATACCTCCATTAAATTTTGCACCCAAACTTGTGTCACACTCTAAATATTGATTCATTTTACTTAAACTACTTTATATATACAGCAGAATGTCGGTTATCCAGAATAATTTTAAAGGCTGATCTTTCTCCTTTTTTTTTTTTTTTTTTTTATTAACCTGGTAGTACAGTAAGTGCTGGTTATAGTGATCACGTTTGCAAATTGAATTTTGATTCTAATAAGCTAAAGATCGATTTGCTGCCTGTTTATAACAGGTTGTACAAAAATCCCAATGAACCGAAAAATCCAAATTGTTTTTATTGTTTTATGATTGTAACCTCTAGAATTCTATGTGACCTTCAGAAATATCAGAGACTACTGGGTTTTCTCGGAAACTATGAGTGAATTGCAGATTAGTTTAGCTCCAGATTTGGTAAGAATAATATCAGCCCGAAACTGCGTGATTTATTATTTTTCTCAATTTTTTAAGGTAAAATGTGAACGACAAGAAAACGGCAGTTTTAACATTGCAACAAAAAACAGAAATTATTAATAGAATTAGAAATGGTGAAAATTTAGGAAATCTCTCCAAAGAGTTTAAATGTGGGGACTTCAACAATTTACCCCATCAAGAAAAATTACAATGCTATAACAAAATTTGTGTCGATTAGTGGAGGATCTAGCAGGAAAAAGACAATATCGAAACCTGAAAATGCCACTTTAGAGAGTGAACTTTATTTGTGGTTCCTGCAGAAGTGAAACTTAGGTGAACCAGTGTCTGGTCCAGTGTTGTGTGAAAAAGAATTGGATTTTAATTGAAAATTAAGAGGTAATGAAGATTTTTAATCAAGCACAGGTTGACTGAAAAACTTTAAAAGGAGACAAGGTATATGTGATCTAGATATTCAAGGCGAGAAACTTTATGCAGACAAATTGGCAGCGGTGTCCTTTAAAAGTAAGTTTGCTTCAGTTATAGCAAATTAAGGGAAAGAAACGTTTATAACGTTGATGAGATGGGCTTATTATGGAAAGCTTTACCGAGAAAAACCCTAGCCACTAAAGGAGAAATGCCTGCACCAGGTTTTAAGATAAGAAAAGAGAGAGTTACAATTTCTGTATGTGCAAATGCTACTGGGACGCACAGATTGCCCATGTTCGTTATTGGCAAGTCAAAAAACCAAGAGCATTTAAAAATCTTTCTAATTTTCCTATTTTGTATAAAACTCATAAAAATGCCTGGATGGATGTTTCTGTTTTCCGAGATTGGTTTATAATTTTTTTTTATTTAATTAATCTTAAGGTAAGATTAAATTTATTTAATCTTACCTTACGTTTTATTATCCGGAAAATATGGCTATCCGGAAGGGGTCTGACATCAATTATTTCAGATAACTGATGCTCTAGTGTAATTGGATGAAGCCAAGGATTCCAATGTTATGAGAGATAGAGACTGAAAAGAGCACAGATAGCAACCAGATCTGCTCTAAATGTTTTAAAATGTTTTACTTCTAATATTAAAACAATTTAATTTGTATTGCATCCTGAAATATTTCAAAAAAAAGCATATAAAAAAATAAATTAAAACTATTCAAAAATATGCATTTCAAATTTCTAAAAAAAATTTTCACAAACCTACTTTTTCAAGAAGTCTTAGTACTGAAAATGCAGCACTATAAATATCTTCAAAACATTTTTGTTGTACAGATGATGAGGTGGGCTTGTCACTAAAGAGCAGTTTAATTTGGCTAGCAGCAAACATCCTTATCTCATGAGAACTACTGCACAGGAAAGTGAGGAATTCAGTATGCACACTTTTTGTCTCTTCATTTTGTTTCCACTTAGCCCATTCTTGTTTAGGATCACACTATACAATATATTATAATTCATTTAGTATTTTAATCAATTTTATATACATTTGAATTCTATCAAAAGTTGCCAGAATTTTGTAAAATCTCGTAATTTTAAGACACTTATATCTGTAAAACTGCATGGAGATGAGGCAGCAAAGGGTTTAAAAGTGGGTTTAGAATAGTGAGAAAGGGATTAGAAATTAAACTAATTAAAAACATCCACAAAAAGCTGAGTATACTTCAGTCTTTGAGCCATTTGTTAAAATTAAGGAAAGGATGAAGCACATTGGTAACTGAAACTCAGTTTTCAAACACTTTTTTAAAATGTTAGAACAGAATATGTGTTCGATGGCTCATGTGTTAGAGACTGTGAAGCTGTCTCTAACAATATTTCATAAGTATGTTTAATAAACATTTTTTATGAAATGCTAGATCACCAAATTACATATCCAATACATGGCCTTCACAACACAATATGTTTCCTAATAAGAAATTCAAAACAAGAATTTGCGTTGTCACAATGAACATTTAATTTTCCAAAATAAAGTTTTCCACATTGTTCCCTTTCCTACCCTTTTTTGCTCTGTTCTTATGTTGACAGAAGACAATTGACTCAAAGCCTATGCTGAACTTCATCTTTTTTGTGGTTTTAATTAGTTTCTATTTCATTTCTCATTACTCTAATCCCATTTTTAACTATTGATACCAGATATACGGATGATTCTACAGAACTGAATATCATAAAATTATTAAGTTTTTAACAAACTCTTAAATATTTGATAATGTATCAACACTACAGGTTATAACCATAATTCAGTTTTCAAGTTGCCACTTTTAAAGTAACTGAAGCTGTAATAAAATTTGAACTTATGTTAACAATCCTGGTGGCTGAATGAGACTGCCTAGTTCATAAGTTAAGTATCTTAATTATAAATCATTTGAATGAGAAAGAAATACTTGGTTATGTGCCTTCAGTATCTTTTCTCTGCAATTTGAGTGATTTAGTCTCATATTTTCTTTGCTTAATCAAGATTGCTTTTATTATCAGAAAAGAATCTGTTTCAGTTTATTAAGTGGAGCAGCCAAACAAAATAAGAAGTGAAAATGAAATCATGCTTGAGGGTAACAATAAAGAATCATCTAAAATTAACTTGTACTAAAAAGGAAATGTATTCCTTATTTTAAATGCAGAAAAATCTTAGGTAAGTGTAGCATTCCTTGGAGTAAAAAAAGAATAATGAAAACAAAAGGATGAAAAAGAAGAGCAAATGAAATCATCCAAAGGATAAGTTATAACAATGAAGAATCATTTAAAATTAACTTGTGCTAAGTATGAAATTTATTTCTTATTTTAAATGCGCAAAATCTTATATGTGCAGCATCCCTTGGGGTTAAAAAAAAGAGAAACAAATTTGACTGGGAGGAAGGAAAACTATATATTCTTTGGCATGAATATCACTATACCTATTTATACTCCTTCAGGGCTATAACCACATCATAAAAAGCTGAGAACATATATGGAAGGAGCAATGACTGAAAATATCTGCTGTAGTATGCTAATATTCTAATTTATAATTCTATTCAGTTTCATTTTCAAAACATGCAATTATTCTACTTATCAAACTACAAGATACAAAAGTTGAAATTAAAAATTTAAGAAAAAACTAACTAAATTTGAGGACATTATATGGAATTACTACGGAGTAGGTTTAGTAAAGACACTTTGCCATGTGAAGTATTTAATTAGTTTACTAACCTACTTAGTGGTAATTCCATGTAATGCCCTTCTCAAGCTGTTGTTCCAATAAACTAATTAAATCATGCTGTAAAGTGTCTTTATTAAGAAAAAACTACTTTATTATGTGTTTAATATCTATATTTATTTCAGAACAAAAGATGCATCACAGAAAAACAATGTAACATAAATTTCTATTCATTACAGAAAATGAAAAGGAATCCACTCACTGCTATTGTGATTCATATCTGCTTTTTTTCTTCCATAATTGGTGTTATGACGACAAATGTCATAATCTTAAATAGTATAATGTCTTCTGCATCTAGGGTAGTGGTTCTCAAACTTATGTCACTCAAGGCACCTAACACTTGATCACTATTGACCTGAATGGAGTAGGGTCACACCTTGTAGCATACCTTGAATAAGACTGTGGCACCCTAAATAACTGCAGGACACAAGTTGGAATTAATGATCTAGGGTATTGTTAATTCTACATTACTTGAACAATCTGGCAGCTATCTAGCATTTCATTAGGTGCAAATAAAAAAAAATAAAAAATTAATCCAAACAGATATTGCCTACTTTTTTTACCCAATTGGCATGATTTTGATAGATTAACAATTACTTATTAATAGAAACATTTGGTGTTTGTCTGGAATCAAGGCTCGTTGAATCTTCAGTTCTGTTAACCACTTTTTATTTAGTGGACAGGATATTTTATGAGAATTATTCTATTTCAGTTAAATGCAATCCAAAATTGGTTATGCTTCATATGCCACCAAGATATATCAACCGTGCTTCCTCCAACTACAGCTTCACATCTCCTTCACCCCACCACCTATTACTTGGGATCAATATAAACAAAAATTCATTCACTACAGTATTTCTTTATTTGGTACAATTCTTTTCCTTAAATATTAAAAAGGAGGAGAGTAGTGGCTGCCATCAGCATAATGCTAAAAGGACAACATAGCGTCTTTCACAGGCAAGTTCATGAATGACTTCTTTAAAGACTTCTTTACTTATGTAAGCTCTAGAAGGAAGGGGATGAATCAGATTGGTCCACTTAATATCAATGGTTCCACTGTTGATGATTCTACTCAGATAGCTGACAAACTGAATGAGTATTCTGCACCTAATTCACACATGAGGAGTTATTCAGGAAGGGGAGTACCAGAAGTTTATCAAAATCTGGCAGGGAGCTAAATGATTTTGTAATAACTGAGAGCAAAATGGAGGAGAAATTGTTGAAGTTAAACATAAGGAAGGCACCTGGAATGGATATTTGTTTTTGTTATTATTTTTTTTTTTTTTAGGAGCATTAGCAACTAAGGCCATATTGCTCCGGGGATATGCGGTGGTCATTCCCTGACCTTTCCGCAGCCTCTGTATTTGGTGGGCACGGGCTCAAACCCCAGTCTAATCAAGAAGCGTGTGCTACGCACTGCTGCTCCTGCCCACCTGGCTACGGAGGCGCCACCTGGAATGGATGGAATCAATCCAGTTATATTAAAGAAGGCAGCAAAGGAAGTAAGCAGGCCCGTAGCCATTATTATGAGGGTATCCTTGGACAGAAGGGGAGGTCTCCATGGACTGAAGATGTGCAAATGTTTCCCCAATTCACAAAGGGGGATAGAAAGGTGACACAAGTAATTACAGACCTGTTAGTTTAACTTCTGTTCCAGGGAAAATAATGGAGTCACTTGTTAAAGAAGCATCAGGATCATCAAGAAAGACAGCAGTAATAATTCAGACACAGCATGGGTTTGTTAAAGGGAAGTCTTGTCTGACCAATTTGATTGGATACTATGACATTGTCACAAAGGAACTGGATACAAAAAATTATTTTGATATAATATACAGTCAATTCCAGTTATTTGGGACACATCGGGACTAGCGAATTTTGGCCCGATTAAGGGGCTGCCCCAATTATGCGAAGTTTCACATAAATAGTTAAAAATACAGCTTTATAATTGATTTTCTGTACGATCAAATCACCATAGTAAAACACCATTCACTATATGATATGTAGTAAGCGCCGGTCATTGTGATCACGTTTGTGAATTGAATTTTAATTCTATTAAACAGCTATTCTAATTAGTGAAAATAGCAGGAATATTATCCACAGGCTATAAAAGTAAAGATATATTAAGTACAAATTTACACTTTATTACCTTACCAATTAAAAAATTAAATGATATGTGAAAATCGGAAGAATATTTTCTACAGGTTAGTAAAATAAAAATAAATTTATGCTTATGTGCATAGCCTAATTAATACATACTGTAATATGTACGTACTAACTACAACAGTTGATATTTCTGTTCACTGACATTTGGGGGAGGGGTTAAAATTTGAAACAGTATAAAAGATAAGCAAACAATAAAAAAGAACATGGCACACACAAATTGCGAGTAATGCTATGTACGCAAGTGAGAACGAAGTACCAAGTTGCAAAGATTAAAAAATAGGAATGAAGAGAAGATTCTGAAAATTTATTTTTTTTATATGATTGAAGATTTCATGGAAATGTAAACACGTTTCACCATAATAACGTAAACACTCACAGAATTCCAGGTGTCGGTATTGTCACAAATTCAATAAGATCAAGTTGATTATCCGTTTATAATAGATTGCACTAACAGAAAAGCTCAATAAATTGAAAACTACTAATTGTTTAATGGTTGTGACCTCTAGAAATATGACCAGACAATGTGGTATGGTCGGAGACAATCATATGGTAATCTCGAGTGCTGCGGTCTCCTGCTCCGATTAAACGGCATGTTGTCCCAATTAAGCGAAGTAAACCCTGGCTATTTTCTAGATTGGGTTCTGTTCTTTAAGATTAATCCCAAATAAACGGCTGCCCCGATTAACCAGTGGCCCAAATAACTGGAATCCACTGTACTTGGATTTCAGGAAAGCTTTTGATACTGTTGCAGATGGAAGACTACTTGTTGTTGTTTGTTTGGTTTTTAGGAGCATTAGCAACTAAGGCCATATTGCTCCGGGATATGC
Organism: Mastigoproctus giganteus; assembly: GCF_048544385.1. Taxonomy (NCBI): domain Eukaryota; kingdom Metazoa; phylum Arthropoda; class Arachnida; order Uropygi; family Thelyphonidae; genus Mastigoproctus; species Mastigoproctus giganteus. The sequence goes on from NC_143582.1 coordinate 29,644,277, forward strand.
GGTGGTCATTCCCTGACCTTTCCGCATCCTCTGTATTTGGTGGTGACGGGCTCGAACCCCGGTCTAATCAAGAAGTGTGTGCTATGCACTGCTGGTCCTTCCCACCTGGCTACGGAGGCGCCATGGAAGACTACTGTACGATTTGGAGCAGTATGGCATTAAGAGCAAGTTGCTACAATGGATAAAAGGATAGTTGAGGGGGAGAAGACAGAGAGTGGTAATAAATGGAAACTGCTCTTCATAGACTAAAGTTATTACTGGAGTTCCCCAGGGATCCATGTTGGGACCATTGTTTTCTGTATTTATCAATGATATTGATGAAGGCATATCAAGCTTAATGTCCAAGTTTTCAGACGATAAGAAGGTTGGTAGGGTTGTTAATGATAGTAAGGATACTACTGCAACAGGATCTAGAAAAGTTGAGCAGATGGGCTGAGAGGTGACAACTGGAGTTTAACATTGACAAATGCAAAGTACTGCATATGGGTAGCAGTAACTCCAGAGTAACATACCAACTGTGTGGTACAACACTCAGGGTAGTGGAGAATGAAAAAGACCTGGGGGTAATTGTGCAGTCAGATATGAAGTTGAGAGTGCAGGCAGGCTGCAAGAGTAGTTCATCATCCAGTCAATGATATATAGGAATTTTGCTAGCAGGGTATAATGAGTTGCTCAGATTATGCACCTGAGTGGGCATAAATTCAAATTGAGGAAAGATGGTTGTAGAACAGATGTGTGGAAATTTTCCCTTAGCCAGAGGGTGGTTGATTGCTGGAACAGATGTCCATCTGTTGTGGAAGTTGAAAGCTTAAATAAATTCAAGGCTGAACTAGACAAACTTTTGGAGTGAATGGATAGATGAAACAGGAATTTGGTTTTTTTTTTTTTTTTTTTTTGGTAACTGATGCTAAATAAGCTTGCTTTCTTGTATCATATGCCTCTACTAATGCTAATAAGCACATTTAAAGACACATCAAAAGCTAAAATTTTTTCAACATTATTAAAATAATCAAAAATAGAGCAAATTTCAGAGTAATGTGGCATTAAGGATTATCTCTTAATGGGAATATAAAAGTTTGTATTAAAAAAGCTACAGTGATGTTTGAAAGAAGAATTAGAACATGGTATAAGGTAAAACTTAAAGTGAGGCAAGGCTAATTGTGACCCCCTTTTATAATTTCCATGGGTTATTTGTTAAAATAATGTATGCATTAAGAAATGTAATGGTTTATTATTATTGCACATGCCACGTGTTTTTCAGTCATCTGTACTACAATTGTACTAATTTCCTTTAAAGTTGATAAAGCAGATCACTCCAAAAGCTTCTTTATCTGTATGTTTTGTTTTTATTGCTATTCATATATTTTAGCTTTTATTGCTATGCAATAAAAGCGAAACCTGTAAACCCATCAGCATAAATGATTTGGATGATGATGACAAGGACTGAATAATCAAAAAAGCATAGCTTTTATTACTATGCATATATTTTAGCCTTTATTCTATAAAATTTTTCGTTATACTGTATTTTATGTTTTCAGTACATTTTATAAAGTTTCATTTTTTATATTTCATCGGGGGTGCAAAATGTATTTTAATATAAAAGACTAAATTACTACACAAAGTTTGGTGTGTAAAATGTAAAAATCAGATGAAAGATATTCAGCAATGAATGTCAGAAAAAGGTTGTAGAGAACTTGGTATTGAAATTAGTTGCATAAAGGGAATATTACAAAAGTTGGAAGAGACAAGAAAAATTAAGAGTGGAGAATAAATAGCCAAAATTGAAACAAGTTAGTAATTAAGCATATCTAGGAATCTCAACAATGGAGATTGAAGATTACACAGAAATAAAAAATAAAATTAGTAAAGTGGGAAGTGTAGGGAGTCAGTTAAATAACAGTCATTTGAAGAAAAAGAGCAATTAGCAAAAGACAAAACTAGCCATTTATAGAAAAGAATATACACCTATTTTAACCTTTATATTTCAGAGTTGAATAAGGAAATTTATCAAAAGTAAAATCTTCAGAAATAAGTGTTTTAAGAAAGATAAATGGAACTAATGGAAACAGTGGCAAAACACCACATTACAAATGAAGAAATCAGAACAAAACTCAGGGTAATAAATAACCAATCAAAAATAAATAATAAGAGGACCAGAGTCAGACTAAGAGGAAGGTTGTTGACAATAACTGGATTATTGAAAAATGTTCACATAATGCATAAAACAAAGAGGACCTATGCTGGATAGATTTAACTAGAAATAGGACAGCGTTAATGAAATATGTAAATGGAAAGTGGATACATCAGAAGGGCTGTACCTGTTGGTATTATCATAGAAACCTGTAAACCCATCAGCATAAATGATTTGGACAATGATGATAACAAGGACTGAATAATCAAAAACTGGACAGCAAAATTAGTAATTTTGAATATCAAATAACAGTCTTTAATGAAGATAGAGGATTAAATATTTATACATGAAAAACAGAATAAGTAAAAAAAAAGCTTTAATAAGCCAGTTAAACAAATTCATTTTGAGAAAAACTGAAAAATTAGAATAAAATTAGCTGTTTATAACACAATTTTTAAACCTGTTTAACCTATGGAGCTGAAATCCATAGGTTAAACAGGTACCAAATAAAGGAACTGATAAAAAATTAGAATCTTCAAAACTCAGTATAAAGAAAAATGGAACTAACAGGTCAAAGTGATGGCACGATCATATTACATATAAGGAAATAGAAAAAACTTGGGATAACTAATAGTAGTAGTAGTGGCATGTGATGCAAGAAAGCAAGTGAATGAGCTTATGCAGCATCAGCCAAAAAAAAAAAAAAAAAAATCACACCATTCCCTCCAAATGCCTGTCCAGATCCTCCTTAAATTTATTCAACCTATCAACTTCCACAATGCCAGATGGAAGTTTATTCCAGCAATTAACCACCTGCTGGCTAACTAAAGGCAAATTTCCACACATCTACATCTGTCCTTCTTCAATTTCAGTTTATGCCCCCTTAGGTGCGTAATCTGAACAGGTGGAAGAATCCCATCAGAATTCAGTGTGCTCAACCCATTCAAGGCCTTATACACTTCAATCAAATCACCTCGCAGATGCCTAGTCTCCAGCTGCTGCAATTTGCAGAACTTAAGCCTCTCCTGGTAAAAGGATCCCTTCATTCCCTTCACCAATCTTGTTACCCTTCTCTGTACACGTTGAAGCAAATCTACATCCTTCCTAAAATGAGGCCTCCAGACCTGCACTCAGTACTCAAGGCGTGGCCTGACCATTGCCTTATACAGAGGGACAATCACCTCCTTTTCCCTGTTAACAAAATTCTTGTATATCATTGACAACAACCCATGACCTACCCTGCAGCCTTGTCTGCATTGCTCAGAAAACTTCATATCTGACTGCACAATTACTCCCAGGTATTTTCATTTTCTACCTCCTTAAGTGTAGTACCACACAGTTGGTACGTTTCTCTGGGGTTACTTCTACCCATATAAAGTACTTTGCATTTTTAAATATTAAACTTCAGTTTTGCCCTTCTCAGCCCATCTGCCCAAATTTTCTAGATCCTGTTGCAGTAACACATTGCCATTACTGTCATTAACAACCCTGCCAACCTTTGTATCATCTGCAAACCTCGATACTAAGCCTGATATACCTCCATCAATATCATTGATAAATATACAAAACAACAGTGGACCCAACACCGAACCCTGTGGGACTCCACTAATAACATTAGTTCAAGAAGAGCAGCACCCTCTGTCTTCTCCCACTCAACTATCCTTTTATCCATTGTAGCAACTTACCCTTAATACCATTCTGCCCCAATATGTACAGTAGTCTTCCATGCGCAATAGTGTCAAAGCTTTCCTGAAATCCAAGTATATGATATCAAAATTATTTTTTGCATTCAGTTCCTTTGTAACCACATCATAATAACCAATCAAATTTGTCAGACAAGACTTTCCCTTAACAAACCCATGCTGTGTCTGAATTATTGCTGCAGTCTTGTCTAGATGATCCTGCAATGCATCTTTAACCAGTGACTCCATTATTTTACCCGGAACAGAAGTTAAACTAACTGGTCTGTAATTACTCGTGTCACCCTTTGACCCCCCTTTGTGAATTGGGGATACATTTGCACATCTCCAGTCCGTGGGGACCTCCCCTGAGTCCGAGGATGCTCTCATAATTATGGCTAAGGGTTTGCTTAGTAGCTTTGCCGCCTCCTTTAATATAACTGGATAGATGCCATCTACCCCAGGAGCCTTTCTTATGTTTAACTTCAACAATTCTCCTCCACTTTGCTCTCAGTTATTACAAAATCATTAAGCATCCTGCTACAATTTGATAACCTTCTGCCATTTTCAAAACTTAATAACTCCTCATGTGTGAATGTAGATGCAAAATACTCATTAAATTTGTTTGCTATCTGAGCAGGATCATCAACAGTGGAACCATCGATATCAAGTGGACCAATCAGATTCATCCCCTTCCTTTTAGAGTTTATATAAGTAAAGAAATCCTTGCTGTTTTTTTAGCATATTTTGCCAAAGATTTCTTGTAATCTGCCTTCGCCTGCCTAACTTCCTTGTGACCTGATTACAGACTAGCTTATATCTGCCATAGGCTTCTGAGTCGCTTGATAATTTATATGCATCCCATGCATTTTTCTTCTCTGTCACGAGTCTCATTAGTTCATTAGATAACCATTTAGGCCTAAAACTTGAACAATATTTCTTAATAGGTATGAAACTTTTAGTAGCATCCAAAATTAATTCCTTGAATGCTTCCCACTTAGAATTTACTGTTGATAACATCGTCAGTTGATCCCACTGTACAGAATTTAAAAACTGTCTGAGACCACTGTACTCACCATTACGGAAGCAAAAACCCTTTCCTTTACCCCTGATGATAATTAAATCTTTAAGTAAATCCCACATCAGTACACTGTGATCACTGCGACCTAGTGGTTCCTTTATCTGCAAATTCTTAATACACGAATGATCACTGCTGATAACCAGATCAAAGAGTATTACCCTCTCTAGTTGCCTCTCGAACATGCTGCTGCAGAAAACAATCATCCAATAAATCCCCAAAAGTCTTACTAGTGTGTGAGTGACCAACTCACAAGTTCCAGTTAATATCTGGGAAGTTAAAATCCCCATTATAAGACATTCTGATTTACTAGCCCACTCTATTTCTCTGTACAATTGTTCATTGTACTCATTAGGCCTATAACACACTCCTACTCTTATTTTTGCTTTCACACTGCTTATGTCACACCAAACTGACTCAACAGTGCACTGTTCATCTATATTAATTGGATGCACTTCTTTTGGTTTTATGTTTTTCTTAATTAACAGCATAACACCTCCCTTCCTATCCTGCCTATCCTTTCTGTACACATTGTACTCCCCAAATTCCAGTTCTGCATTCTTTATATCTGTGTGACCCCACGTCTCTAATATCCAGTCAAAGGTAAGCAAAGCAAACTTAATATGTTATGGGGCAAGCAGAAAGGATGGGAGAAGAGAGCTAAGCTAAATAGATATTTGAAGAAAAACTGGATGGTAATAAGCCCAAGGGGAAAAGAAGGATAAATATGTGAAGCAAACATTTCAAGAAAAAGGGTTAAAGATCTAGAAGGAATGGATATCATGTAAAAAAACAGTTAATGGAAGGGTGATGATTAAAAACACTGATTTACACTGTCACTGTGATCTGAAGACTCACTGAATAGAGCAGATTTTGATGATGATGATACTTTAAATCTTAAAACTAAAAGAAAACCTTTCTGTTGCAATCATTACATTCATGCTGCTAATTACATAAAAGACTATACATATCTCTGAAATATTGAGAAAGGAACTAAATGTGAGTCAGCACTCTAGCATGGAGATTTTTTATGCTCTCCCCATCCATCAATACTAAGATATATGGCAATATTTTTTTTTAAAAAGTGAGAAAGTCCAATAAATAACATATTATATTATATAAATATTTCAGTGACATTTTAATTATTTTTGGAAATAAATGCATTTCTTCTTAGATATAATTATTTTGGCATGTTATCTTAAAGGAATTTTTAACATTTTTATAAACATGTTCAAGTGTCAATCTTTAAAAAAATCAATTTAAAAAAAACTATAAAAATCAATCTATACAGATTTTATTAAATCTACAAAAAAATTTATTAAAATTATAATCCTTACCTCCATCACAACTGCAAGTGTCTGTGCAAGTGAATACAAAATTTTTTTGTTGCGTTTGTCTTTCATATCCCTGAAATATTAAAAAATATTAGTATGAGAACTATTAGATAAAAAGAAATATGTATATAATACACTTATTTTTAGACTTTGGCAATTAGTTGTTTCTATATTTTAATGGTCTCCTCTTGCTTCTTTCTTCCCCATTTCATCCCCAGTGAAGTAGAGAGTATGATTTTCCATTTTAATCATTTTAACTCTATTAAAGTGCATATGGATGGCTTCCTATAGCAGTTTTATGTATTATTTTCAACTTGTCATACAGCAACATCACCTTCAGTACTAATTAAGTAACTTCAAATGTACACGGTGACAGCCAAAAGCTGGCACCTTGTACATTTGAATTTCTTTAGTTTCATGTTAATTACCTACAGAGTTTATACGAGGTTGGTTCAATAAAGAATCGCCCTGACCTAGCTGCAGAGGTGCTAGCCTGTTGATTCTTGGCACAGGTTTTAGTCCTTCCCTACATAGCCACCATGCAGATTTACGCATTTTCCCCATCGATGATGATGCTACGGATACCGTTTTTGTAGAAGTGGTGAGGTTGGTCTTTGAACCATGATTCTGTTGCAGAAATGAGTGTCTCGTCGTCAGGGGAGTGGGTTCCACGAAGAAATTATTTGAGGGAAGGAAACAAGAAATCCGATGGTGCAAGATCAGGTGAATAGGCTGGATGGGGCAGTATTTCATATCCACAAGTAGCTGCTTGTGTTGTTGCAATTTCAGAAGTGTGAACTGGGGCATTGTCTTGAAGCATTCTCACACCCTTGGACAGCATTCCATGCCTACATGTTTTGATTTTCTCCCATAATTTTGTGAGTAAGTTGGCATAATAGGCACCTGTAATTTTTCTACCTTTCGGCAGGTAATAAATCATTATTACGCCTTTATCATCCAAAAACACTGTCGACAAGACCTTTCCTGCTGCTGCTTGGACCCTTGCCTTCTTGGGGGTGGGGAACCATGGTGTCACCATGGTTCCCCACCCTCTGAAAATAAAAAACAGTCCATGGAATGGACTGTTTTTTATTTTCAGGGTCAAAATGGTGTGTCCAACTTTCATCCTGAGTGATTGTTGTTTGTTATTTGGTTTTTAGGAGCATTAGCAACTAAGGCCATATTGCTCCGGGATACGCGGTGGTCATTCCCTGACCTTTCCGCATCCTCCGTATTTGGTGGTGATGGGCTCGACCTGAGTGATTAGAGGAGAGGAAAGTCTTCCTCATTTTTTTTGGCACAAGACTAACAACTCTTGTGATTTCTGTTGTTGATCAGCCTTCTGGAAACCAGTCAATAATTGGGAAATCCATCTTGCACTATTTCCATAAATGGAATTGGTCATGAAGGACTGTTTCAACAGAGCCCACACTAATCTTCACCTCCTGGGACAATTCACGTACAAATACCCAGCGATCTTCCATGATTAACAACTCCACTTTTCTGATCGTGCTGTCATCAATGGCTGAATGGGGATGACCTGGAATGGGCTCAGATTCCATCGATGTCCGACCATACCTAAACTGTCTATGCCAGTGCTTCACAATGCCATAGGATGGAGCTTCATCCTTATATACAGCAGTCATCTCTTCATGGATTTCATTAGGAGATTTCCCCTTCAAGAACAAATACCGGATTACATCTCTGGCTTCAACTTTGTCCAGAAAAACAAATTAAGACACAGGGCTGAAATTTTACACTATTAGTACAGAGATATGTATGATGCTACACATAAAATATCATGACTCTGCGATATGTGAAAGTAGGTGAGGGCGATTCTTTATTGAACCACCCTCGTACATCGATCCCATCGCTTCTCCCACTGTTTGAAGCATTTATGGAACTCCTGTTTTGTGATGCAGTCCAACAATTTCTCCAATTCAGCTTGAATCTCTGCAATGTTTTTGAATCATCATACTTTTAACTGGACTTTCATTCTGAAGAACAGTAAGACGTAACAGGAGGCCAGGTTGGGGGGAATAGTAAAGGTGTGGGGCCATTGCCATTTTGTTCTTGGTGAAAAATGTTGAAACTGATAAAGTAATGTAGACTGGTGCATTGTAATAATGCAGATGGCAATCCTGAGTGCACCATTTGTTTGGACATTTTCTCCTGACATCCTCTCTCAAATGCCTTAGAAATCCCAAGCAGAACTGGTGGACTTACAGTTTGGCATATTGGAAGGAACCCCTGGTAAATAATTCCTTCACCGTTGAAGAAAACAATCAGCAGGCTCTTGACATTTGATCTAACCTTCCTTGTCTTTTTTGGATGTGGAAATAATGTATTTTCCTCTGAGAGGACTACTGCTTTGTTTCTGGGTCATAACCACAAATCCAGCTTTCATTCTCTGTTATGACCTTAGAAAAGAAGTTTCTACTATCCACTATCCACCTCACGTTTAAATTTTTAGTTAAAATGCATTGGCATGTACTGTACATTAGGCCTAGAATGTCACAAATTTCATTAATCATAAGCTCTCTGTCCTTGTGGATGACAGAGAGCTTATGATTAATACAAAATACTCTCAGCAATATTATAATAAGCATTTTCAATATTTTCATCAGTCTAACTTTTTTTTTTTTTTTTTTTTTATGAAAACCCCAAACACGAGAGGTATTAGAACCTATAGTACTTAGTACCGTGCTTGGGTTGGAGGTTGAAAAAAGACGAAAGAAGATATTTGTTGATATTGGACTTGAACTTCTGTAGACTGTAATTTTCAGGAAATACGTATGAAGGAAGGTTGTTCCAGAAAATGGCAGTTGAATGAATAAACGAGGAAGATGAAAAGTTGGTTCTGTGAGTTTGGAGTTGGACAGTAAATGGATGTTGGTTGGTGGCGGCACGTGTTCGGACTGTTTTGAAAGAGAGAGAGTGGGAATTATAGAAGTCAATTCAGAAGAACAGTGCACATGGAAGTATCTGTAGAAGAGGCATGCAGCAGAAACAGTAAGTCTATGAGACAGTGAGTGGAGAGACTTTGTTAAAGATGAATCATTAATTAACCTAACTGCCCTCTTCTGAATGGAATCGAGAAGCCTGAGAGAGGTTTTGGGGGCACCAACCCAGATGTGGGAACAATATTCCATGGCAGGGCAGATTTGCGATTTATACAGGGTGAGCAGCTGTTTGGAAGAAAAGTAATGCCAAGAGCGAAAGAGAAAACCAAGTTTTTTAGATGCAGAGGAAGCAATATTTGTAATGTGCTTGTGCCAAAAGAGATTAGAAGTCAGGGTAATCCCCAAAAGAGATATATCATTTTGCCTAGAAATCGGAGCGTCACGAAAGATAAGCATAGGAGCAGAAGAATCCTTTTTGCGAGATATAAGACAAGACTGAGTTTTAGAAGGGTTGAAATCAACTAAGTTGTCTTTGCCCCACTGGAGAATTACCTGAAGATCGGCATTTAAGGAATTGGTAGCAGATTTTCGAGAAGTTGAAGCTGATTGAGCAGGACAAGGTTTCTCAAAATGGAAAGTGGAATGCAATGTGCTATCATCAGCAAAACTATGGATAGGATTTCCAGTCAATGGAAGAAGGTCATTAATATACAAGAGGAAAAGAGTGGGGGAAAGAACTGAACCTTGGGGGACACCGGCATTAGGGGAGAAGTTAGAAGACAGAGAGCCATCTACCATCACCCTCAGTGAGCGATCAGAGAGAAAACTGGATACCGAATTACTAAAAATAGTTGGCAAACCTAAAGATGGAAGCTTGTTTAGAAGACCTTTATGCCAAACACGATCGTAAGCCTTTCAGATGTCAAGAGCAACTACTTGTGTTTCACCGAACCTTTCCATTGAATTAGTCCATAAAGGGGTAACATAAGCCAGAATATCACAAGTTGATCAACACTGACGGAATCCATACTGGTGATCGTTGATCAGATGGAAGGTTTCTAGGTAGTTTAAGAGTTGGCGGTTAATTGATTTCTCCATTACTTTAGAAAGAGTAGAAGTAATTGCAATGGGATGATAATTGGATTGGAGGTATTTGTCACCCTTTTTACGAACTGGCTGGATATGAGCAAATTTTCAAGCAGAAGGAAAAACACCTTTGGAATAAGAAAGTGAAAAAAGGCGGCAAAGAATAGGAGTAAGTTCAGGAGCACAGGTTTTGAGAACAAGTGGCGAAATACCATCGGGACCTTGAGCTTTCTTAGCATCAAGATTCATCAAAATCCTTCTGATATCCTTTTGACGGAAGATTACAGGGGGCATTGAATGGAGCGTGTTGGAATGGTGGGAATTGTTTTACCAAGATCATTAATACATGAGTTGGAAGAAAAATGGGATGCTAGCAGGTCCGCTTTATCCTTGGCAGAAGTGACAACAGAACCATCTGGTTTGGACAGAGGTGGGAGCAAAGATGGGCAAAAGTTGCGGCCAATAGCTTTGGCAAGAGACCAGAATGCTCGGCTACCATTAACGCAAGAAGCAAGTTTTCTACTCTTAGCCTGTTCAAACTCTAGTTTGGACTGGTTAATAACTGCTTTACAATTGTTGCAAGCTTTGGTGTACGCAGAAAATGAAACTGGAGAATTAGAAACAAGCCAATTATGATATGCAACATTCTTCTCTTGAACAGCCTTAGCACATTTATTGGAAAACCAAGGTTTAGATAAAGGACGAGATTTTAAAGTGGAGTGTGGGATAAAGGATTCCATTCCTGCAAGAATAATTTCACTGACACGATCTGAGCAAACGTTGACATCAGAAGTTTTGAAACAGTAATCTGACCAAGGAAAAGAAGAAGAGAAGTCTTGCAGGTCAATCTATTTTGCATTCTTGTAATGCCAAACAACACGAGGTTCGGAATAGCCATGAGATAAAGGTTCCATTGGAGAAGAGACAATCACCAAGTTGTGATTTGAAGTGCCTAAAGGACCTCTCACTTCGACTGCATACTTAGAAGGGTTGTTTGTGAGAAAAAGATCAAGCATATTGGCTGTATGATTAGGATTGTCCGATATTCTTGTAGGTAAATAAACAATCTGTGCAAGTAATTGCAAAAGCCTCAGCTTCACGACCAGCTGGGTCGGTGTGACTAGAAAACGGAAGCCAGCTGGAGTTGTGAACATTAAAATCACCAAGGAAAATTATCTCACTGTTAGGAAAGTTGGACTGGAGAAAGTCAAGTTGCAAAGAGAGGAAGTCAAAGAGCTCCAAGTGATTAGTGGAGTTATGAGAACGGTAGAGACAACAGATGAATTTGACACAATGAGGTAGAGAGATTTTAAGCCAGAGAAGATCAAAGAGAGGAGATTCCAAATTGCTAAGTCTCTGACAGGGAATATCAGAACGGACATATGCACAAGTACCACCTTTTAGGCGAATGAAATCATACAGCGAATAATTTGGGCATCTGAGATGAGCAGTAGTTGAATCAACCGATAACTGAGATTCTGTCAGAAAAAGTACATGGGGTTTGGCAGACTGCAAGTGGAAATGGACATTGTTGAGATTAGAATTGAGACCACGTATATTTGTGAAATGAATTAGGAAGTGCTTGGGAGGTTTATATCTTTTTGCAGATAAGCTTGCTCTATTAGTTTGACAATTCACTGTGTAAGAAAAAGTGAGTGGGACATTCTGTATGAAGTAATGAAAAATTTGGACATGGTAAGAATATACCCAGATCCTTGACATAACGTGGCCTCGACAATGCTCCCTGCATACACACTACTCGGACTCTCTCCAGTCACTATCTGGCAGAGTAGAGGTAGCAAGATTATACACTAGCTGATCCGGAAGCCTCCTAGAGAGTTACGAATAGGTTCAGTCCGGTGTACTAACTAGCGGCCGGCCTGCAAACACCATTTTAGAGCTGCTGTACCCTAGAAATGTAAGGAATATTTGATCTCACCACGACGTTCATCATAAACTCAAAAGGCATCAATCATACTGCACGATGGAAGAGATAGGGAAGGGTTGACTGGAACCTAGCTCCAGAGACTAAACATGGGTTCCACCACTTGAAGCCTCCAATAAGCAAAGTGGCGGTATTGCACCGGTTGATGAGAGTCATCTACCACCTAGTACTGCCTGGTAACATAGAGGGGCGGCATTCCTCCATGTGGTGTGGGTGCCACACCTCGACCCCTGCTTACGTTGGTTCACACCTGGGTGGTCACCCACCATGTACTTGTGCATGGAGTTATACCCAGGATTACTAACAGTCCGACCATCGTGAAGTTGCAAGCAGAGGATTTGGCTGCCACAGACTGTCCGGACTTCGCCGAAATTGGGTCCACTTGACTTGAGTGTCACCAGAATATCAGTTCCATCAGCGTTTTAGACTCCCAGGTAGCAAGTACAGCTTGTCTGGCATATCTGAGAAAATGTCTGTGACAACCTCAAGGACCATGAAGATGAATGATCCAAGCACTCAAAATCATCAACCAAAGGTTGGCCACCTTGGAAATGTAACGACCATTGAAAAATTTGTGTTCTACTTATAGCACCATCACTAAATGCTTGTTTAAGCATTCTGTAAGTCTTTGAAGCTTCCAAGTTTATGACAAAATTTGATGCAAGTTTTTGCAGTTCCTTAATATCTACCATCTTACTTGGCTAAAAAAAATCATAAGACACACTCAACAGAAACACACTTAAACACCAGCTGCATAAAAGTACAACATCCTATTGAATCAAAACTTTCCACACTAACACACAATGAATTAGTTCAGTAGTATCTAACAACACACTGCTATCTACATGTAGCTAGCATCCCAGTTGGGAAACTTTTGGCTTGCAACCCATATATGTTTCTTAATCAGTTCTCTAATATTTATCTGATTTACACTCTTTGAAATTATATTAACTTCAGAGGGGTAAGGACCAGCTATTTGATTATCATTTTCCTTCTCACTTCAATTTTTAGAGGTTGTAACTCCTTATCCCACACTCCCTTTAGAAATATGCCATTTGCAATGCTGCCAAATCAAGTAAATATTTAAAGCAAAAGACGTGATATGAGAGCTATATAAAGCATTACTGCATAGGTTATTACAACAACCTCAGTTTTGTATGTAGCTGTGAGAAAACTGCACTTGATCCATCCAAGTGCATCAATCTCAAACTGTGGAGGAACTTCACTACATGTTGCCCTGATACTGCATCATGCAATTTAAACAAAAGCCCTGTTTTCATGGCAAAGTACGTTGCTATATATTTAAAATGCATGCTATTACTGAGGTTTTGATCCTGCATGAGGGTTCATTGGTGGGTAAGTAGGTACTGTAAAATAAAAGAATAGATGACCAAGTAATGAGAAATATCCACAATATATGAAATACTAGATGTAGTTTAGTATCTTTAATCTTTATTGTAAACAAACATGGTATATACAATAGACCCTTCACAGCAGCAATCTCACATATTATGGATATTTATCATCATTGGGTTGTCCAGTCTTTCACTTTATGGTACTACCTACTTACCCAATGATTAGAGCTCAAGCATAGTTGAAAAATGCTTCTCCATTGGAACAGCACTTTTTATTTAAAGTGAATGGGCAATCCAAACCAACTTGTACTGAAGTGCCTCCATAATATAAAATGCTCTTAGTAGCAAACTTAGTTTTCTCAATGTTATGTACAAACTGAAGTGATGTCCTACCTGTACAATAATGTTTTATAGCTCCCATAGCATAAAACCCTTTTTCCTAAATTTGTTGCACAGTTAACGATACTTAAAACAAATAAATAAAAATACAGAAATAAATAAATTTCGATTTATACTTTCTGTATGTCTGTTGCAGCCAGAGAAGTATGTAATTTCATTGTAACTCATTATTGCAGATGGAATACCAATCCAAAAGTGTGGTGCACATTTACTTGTGAGAGTGGAAAGGCTCACTCTAGCAATATGCATGTATATCCACATACTTCACCCCACAACCACAGTGAGACAAATAATAACAATAAAAGTGAAGTTTCTGAAACTGCCATACACATATATGTTCTTTTGTAAAAGAATAAGAGAAGTTTACCCTCAATATGATACGTAGAACACTTTCATATGATACTCTCCAGAAATTAAAACAAAAACAATTAAAACATCGAAAATCTTCACATTACAGTAAGAAATAATTAAAAATAATTAAAAATCAAATGAACACAATTAAAAATCAATTTAATGCAATTAAAAATTAAGTAAAAAATGAATTAAACGAAAAAATTGCAAAACAATTTTCCTTCCTGAAGCTGACAATGCTTTTCGATCGTCTTTCGTGATCACAGGAATCAAAATTACCGAATCGCATTGTTGGCTTCAGGAAAGAAAATTGTTTTGCAATTTTTTCGTTAAATTAATAATTTTCTACTTAATTTTTAATTGCATTAAATTGATTTTTAATTGTGTTCATTTGATTTTTAATTAATTTTAATTATTTCTTACTGTAATGTAAGATTTTTTAGCATTAGTAGAGGCATATGATGCAAGAAAGCAAGCTTATGCAGCATCAGCCAAAAAAAAAAAAAAAAAAAAACCCACTTCCATTTCACCCCTCCATTCGTTCGAAATACCTTCCAGCTGAGCCTTAAATTTATTTAGGCTATCAACTTCCACACAGCAAGGGATGGAAGTCTGTTCCACCAACCAATTACCCGCTAGCTAAAGGCAAATTTCCGCACGTCTATCCTACATCTGTCTTTCCTCAATTTGAATTTATGCCCTCTCAGGTAATTATTCTGAGCAAGAGGAAGAATCCCATTGGCATTGAGCATGCTCAAACCATTCAAAGCTTTATACGCCTCGGTCAGATCATCTCGCCGGTGCCTAGTCTCCAGACAATGTAATTTGCAAAACTTAAGCCTTTCTTTGTAAGAGCAACCCGTTGTTCCATTCACTAATCTTGTTGCCCTTCTCTGTACTCGTTCCAGCAGGTCTACATCCTTCTTGAAATGAGGCCTCCAGACCTGTATACAGTACTCAAGGTGTGGCAGACCATTGCCTTATACAAGGGAATAATCACCTCCTTATCCCTGCTAGAAAAATTCCTGTATATCATTGACAAGACACCATGAGCTACTCTTGCAGCCCATCTGCACTGCTCAAAGAACTTCATATTTTTGTTTTTTAATTGTTTTCATTTTAATTTCTGGAGAGTATCAATGGAAGTGTTCTACATATCATATTGAGGTAAATTTCTCTTATTCTTTTACAAATATTGATATCAATGCAGAACGTATTGAGCATTATAGCTCTGGTTCATACTATCATATATGTTCTACATCAGAGCTAGGAATATTAAGATGTGATGGAAAACAAATGTGCTTACCAAAATCCTTGAAGGAGACGGAGAGCCAACAGCCTATTGTTTTCTAAGATCTCTGTTATCATTTCATCTTCATTACATTTAAAGTATTTAAAGAGGCATGCTAGTATCTGAAGGCATCTACCACTGATATCTTGGTCTTTGGAAAACTTTTTCAAAATTAATCTAAAATAAATTTTAAAAAAATTCATATTTATTATTTCATTTATCATTTCAAAATAATTACAGTCGACAATATTGCATGCATGAATGGCCTGATTTTTTATTTACAATTTAAATTTACATCTCATATGAAGATTTGTAATTTTGAATTCCTGAAATTAAAAAGTACCATATCAAGTGAGAGGGAAGCCATAACCCACTATTCCTTTTGAGACATGGGGAATTTAGCATACTCTCAGATTAATTGTCCGTGCCTAGCCTCCGTTACATTCCCTCTAACAAGGCATAGTTATTTTAATGAAAAACTCAATAAACTTGGAGCAATGGATAGAAGTACTTGTCATTGTGGGGAAATTGAAACTTGGGAATGTGCCCTTTACAAATGCAAAGAGTACTAGGACCTTAGGGATTATCTGGTACTGAGGGCTCCATCATTTTCTAGTATGGAAGTGGGTATTGAACTTTGACTACTTGGGTCAAAAGAAGATTTCAAGATCCTTGCATTCAAGGAGTTCGCTGTGGCAGTTTTTAGGAGAAAACTGATATTAACGTACATGGATGTCTTGAAAGAATATTCTCCCTGATCTGTGTCTTTGTGGATAGACTCCTTTGGACTATCTTGCTGTAGCGTCTTTGGGGTGTATCTTCAGGACTGGGCAGAGATAACCTTTGACTGGTTTGGAGTTCAGAGTGGCAATATGAATTTTAAGGACAGAATTTTTATAAAGTTGTAGCAGTGGACATGAATGAGATATTCTGTTTTTAGTATAGGCTGGGTGTCCATTTCCATTCTGCATCTACATATTCCTATTGTTGGGTGATATCTCTTCTGCTAGTTGAAGAATTGGCTTATGCTGCATAGTTATGCAGAGTCTCTGACCTGACTCAGTTCATGGTGCCAAGTCATCTGATGTTTCTGCTTGGCATTTCTGTGTTCTCCTTGGCTTGTGGTGCCAGGTTTTCTGGAGTCTGTGCTAGCTTGGCTCATAAGCCCAGTCAACTTGACTACTTCAGCTGCATATTTCTACATCAGATTGCAAATAAGATCCAAGAATTGTAAGAGGGAATGGTTTGTGGGTTAGAGATTGCAATTTCTTGTGCTCCTTGGGTGTAATCTGGTACATCTACGTGTATTGTGCTCCTGCATATGGCACCTTGTGCCACTGGTAGTTGTCTCTGTTTGGATTTGGTGCTTCAAAAAAGATCTGATCAGATTGGTCTTCAAGAAACAACTGCTCAATCTATTCCTGTGCTTTGCAGAATCTGTTATTTGAAGTATGATTTGGACTTGAGACCTGACTGTTACTTTGTTTTAGGAGTAATTCTGTAAATTTCAAATATGTATCTATGTTTTTGTAAATATATGGCAATGTTGTCAAGGTGTGGCCAGGACCAATAGCACCATAAATAAATTTAAATAAAATTACATTTGGTACATATGCCATTTTTTAATTCTCATGCAGCTGTAGTTGTGTGAGAACTGAATCATTCTCATGTTTTAGCAGAAAACAGTATCGATGAGTGAAAATGAACAGATGAGCAAACTGTATTCTTTTTCTTTATAAACAGTATATTTTGGCACATAGTGTTTATGTGCCAAAATATGCCATTTTTTAATTCTCACACAGCTGTAATCAGTGAAAGAATTGAATCATTTTCAAGTTTAACAGAATCAGTATTTATACGTGAAAAGAACAGATTGGGTAACCATATTCTTTAACTGTGAGTGAAAAACTGAAGTCAGTGAAATGAGATGAATAAATCAAAAACTGTCCCATAAATTGAATTGTAACAAAAGTATAAACTGTATCAGAAATTGAAGGGTGGAGAAAGAATTAACGATGCAAGGCATTAGTGGTTTAAGTAATGAATGAGATACTAATATATATCATTGCTAAAAATGTATCATAAAATACAATGGCAATCACAAAAAAAAAAAAAAAAAAATCTTTAAAAACTTCTCAGTTTCAAGGCAAGCTGCAATTTGAAGCTGCAGTTATTCATGTGAAATGATTTGTCCTGAAAAGATTCACAAAAAACACGTTTTCTTTTATTATACTGTGTTTATTTTCCAATTTTCACTCTTAGGGAGGTGGCTAAAAGTAATTTGGTGAAATATCTAGGTATTCATAACCTAGCTTGATACTCACTCTTTTGAATTTTGTGATTAATTTACAACTTATCATTTTTTGCCATAATTAGTCTGTATCAGAAAGACTAATTATGACAGAAAATGAGTCTTGCTGTATCAGCTCAAACTGCTGTACACTGCTGAACTTGAATAGTATTGTGTATTTTATTTCAAATAATTCAAAGAATTAGTGATATTATATCTAAAATCTAGTAAAATTTACTCTAACAGTTGATAACAGGATTCTGTGCCATACTGAAATGTGGATAAAATCATTTTATTAATAATTGAATACTTGATCTGGTTTCAAACTGGATGGATGGCTTTAATGGTAAAAATCAAAATAACCAAAAAGTTGAAATACTTACATGTTTAATATTAATCATATGGCACAATGAAGCCTCAAGCTTTTGCTACTCCAGCCAAAAAATAATTAAAAATAAAATAAAAAACCTATGTGATTCCCACCTCAGGCAGACACTTCACCAGCTGACCTCCAAACTGTCCCAAGCTATCATCCTCAATTACCCATTGAGGCAACTTATTCTAATAATTCACAAAATGCTGGATAAGAGAAAACCTCCAACAATAGTCTAAATCTCTTCCCTTGTAATTTGAATTTAAGGACCCTAGTTTTGATATCATTTATAAGAGTGAAAATATCACCTTCATTAATTTTAATATTCCCTCTCAGAAGTCTATAATACACCTCAATCAGGTTCCCTGTTAAGGGCCAGTTATCAAACTCTGTAGCACACAAATTCAAAGTCATTCCTCGTATGGATGAACTTGTGCCAATCTCACCAGGTACACTACTAGTCTTTGGACTCTTTCGAGAATCTCAATGTCATTTTTAAGTCTGATCTCCATACTTTTTTAGGTGTGGCCTTTCAATTACCTTGTATAGTGGGATTATGGCTTCATTATTTCCACAAGCAAATGTCTGATAAAATCATTAAAAGGACATCATGGGGTCCCTCCTTGCTGCCTGTCTGCACTGCTCAACCTTCACATCTGCCTGTGATGTGAAGATTTTCCAAATTATTTTAACTCCCAAATCCTTTTCTTCATCTACTTTAATTCATTCCACCAAGTGTATAAGTTATTTTAGGTTATTTTAGTTATTTGCCATTCCCCAAGTGTAAAACCTTGCATTTTGCTTCATTAAAATAGCTCTGCTACTCTGACCATCTCTAAAGCCTAAGTTGTCCTGAAGAAGCACTTCTTGGTATTCCTCATTAACTACACTCCCAACCATCACATAATCTGCAAATTTTGGCACCACACCCTGTATTCCTTCACTGATATCATTTAAGAAAATTAGAAACAACAGTCAGAAAACCCAGTACTGATCATGGGATCCCACTTATGCTAGTCTAATCTGAAGAGTAACTATTAATCAAAATCCTCTGCTTCCTGCCCCGCAGCCACTCTGTAATTCATCTAAGGAGCTTAGCTGTGATCCTAACATGTTTCAGCTTATACAGTAACCTTGATCTCAAGCAGGAATAAGTCAAATGCTTTGCTAAAATCCAAATAATCAATGTTAAAATCATTTCCTACATCCAGCTTATAAATTACTCATCAAAATAGATAACCAGGTTGGTTAAATATGATTTTCCCTTTACAAAACCATACTTTTGTTTCTTTCATAATTCCATTTCATTCTAAATGGCCCAGTATTGCATTCTTAATCACTTCCTCCATGATTTCTCCCACAAGACTGAAGTCAGACTGGCTGGTTTATAGTTACTTTATGTATTAGCAATAACACTGGCACTTCTCCAATTTAAGGGAATCTCTCCATAGTCCAGTGATGTCCTCATAATTAACCTCAATGGTTCAGTGCACTCTCTTGCAACCTCCGCAAAAATCATTGGGTATATATCAACTCCGGGGACATACCTTAATCACCATTAGGATCAAAAGTTTTTTTAATAAACAACTTTCAGATCACAGAGCCATTTCCTTCAAACTAAACAGGCAATTACAAACAACTCAACACTCCCTGTTGGATATCAAAAGGTATAACCTTAAAAAGGCAAACTGGCAGATTTTTGCAGAACATACAGCAGCTGAGCTGCAAAAACAGGAAAATGAGTGGTCTAGATCAGACAACTGTAGCCCGGATGAGCAAACACTGATTATGACAAACATTTTAACAAAAACAGAAACCCTGTCCATCCCACGGAAAAAACCGAGGAAGCAGACAGTTCCCTGGTGGTGCCCCGAACTGACTATACTCAGAAGTAGGGTACATCAGGCAAGGAGACATTTTCAACGAGCCAGAACATCTTGGCCACAAAATGAGTTGGATGCACTGAGAGATTCTTATAGAACTCTCAGGAATCAGTATACAGCCTTCATAAGAGACAAGAAAAAGGAATGCTGGAGGCACTTGGTGGGAACTACTGGAAATAATAACCCTTGGGGAGTTGTCTACAGAATAGTGACCAACAAGCTGCCAAGAGGAGATGTCTTAGAAACTACTGTCAAACCAGATGGAACCCCAACCCTGTGTTGGGTGGATTCTGTAAATAACATCCTAGACAGTATCATTCAGACTGAAACTGGAAATCATTCCCTCACCCAGCTAAACATTATAAAAGAAAACACTGAATATGACAAAACCTCTGTTCACTATACAAGACTTAGAAATAGCACTATCTAAAACCAAAAACAATAAATGTCCAGGTTTTGATCTCTTAGAGGTTGAGATTATCAAAAAATTAGCGAAAATAGCACCAGATAAATTAATAGCACTATATAATAACTGTATGAGAGAAGGTATATTCCCAAAAATATGGAAACAAGCTGTGTGAAGATTAATACTCAAAAACCCTGAAAAACTCCCTACCGATCCCAAATCATATAGACCAATAGCCCTACTCCCTATACTAGGGAAAATATATGAAAGACTAATATATAGTAGATCAGCTCAATATTACACAGAAGCAGGTTTGCATTCCAACAATCAGTACGGTTTTAAGCAGGGCAATTCTACGGAGGATTCCATGCACCACCTACTCATAACAGTTAAAAACACAGAGGAGAAATATATGCTGGCAATCTCCATTGACTTTGCTGGGGCATTTGACTCACTCTGGTGGCCTAGTGTCCTTAGGAGACGTCACCAGGCAAATGCCCCACAAAACCTCTATAAGGTAATAAACAGTTACCTTACAGACAGAAGTGTCTCAGTACGCACAAGGTTCCAGGAATTGACACGACCTGTGAATAAAGGCTGCCCTCAGGGTTCAATCCTTGGCCCTTTCTTTTGGAACATTGTTCTGGACGAATTTCTGGCCTTGGATCTTGGCCCCGTGGAAAGCCTGGCCTTTGCAGATGACATGATTTTCCTTGTAAAAGGTAACTCACGAGTGGTTGTAGGGCAAAGATCAAATGCAGCCCTCTTGCAGCTGCAGGAGTGGGCACAAATGCACATGCTCAAAATATCGCCTGAAAAAACCAAACAAATACTTCTAAAAGGCAATTTGGACATAAGAAGACGTCCACAAGTCAAAATTAACACAACCACTATAAAAATGGTAACAGAACTAAAATATGTAGGAGTGGTCTTTGATTCAAAATTAACTTTTTACCCCCATTTGATCTACTTGGCGAAGAAAGTGAAAAATTATGCAGGTATGATTGCCAGGATCAGTCAAGCAGACTGGGGACTCAAAAGAAAGACCCTGGCAATCATATACCGTGCAATGTTCCTACCTGTTATCACCTATGGAGCCGGTGCGTGGTTCATCTGCTCGGCCATAGTAAGAAATAGGAATAAATTAGAATCGATACAAAGGACAATACTACTCACTGTTACCAGAGCATGTGGCACAGTAAGCACACCTGCACTACAGTTGCTGGCCGGAACTCTCCCACTTTACCTGGAAGTAGCCAAAAGAGGCTTGCTTATATTATAGATTTAAAAAGGGCACACCCACAGAATTTCTGGGGACAGCCCTCGATACAACCAACACCTTCAATGATGAAAGAAAAAGAATAGCCACAAAGCTCCACGAGTTATGGCAAACAAAGTGGGAGCAGGAAACCAGAGGTCTGGTTATCAAACGATTTCTGCCACTGGTGTCAATGGTTAGCCCAAAGCCACCTAAGTGGTATGCCCCTGGACTTTTTACAACATTTATATTGACAGGTCATGGCTCCCTAAAGGCGAAACTAACTTCCTTAGGCCTGACCGATGACCCAAACTGCACCCTGTATACAGGGTGATTCACTACCAGTGCAACGAACTTGCAGGAGGTGAAGGGGGCAGAAAGGCGAATCGGAATCACATAGCATTGCAGGGTCCAAAATGCCTTCGTCATGCGGTAGAAGACGTTGAGCGGGAGGTTGCGTGAACAGCGATCCCGCTGAAAGTCAGCATTTGCGAACCGTTTCTGTTGAAGAAACCAAGTAGCAAAAGTCCTCCGGAGTGGATAATCCGCAGGCTCCAATGATTGGACGTGTTGCAGATGGTATGAACTCATTTGGTTTGTTGACAGTATCCTCCATACAGTGGATTGGGAAATACTCAATCGTTGGCCTATCGCTCGAGTACTCGGATTGCCTTCTGCAAGACGTAGGACATTCTCCTCACTGTCTGGCGTCCTTGTCGTTCGCTCTCGATTCATGGTACCTCTCGTGAAACAACCAGTCTCACGTAACCTTCTGTGCACACGTGCGAAAATTGTATGATGAGGAGCACGCCTGTGCGGGAAACGTTCCTGGTACAAGCGCAGAGCGGCACGCCTGTTACAGTCTGCAGCTCCAGACGCGAGGTGCATGTCGGCCAATTCAACGTTTGAATACTCATCCATCCTACTGCCTCGGGAACCGGTTCGCAAATGCTGACTTCCAGTGGGATCGCTGTTCACGCGACCTCCCGTTCAACGTCCTCTACCACATGATGAAGGCATTTCGGACCCTTCAATGCTATGTGATTCCGATTCGTCTTTGTGCCCCCTACACCTCCTGCAAGTTTGTCTCACTGGTAATGAATCACTCTGTATATATAAAAAACTTGGGAAAAAAAAAATTATAAAATAAGAAAAAAGTATTTAAAAAAAATAATAAATAAAAATAAAAAAGAATGCAAGTAGAGTGAGAATGCAGATTATGAATGAAGTAAATGTGTGTCTCCCCCACCCCCTCGCATGTTGGGTTCCCCACTGCCCGCTAACATATCCCACCCCTGGAGTGGGATGGGCAGCTTGACCTTCATACCGGATTCGACACTGCTTGGACATGACACCGACGAAGACATTCTGCGGCTTTGCTGCCAACACGCCATTGGCAATCTGAATTGGGTACTCTAACCTGGTTTCCTTTAAAACCCCATCCCCAGGCAGGGGAGGGAGGAGACGGATCTCTGTCTCCTCTCCTCCCTGCCTAGCCCCCATACTTTGCCTGGTGGGCTCGTCTCCACTGATCTCTTTAGGGATGCCTACTCTATCGTCCCTATTCTTCTATCTGTTTCCCCCCAGTCTTCAGTCTCCTCCCCCTCCTCACTAAATCAACCGAGTACACCCTTAACAATGCCGCCAAATTATAATCAACATCCTCATTCTACTGGTTTTACGTAAATCTCTAAGACAACTAACACTATTAGCTTTTATCTAGCGTATAGCCTCAGTCTAAACTTAATAACATCAAAATTTTGCCCGACCTATTTGGCCTTTAACACATCTCTTTAGCGTTCAACCCCAACCATCGATTTCCTAACAGCAATCCCATTAAGCATTAAGGTCAAACGTAATTTTTTTTTTTTTTTTTAAATAGGTCCTAGCCACTGAAATCCCAGGAAACTAGGTGGCAGGACCTACCAGAGCAATTTGTTGTGATACTGGATACACCCGGCTAGCCTCCACGTGGCAGGGTATGGGCAACGTCAGGCCCCACTAGGGGCCTGGCGGCCAATAAGCCAGATAAACAATGGGCACAACATATCACACGGCACAGACCCGGCCCACACACTTTCAAGTCTCTGGCTTGACAGTGTACTGTATTTGATACAGCGAAACACACGGAGATGGGAGAAATCCCAGGTGCCATCTGACATGATTATACTTTATACCTTGTTATAAAGAATTCTAGAACTAGAGGTCATAAATTCAAATTACAGGGCTTGAAGTTTAGATCAGATTGTAGGAAGTTTTCTTTTAGCCACACAACTTGTTCCAGCTATCAATGACTTGCTGTCATTGATAGCTGGAACAAGTTGCCTTCACAGGTAGTTGAGGCTGACAGTTTGAATTAATTCAAAAGTCAACTGGATATTAACCTATGTGAGGAGGAAAGCATATAATGTTTTCTTGTCTACTTGGTTGGTTGTTTTTTTTTTTTCAAGTGAAGTAAAAGCCTGTGGCTTCCTTGCACTATATGGTGAATACTATTACTATTATTATAAATTTCCCATGCCATCTTTTTTCTTCTGTATTAAACTGACTAGTTCTTAATTCATCCGCCTTAACACCCTTCTCATACTATATTTTCTTAATGATGTGTGCATGTGTGTGTTGTAGTTGTTGTTATTTGGTTTTAGGAGCATTAGCAACTGAGGCCATATTGCTCCGGGGATATGCGGTGGTCATTCCCTGACCTTTCCGCAGCATCCTCCGTATTTGGTAGTCACGGGCTCGAACCCTGGTCTAATCAAGAAGCGTGTGCTGTGCACTGCTGCTCCTGCCCACGGAGGCGTGTGTGTGTGTGTGTGTGTGTGTGTGTGTGTGTGTGTGTGTGTGTGTGTGTGTGTGTGTGTGTGTGTGTGTGTGTGTTCATTCATGACTTCTGTGATTACAACTTTAAAGGTATTCCACAATTCTAATGTATTTGTTTTCTGTGTGATACAGTTGACAGAGGTTACATAGTACCTTAAGTTATCATCTCCTTTCCTGAAGACTCCATTAAATATCAATGATCTCTCTTCTCATTATACAACTTAGAACCCTGTGCTCACTCCATGCTAATGGTTCTAACCAGTTAATATCATAAGTCTTATAGTACAGGAACATAAGTGGTGATGATCAGGTCAAGAATATTCATGCTTCTTGTACTTTCCCTAACAAATACAGGTCGATCGTCACTAATCCGGCAGTATTGGGACCTGTAAGGTGCCGGATTAGTGAGTTTGCTGGATCACCGGTGGTTATTTTAGCACATACAGTTTACCCAACAGCTAACCACCTCTTCCTACCTTTAATACGTTGACTGCCAAGACAGTTGAAGAAAAAAATTTCCAAGGGGCCAAAAAATATTTAGCAAATAATTTGATTAGTAATTCTAAAATAAATATTGTAATGTCAGTGTTGTCATTTTTTCGCTTAGAATATATAAAAAAAGAGAGACTTTTTTTAGGTCACATATATGTGGCCGATGTGGCCCAGCAGGTTACTTTATATGTCTTGAGAAGCCATGTTGGCCACATATGTGTGACACTATTACGGCATACATATGAAGGTCGTTTGTGATTAGTTTATTGCACACGTGGCAAGCGCTGCAATAAAACTAATTGCGATAAAATAAACTCTCAAACATTGCGATAAGTTTGTCAGTATTGTTAGAAATTTTGTGAAAACAAGTTCGTTAGCGCGCTGTATTATCCATCGTATTGTGTTGTATTTTTTTGCAAGTTTGTACAAGTGTGTTGAAAAAAAAAAAAAAAAAATCTAAAAAGGAATGGCTAAAAGAAAATTAGTAAAATAAGAGGAACTGAGAGAAATTGCTGGAATTTACAATTAAGCAGAGTTAAACTTCTCGCACGACACACTGCTGTCGAGTTTTTTCAGAAAATCTAAAGTTTTAGGTTTTCTGAAAAAATTTTATCTGTTATGGACAATGTACAGTGTTTGCCCTTTACACCACGAGAGGCACTTCCTTTATGAATTGGAACCATGGTTTGGGCTAAATGTGAGCAGGTTATAATAATAATAAATGCAGAAAAACAAGTAGGAATGGCTTGCCAGTGTTTACAAGTTCACCCCAACAGCTGACACTAAAACCAACGCCACCAAAACAGTAGCGGCAAGTGGGTGCGCCAACCCGGGAAATTTGAAATTACGTTCGCGGGAATGATGTCCGAATTAGCGGTGGAACCGGATTACCGGTGGTCGGATTAGTGAGGGTCGACCTGTAATACAAATAATACCTGACAAATAATCTTCTAGATGATTTTTGTTCCTTGTAGCGAGTTTCTATGCTACTAGCCTCAACCAATAAGGAGCAAATTGAAATCACCCACATTAAGACATTCACCCTTGCTTGTCCATTCCATCTGCATGTAGAGGCTGTCATCATAATCTTCTGGTCTACAGATTACTCCCGCTCTCATTATACCTCTGCTTCTAACCAACTCACACCACACAGTTCTATACCAGCATGTTTAACTTCTGAATATGTGAAAGCTTTTGTCATTCCCAGGATACTTTTGATCTTTATCATCCCTTCTATCCTCCCTATTTTATCTAAATACATTGTACATACAATAAATGAAACTCATTCTCCTATATCTGGGTGATAACACATTTCAAAGCATCTCTTATGTTTCTTGTGTAATGAAATTATTCCTTCATTTTCCTCTGTGATTAGCTACAATACAAAAATTGTCAAAATCCTATTACAAATAATGCTGACAAGATGGTAAGGTAAATACTAACCAAATAACTTTTCTTAGTGCCAAAAGGTTTTAATAATATGGTGTAAAATGATTGTAAGGTGACAGAAACCCCTAAAGTAGTAATTATACGATAATTATCTAGAAAATCAGATAAAATATATATGGTAAGGGTCTTATCTTAGGAATTACTATTCCTGCATATTTTACATTGTAATGTAAAGAATTAATACTGGACTATCTGGACAGGAATGCAATTATACTGCAGTCACATCATGAATTTATTAAGGGGTGGTCTTGTCTAATCAATCTGATAGGTTACTATGATGCAGTGACAAAAAACTGGATGCAAAAAATTATTTCGATATATACTTGGATTTCAGGAAGATTTTTGATAATGTTGCATATAAAACACTGTTGTATAAACTAGAGCATTGTGGCATTAAGGGAAAGTTACTGCTATAGATAAAGAGATTGTTAAGTGGAAGGAGACAGAGAGTGGTTATCAATGGGCACTGTTCTTTGTGGACTAATGTTATCAGTGGAGTTCCCCAGGGTTCAGTGCTGGGCCCATTGTTGCAAGGTACTGCATATGGGTAGCAGCAATCCAGAGTAACTTATCAACTGTGTGTTACTACACTCAGGGTAGTAGAAAATGAAAAATACCTGGGGGCAGGGCTGTAGTTAAGGGTATATGTGGGTATACACCGTATGCCCTCTGGATTTTTTTTAGGTGAATAGTGTATATACCTTCTGGATTTATATATATATATATCCGATAATTCAAAATAAAACAAAATGAAATAAAACATAAGCCCTCTGTAGGGGGCTTATGTTTTATTTGTGCTGTCTGCAAAATGATTGAAAAATTTGAAGCAACAGGACATCTTGGTGTTCAACCAGGTAGAGGTCGAAAATGAGTGGACTCCTCTCGTGTTGAAGATGTGGCTACAGCTGTCATGGATTTATCAAGTCAATCTCCATGTGGTAGTGCAAGTGTGGCAGCTGTTTCTCGTGAAGTGGACATGCTGTATTCCACTGTAAGGCTAGTAATACATCAGGTGTTGCGATACTATCCTTACAAGATGCACATACTACAGCAGCTAAAGCATGGTGATGCAGATATTCGTTTCACATACGCACATCAGTTTCTGGCTCGAATGACAGCGGATATCACTTGGCTGGAATATCCTTTGGAGTGATGAAGCCCACTTCTGCTTAAATGGACAAGTGAATATGCACAACTGTCGCATTTGGGCAGCAGAAAACCCTCGAGTTATCCAAGAGGTCCCGTTGCATTATCCAAAAGTGACAGTGAGATGTGGATTTACGGCCACATTCATGATTGCGCCATATTTTTTTGAACAGGTAACACCAACTGGACCCCTGCACCTGTTCTGTCACTGGCCAGCGATATTATGAAATGTTGGCAAATTTCATAATACCAGAGCTGCAACATCATGGGTGCCTTCAAGGTACCATATTTATGCAAGATGATGCACCACTCCACATTCACCATTGTGTCCAAAGATTGCTAAGGCAACACTTTACAGATGAACGGGTCATCAGCCGTTGTTTCCAGACTCTTGGCCACCCTGATCACCAGACCTCAACCCCATGCAACTTCTGGTTGTGGGGTTTTTTGAAGAACCAGGTGTATCAGGAAGGATGTCAAACTCTGGCAGATCTGAAGGACAGCATTAGACATCATGTGCTGGCTAATCCAGTTGACATGTTATGTTCTGCTGTAGAAAATGCTGTTCTTTGAATGGAAACTATTGTTGACCAAAATGGAGGTCACATTGAACAATTGTAGCGCTGTTCAAGTGATTTGTATTGCCACACTGCCATATAGTGACAAATTTTGTAACTAATTTTTTTTCCAATAAATGGCGAGCACATTCTTTATTGTACCTGTTGTCCAAATTTCTCTTCAGTACGAGCCTTAGAATTCACTCCAGAGCCCTCTACATAGGGATACTTTAATTTTAACAACCCTATAGATTGGTGAAGGGAACAAAAGGGTGCTCTTATCTAGAAAAGGTTCTGTGTATTGCAGTGTCTGGAGACTAGGAACTTGTAGGATGAGCTGATTAAGGTGTTTAAGGCACTGAATGGATTGAGTAAGCTGAATGTGAATGGCATTCTTTTCCTCTTGCTGAGACTGCACATGAGGGGAGTATAAATTTAAGTTGAGGAAGGATGGTTGCAGGATAGATGTGCGGAAGTTTGCCTTAAGCCAGCTAGTGGTTGATTGTTGAAATAGGCTTCCATCTTTTGATGTGGAAGTGGATGGTTTGAATAAATTCAAGGAAGAACTAGACAAATTCTAGGAGGGTAAGGATGGGATGGGTGAAGTGTGTGTGTGCATTTTTGGTTGATGCTATATAAACTTGCATCATTTACTACTACTATTTAAAAGAACATTTTATAGGCATCTCCTCTCAGTGGAATATCAGCTATTACCATGGGCTAACCTAAAAACTGGACAAAAACATTCTATGTCACACAAAAATTAATAGAAAACTTCAACTGGGCTCCACTGAAGAAGTTTTTTCACATTAAATCTTTATGTGCCACTTACAAACTCTTCCTGGGGGAGGGGGGGCTTCTATTTAATTGAGATAAAGTTTGCTGGTAGAATCTCCTCCAGAAGTACTAGACAGAAGCCATCATTAATTCCTTTCTCTAATCGAATCTTTTCTCTTGATAAATTCTTTCCTTATCCTTTGTTCAAACTTATTCAGAATCTCAATGTTAATATATTCCTATTCTCTGCTGACCACCAACACTGCAAGTAAATTGTTGATGCAATCCTATCTACTAACCTGATGAGAAGGGGTGTTTGATTACATTCTATTCTTATGAAAATAAGACTCATTTTGCTTTTCATGTATCTTTATGACTGACAAACCCTTCTGGCCTTGGCTGTAGAGGATATGTATCTGCTGTCAATCATCATATAATCAGCTGGCACAACAAATAAACAGTTGTTTATTTATTTCAGAATGCAATTGAGAAAGGACACGCTGCTAAGATCATCTTGTCTCCTTTGCAGCTGGAACTTCTGAAGAGGACAAAGTTTGTAAAAAAAAAATATAATAAAATGAAATGTTCCTGTTAATGTAGAAGTCAGTACAATTGCCAGTGACAATGCCAATGCCAATTCCAACAATTAATCCTCCTTCACCAAACTAATGCCATCCTTGAATAAAGGAAAGTCTGCAGTGGATTCTACATTTCAACCCAGAGCTATTCATGAAAGGAATTAGCCTCATTGGTTACTGTTTAAACAATGCACGATCGACACAACTAAATCCAATGGCCAGCAGGCATAAAACCCGCTTTGGCAAAGATGATTCTATATGATCTATGTTGATACAGGTCTTCTCACATATACAGAGGACTCACAATGAAATGTTGTAGCATTTGGCTACAAGAACCAATGAGCAGTTAAAGTCAAATAGTCATCTCTTATTAAATTTGGTTTTTTTTTTAGGAGCATTAGCAACTACGGCCATATTGCTCCGGGATATGCGGTGGTCATTCCCTGACCTTTCCACATTCTCTTATTAAAGTTGATTACAAATGGCTTAATAATGTTCTGGTCTCTTCAAAGTGATTTTAGATTCTCCTGATCACCGTGACATGCCAAAAGGATTGTATCACATTCTGCCTTGCCTGACCACCCTCTAGACCAATGTTTCCCAAACTGGGGTTCGCGGATCCCTGTGGGTCCAAAGACCAGTTCCAGAGGGTCCGCGAAACGTTCAGAAGGTATCAAGTAATATGTTGTAAGACCTAAATCTTACAAATAAAATAGAAATATTTGTTTTGCTAAAATAAATCCAGGAAAGGCGATGGAAAGGGAGCATTAAGTTTAAAAATAGTAAGTATTAAGACTGGATATTTAGTTTTAATAAACACTAGATTTGGGGATGGGAAAGTTATAGACGTATGTGTTTAAATAGCAGCTAAATAGAAACAAGTAATTTCGTATAATATAAGAGAGCTAACAGGGACAGCAGCCAGGAATAGGGAGGGGGTGTCATTTGTAAAGAGGTCAGAAAGGGTTGCCGAGGGCAAGAACAACAGGACTGTGAAACTGGATTATGAAGCATCTCTTTTGATCTAAGCCACCGTTAGGAAGTAAACAGGAAATTAGTGGACACCCACTGTTCATGTCAAAAGAAAATGGCATCGGGGTGGCTGATATTGTGAACATGAAACTGAGTGTTTTGGAGGTGACCAGCAAACATGAAAGGGTCATACTGCTGTGTGAAAAAAAAATAAGAAATTTCTAGAAATGGGTTGGTTTGTGTGCTAGGGAGACAGCTGTTGTGAGATGTTTTAGAATAGGAAGGAATGAAAAATTAAACTGAGTATGGGGATTGGTTGTGAGTCCTTAGGGGAAGCGTTCCAAACTTGAGGGAAAAAGAAAAGTTCGGGGGGGGGGGAGTATTTGAGCAAGTGTCCACTGTGTATCTGACTTCTCTGTGGTCTAAAGGGAGAAAGTTGTGAGTTTGCGGGTTGAAGTGGATGGAAGCAAGATGAAGAAGAAAAAATGGGTGAGAGAAAGGAGTAGTGAGGCGTAGAGGATGCGAGTAACTGTGGACTGAAAGTAATGATGTTTTTTGGAAATATGGAAAAGCGGGAAATATGTGGGTCGAAAGTTTAAGGTTAAGGTAAACGTGCAAGAAAGAAAGCCTGTCCAACACTAAGGAAAGCAGAGTGCCCAAGAAAAGAAAGAAAGCCTTGTCCGGCATTGGAAGGCAGTGATAGGGTGATCGGTGTCCCTGGCAACGTAATCGCAAGCTGTACCTCTGAAGTTATGTCACGTAAGAGACTACACTTGTGTCTAGGGTCCGGCCCATTGAGAAATGGCCAGCTGTGCAGATATGTGAGGCAAGAAGAGAAAGAAACCCTTGTCTGGCATCGGAAGGCAGTGATAGGGTGATTGGCATCCCTGGCAACGTAATCGCAAGCTGTACCGCCGAAGTTTTGTCGTGTAAGAGCCTACACTTGTGTCTAGGGTCTGGCCCATTGAGAAATGGCCAGTTGTGCAGATATGTGAGCCAAGAAAGGAAAGAAGAAGATCAGAGGGCCCAAGAAAGGAACTTAAGCCTGCCTGCTACAAAGGAAGTCTGAGCGCAAGGGAATTGGAAGTAGCGGCCATTTCGAAACGTAAATCTGTTCCTGTTTTTTTAATTGAACCCCGAACTCATGGACTCATAATCTAAACTCTGTAAGAAATTGATTGATAGTTCTTTCTAAAGAAAATTTAAATTTGAAATAGGCAAGTTAGTTATTAAGGTTGAGATAATTTGTTATGAATGTTAATGATTATGAAATAATGTAAGGGTGGTATAGGGGTAATAAAAAGAGAGAAATAGTATAAAAGAATTAATAAAGAAATATAATCATGGGGTAGTAAGTCGAGGATATGTTGACATGTATCATTAATTTAGACAAGGTGTTGACACATAATAACTTGACAGATACGGTTTGTAGAGAAAGAAATTTTATTTATTTAGAAACCTCTTGAGTGAAGGAGTAACTAAGGTAGAATGAGTGATCTGTAGTTAATATTACTGATGTAAGAGGATACCAGTTGTAATGCATTTCATGTGTTAAAAGTTAAGAGATCTAACAAAATAATAAGAGTTGAATGGGTATTACTGATGTAAGCAATAAATAGTAACAGATAAGAATGATTGGATATTCATTGAGGATTCATAATATGTAAGATACAATTGATACAAAGTAAAGTGGATAATTTGTAACGGAAAAAAAAACAACCTAGAGCATTAGTCCTGAGGGAGAGATAGTGTATTGTACTTTAGTATGGTTTATATACATAGAAATTGATATGTATATATGTAGTTTGTTTTTTTATGTAAATGTTGTATATAATGTTCATTAAAGGTTTGTAAAGTTTTTGTAAAAAAAAAATGTGTCTTTAATGTTCTGCTAACACACCGCTCTACACACCCTAGAATCTAGAATTTTCTGTGAATTGCAGTTAGATTTGCGATTTGTGGGGTGGGCTTGTGACTTCAGTAGGGTGGAAGTCAAAACTCAACAAAAACAAGCCAAATAATAACATCCCCCCCACGTGTTTATTTTCTTAAAAAATATACCGATAGAATCACAACGAATTTTGTTAAAGTACATTACTTATTTTCCATACAATTAGTATATATAATTGTATCAACATCATCAGCCATTTTCAATCCACTGCAGGATGAAGGCCTCTACAGCAACTTTCCAGTTCTTTCTGTTTTGAGCACTGACCATCCATTTACTACCCACAAACTCATGAATTTCATCTATCCATCTCCGCCTTTGTCTTCCAGGTTTTCTTCTAGCTCCTCTTGGGTACCATTCTGTTATTTTCTAAGTCCACCTGTCATCATATCTTTGAGCTATGTGTTCTGCCCAAGACCATTTTAGTTCTTAAGTTTTGAAAAGAATGTCCTTTACTTAAGTTTGTTGCCTAATCCATGTGTTTCTCTTCTTATCTAACAGTCTGATTCCCAATATAATTCATTCCATTTTTCGCTGTGTAGTTCTCAGCTTCTCTTCCATTCTTTTGGTGAGTGCCCAAGTTTCACTTCCATAAGTCATGGTGGGGAGTATACATTGGTTCATTATTTTACATTTCAGACAAACTGGGATATTGCTCTTCAGTATGTGACTATATTTCCTGAATGCTATCCATCCAAAATTTATTCTTCTCTTGACTTCCAGCCATTTATTATTATTACAGCTAATAACTTGTCCCAGATAAGTATATGACTCCACCTTTTCAATTACTGCTCCTTCAATCATTATTTCCCTTTCTGTGGCATACTTGTTCATCATTACTTTTGTTTTAGCCATATTCATCTTTAGTCCAAAATCCTTACTAACTGTGCATAACTGATTAAGATTTTCCTCTAATTCTTTGGGATCGTGGCTTATGACCACAATGTCATCTGCAAATCGTAAATGGTTTAGGTACTCTCCGTTCACACCGACTCCTTTCTGCGACCAGTCTAATCTTCTGAAAGCTTCCTCAAGGGCAGCAGTAAACAGCTTCAGAGATATTGTGTCTCCTTGTCGAACTCCTTTCTCGATTTTAAATTTCCTACTGTCTTTGTCTAGTCTAATAAAGGAGGTAGCATTCTCATATATTTTCTTCAAAATCATGATATATGGGGTATCTATGCCTTGTCTTTCCAGTGCCCGAAACATTGCCTTATGCTGTATGGAGTCAAATGCCTTTTCATAATCCACAAATGCCACGCATAATGATGTTTTATATTCATTTGCTTTCTCCATTAGCTGTGATATTACGTGAAGGTGATCCATAGTTGAGAATCCTGTCCTAAAGCCAGCTTGCTCTTTCGGTTGATTCTCATCAAGTATTTTTTCAATCTGTTAGTAATGACCCTTGTGAACAACTTGTAGATGTGGGATAACAAGCTAATTGGTCTATAATTTCCAATTTCTGATTTATCTCCTTTCTTATGCAGCAAAACTATGATTGCATTATTCCACTGCTTAGGTGTCACAACTTTTCTAATGCACTTTGTGAAGAGCTTTGCCAGTTTTGTGTTATGTCTCTTCCTCCCAATTTTAAAAACTCTACAGTAACTTTATCTTCCCCCGGGGCTTTCTGATTCTTCATTTTCTTCAATGTATGTTCTACCTCATCAGGAAGAATATCGGGTATGTCGTATGTGTTGCTAATTTGCAATCCATCTTCCCCACTGCTGGCATCATTCCCTCGCTCCTTGTATAATTCTCTATAGTAGTCTTCTGCTATATGAATTATGGCTTCTCTGCTGTTTATAAGTACACCATCACTATTCTTCAGTTTCAGTATCATTTGTCTTTCTGTATTACGGCTCATGGCTGCTGATTTAAATCCTTTGTTTTCCCTTATTCTACTTTGCTTGTTCTACTTTTCTTGTGTTAAATCTTCTTATGTCCTCTCTGAGTGTCTTTCTAATGGCTTTGCATAACTCAGTATACTCAATTTTTTCCTTGTCAGTGTTTATCTTGCTCTTCATTTTCTTGACTAATTTTTTCTTCTTTGGATTTCTTTTTCCCTATAGGTTTCTTGGGCTTTATCACTTTCAGAAAGTTGTAATATTCCTCATCGATATCTTGGTCCTGAGCAGTCTGCAGAAGCTCAAACTTGTTCTTAAGTTCCAGTACATACTGTTTTTTCTCCTCTTCTGTTATCTCAAAGACCTTTGTATTATTTACTCGAGTCAGTTTTTTCCTTTCCTACATCTATATCAAGTGTACATCTTACCATTCTGTGATCACTTCCAACATTTACCTTATTCAGGACGGTAACATCATTCACAATATATCTTCTGTTAGTGAGGATGAAGTCGATTTCATTAGTTGTTAATCCATTTGGACTCTTTCATGTCCACTTTCTGTTCACCCTTTTCTTGAAAAAAGTGTTCATTACTGACAATCCTTGAGATTCTGCAAATTCCACAAGTCTTTTGCCTCTTTCATTTCTTTCATCAATTCCAAAATTTCCTATAGTTTCCCTTTCTGCACTGTTTTGTCTTTTTCCAACCTTAGCATTGAAGTCCCCCATAATAATAGTGTAGTGGGTTTTCTGCTTATCTAGAAGACTCAATTTCGGTGTACATTTCTTCAACCTCTTCATCATGGCTCGATGTTGGTGCATAAATCATTATAACCTTTAGCTTGTACCTCTTAGAAATCTTGACACCCTTGGTGATGTACTTTTGAATTCCAAAATGTTGTTTTTTAAATCTTTATGGGCCAGAAACCCAACTCCACCTTCACTCCTTTCACTGTTTCCATTGGTCTACAGCAGATGTCCACTTGATAAACTTATAAGTGATTCATTTCTTCTTCTCGTTTCAGCCAAACCGATGATATTCCAATTCACATTTTCTAATTCCTTTTCCAGCTCTAATATCCAGTCTTCTCCGATGAGTGATCTTACGTTGTAACAGGCCAAGTTTAGTTTCCGTGCATGGCAGCCTGGTCGTACCCAGAGATTCTTAGCACCCTCTGCTTCCACTCTGATCCTCTCGCTGCCATAAGAGGGGGAGTAAAAGCTGCTGGGGACTGAAGCCCATTTGTTTTGTCGTGCTGTCATATGCTGGAAGGTTTGGTCTTTTCCTCTTCACGCTGACCAGGCGTCTTGAAGAGAACCACTCTACACGTTCGTTGCCACCTAAGTGACGTAACAGGGCTTACCATCGAGAAGGTGTGCATGAGTGGATTTTAGGGAGGCAGGCCAACCGGACTTCTCCTA
Organism: Mastigoproctus giganteus; assembly: GCF_048544385.1. Lineage (NCBI taxonomy): Eukaryota > Metazoa > Arthropoda > Arachnida > Uropygi > Thelyphonidae > Mastigoproctus > Mastigoproctus giganteus. Next base: position 29,680,049 of record NC_143582.1, read on the forward strand.
AATCTTCTGTAATAGAAAGATATTGGATCCATCAGTGTTTTAGACTGAGTATCTGATAACACACAGGATACCTGTTCCCCTCTAAGCCTAATCTAAGCCCCTCTAATATAATTGTATACGTATTTCAAATTATTCATTCTATGTATAGCAAACTGATGATAAATAAAAATAAAGTTATTATTATATATCAGTATAAAAATAAAGAATAAAGTTGAGTTGTTTCACACATAAAACTTTGAATTTTATTTTCAGAAAACCCAGTGGTCATTCATATATATATATACACACACACACACACACACAGATATATATATATATATATATATATTTAGGGGTTCATAAACAGGTTTTGATTTTTGAAGGGGTCCGCAAATCTTAGTAGTTTGGGAATCACTGCTCTAGACAATCAATATATTCCAAGCTGTTAATTTAGTTAAATCATCAAGAGCACATCATTTAAATATAAATTTTACAAATTGACCATTTTCTAGTTGACTTGAGAGGGAGAATGAAAGGAATCGGAAAAGTGTCAACATCTTGCTAATATATCAAGAAAGAGGAGGGGCACTAGGGATCAAAGATTAACTATAGACCAGTTAGTTTGATTCAGTGGCAGGAGAGTCATGGAATTTGACTTCTTTACTTACACAATATTTTAAATGGATTGCAACCCAATCTTGTAAAGAGAAAACCTTGTTTCACCAACCTAATAAACCAGTATTATGTGGTCACAGAGGAGTTGGATGCAAGCAACAATTTTGACATAATTTACTTGGAGTTTAGCAAAACATTTGACTACTGGGGTCATAAGCAAGCCTATGAGGTGGACGGAGGGATGGCTGAAGGATGGGAGGCAAAGACTGCAACAAAGGGGCATTCTTCAGAGAAAGGTCCTCAAGGTTCAGTGTTAGAGCCACTCTTGTTTCTGACCTTCTTGAATGATACAGGTAATGGAATAAATTGTACAGTTGAAATCTGCAAATGATATAAAGGACATGGGGGTGGTGGTAAATATCAGGCTAAGATTCTTCAGAATGATTTGGACCAAGCTTCATGGATGGTCAAAGAAATAGCAGTTATGCTTTAATGCTACCAAATTCAAGGTTCTCCAGTTGGAAAATAATAAACTGAGAAAGGTAGGGTAGAGCTGAAGAGTATAAATGAGGAAAGAGAACAGGTGTTTTGATACAGACATCAAGGTTAATATTCAATGTAAACAGTGGCCATGAAGGTGCATACTGTTTTATCAGCGATTTCCTACAGCTTTGCATTTTAGGGAGAAGGAGGTTTATACAGGGCAGCACACAAAATGTTGATTCATTTATTCATTAATTTTTACAAACTTTATAAATTTTCATGCTTAGATTAATACATCATGACTATATCTTCCATTCTATATGTCTTCAGATACAAGAACTTGTATCTGAAGATGAACACTAATGTTTGTAATAATGTGATGAGATATCTTCATCAATTTCATGACACACTTGAAAATCTGCAGCTCTTAAATATATAAGCTTAACAGGTTTTCTGTGGAACAACTCCTTCAAGAAATCCCACAAAAAAGACACGTCGATTCAGGGTTAGTCAAAAATATCCAGTGTGCAAAAAATCCAAAACAACATTGGTTATATGTATCTTGTATCTTTTGGCCTCTGTGCTCCCCTTAATACCACAATCCCATAATTGTTTGGAACAGCATATTTTATGTTCAGGGTTTTTATGGAATTTTTAAATTTTGCAATGCTTAAAAAATGTAAACATGCTATATATATTTGCCTACTCTTTATATAGGAAAACAGGAAACTAAATGTATTTATTATATAAGCTATCATCTGAACTAAAAAGGATGAAAGTCATCCAAAGTTAATGAAATCTGATTAACTTAAAATAATTATACAATTATTCACTTAAAAGTAATTTAGTATTAGTATTAGTATTAGTAATGGCCGCATGGTGCAAGAAAGCCTATGGCTTATGCTGCACCAGCCAAAAAAAAAAAAAAAAAAAACCACCGAACAAAACAATGATAAATAAAATAAATAAATAATAATAATTAATAAAAAAAAGGAAATTAAACCTATCATCCTATGCGCTTCCCTGACCCAAAGGTACTGTCCAGATAAGCTTTGAATTTCCCCAAACTGTCAGCCTCTACCACCCACGTAGGCAACTTATTCCAGTAATTTATAACTCACTGGCTAAAATAAAACTTCCTGCAGTCCAATTTAAACATTTCCCCCCATAACTTGAATTTATGTCCCCTAGTTCCAGCATCATTTATAATCTTGAAAATTTCCTCCTCATTCATTTTTCTGATGCCTCTCAGAGTCTTAAACACCTCAATCAAATCTCCACTAAGGTGTCTAGTTTCCAAACTCTGCAACCCACATATTCGAAGTCTTTCTTCATAAGGATGCCCTTTTGCCGATCTCACCAGGCGAGTGACCCTTTCAAGAAGCTCGATGTCTTTCTTTAGGTGCGGTCTCCATACTTGAACACAGTATTCCAAGTGTGGTCTAACAAAAGCCTTATATAATGGGATTATCACATCCCTATCTCTACTTGCAAAAGTTCGATAGATCATCGATAGGACACCATAGGCCTTCGTTGCAACCTGTTTACAATGCTCAGAGAATTTCATGTCTGACCGTATCGTAACACCCAAGTCCCTTTCCTCCAGTATTGGGCTTAGTTGAACTCCACCAAGTGAATAAGTTATTTTGGGATTACTGTTTCCCAAGTGTAATACCTTACACTTTGTTAGATTAAAGCATAGCTGCCATTTTTCTGACATTCCTGAAGTCTATCTAGGTCTCTCTGAAGAAGCTCAGCTTGACACTGATCATTAACTACTCTACCAATTTTAACGTCATCTGCAAATTTAGACATCACGCCCTCTATCCCTTCATCGATGTTGTTTATGAAATTTAAAAACAACAGTGGTCCTAATACTGATCCTTGGGGAACCCCACTTCTTACATCAACCCAATCTGAGAAATAACCATTTATCACAACCCTCTGCCTCCTGCCCTGAAGCCATCCTGCTATCCATCTAAGATTTTCCCAGTGATTCCAACCTGTTCCAGCTTATAAAACAACTGCTCATGTGGGACTGAATCAAAAGCTTTGCTGAAATCTAAATAAACAATGTCGAAATTATTCCCTAAATCCAGCTCGTGAGTGACCCTTTTGAAATAGTGAACCAGATTTGTTAAACATGATTTTCCCTTTACAAAACCATGCTGAGTATCGTATCCTTGAGAATTTCAATTCAATCAAAATGATCCTGAATTCCACCTTGATCATTGCCTCCATGATTTTCCCTACCACTGAAGTCAGACTGACAGGTCAATAATTTCCCACTTCACTTTTAGAGTCACCCTTATATATGGGAGATAAATTGGCACTTTTCCAATCCAAGGGATTCTCCCCAAAGTCTAGTGATGCTCGCATAATTATCCTCAATGGTTCAATGCACTCGCTTGCTGCCTCCCTTAAGATTATAGGGTATATTCCATCAACTCCAGGAGCCTTACTGGTCTGTAGGCTTGAAAGTTTTTTCATTAAATAATCTTGCGAAATTTCTATATCATTAATTACATATTTTTCAACTTCGCTCCCACAAATTCCCATTGTCACAAAAGGTTTTTCATTAGTAAATATCGATGCAAAATAACTGTTGAGTTCATCTGCAATGGCAGCTGGTGTATTTAATACTGTCCCCTTTCCCTTACATAAAGGTCCGATCTGGTTTGTCCTGCTCTTCTTGGCATTTATATATGTGAAGAATTCCTTATTCCCCCCTCTTTGCTCTGTTTGCTAGTGATTTCTCATAAACTGCCTTTGACTGTCGAACCTTTTTTTGTGGCTCTATTACAGATCACCTTGTAGCTTCAGTACTTTTTATTGCTCTGTAACCTTTCCATGCCACCTTTTTCTGCTCAAGTAATGTGGCAACTTCACTATTCATCCAACTTGAAACCCTTCTCGTGGAGTATTTTTTTAATGGTATATATGCATTCAAGGCATCTGTGATTAATATTTTAAAAGCATACCACAGTTCAAATGTATTCATTCTCTTTGCGATATCTACCCAGTTAACAGAGGCCATGTAGTACCTTAAGGCATCATAATTTCCTTTTCTGAAATTAAAACCCATTCCTTTGCCTTTTACTGCTGCTACCTCTCTCTCTCATCATCATCCACCATAGAACTCCGTGATCACTTCCTTCTACTGGTTCCTCTACTGTCAGCCCTGTTATATCATCTGATTCATGGGTGATGATGAGGTCTAGGATATTCTTTTCTCTAGTACTTTCCCTGACATGTTGATACAAATAACATGTCATCTAGTTGATATAAAAATTTTGTTCCCCATGTCAAGTTTCCTTCCCACTTACTCCAGTCAATTAGAGCTAAATTGAAATCACCCATAATAAGACATTGATGCTTACTTGCCCATTTCATTTGCACGTAGAGGCTCTCATCATAATCTTCACAATCACCTGGTCTGTAGATTACTCCTACTCGCATTATACCTTTGTTTCCAACTATCTCACACCATACTGATTCTATACTAGCATGCGTAACGTCTGAATCCAGGAAAGCTATCGTCGCACTCAGGCTGCTTCTGATAAGAAGCATTAAGCCACAACCCCTTCTATCTACCCTACCCTTCCTAAATACATTATACAAGCCGTACTGAAACTCATCATCCCCAATTTCAGGGTGGCACCATGTCTCCGTAAGCCCTATTATGTCTGCGTTACTTGTTTTAACTTTTATCAAAAATTTTGATAAAAGTTAAATTAATTTATCAAATTAATCAGTCACTAACTTCATATTTTTCTTGTGACCTCACACTTTTTTTTTTTAAATGTAGGGAAAAAATAATTTAAAATATTTTCTTTTATATAATAATAATATTATATTATTATTAATAATAATATATTATAAGCTATAATATAACTCTGCTATATAATAGTAATCTAATTTTTTGCCCAATTTAGGCAATGCCGATAATTACTGATATCATCTAAATTTAAATGGCCAAAGTTGTCATACTAAGCAAATTATAAACAAATATATGGGATACACTTAAATAGAAATGGTACAAGAATATTTTCTGATGCTATCGAGGCAGTGTTAGGTGGGTCGGAAAAGTGCTAGCTTGTGGGGTAATCACAGACTAATACATTAACAGTAGCCACAGGCAAAAGTGAAAGTGATTCTTGCACTGCTTCTATTAGAATGAGCGGCAGCAGCCTGAAAAGCAAGGTGCAGGGGATTTCCAGGACTGCTGGGAACAAGTAAATACATGGGTTGTGTTAGGATAACTAAGAGTAAGAATAAAGTGCATGTATACTTGCACATACACTAATGCTAGGAGTACAGTAAATAAATTTGCAGAATTTGAGGTGCTGGTGTAGACGTGGTGTCACACAGAGATAATGAATGCAGAACTGGAATTTGGAGAGTATAATGTGTACAGAAAGGAAGGAGGTGTCATGCTGTTAGTTAAGAAACACATTAAATCTAAGGAAGTGCATCCAGCTGACAGGAGTGGACAGTGCAATGTTGAGTCAGTTTGGTGTGGCATAAGCGCTTTTCCCAAAATTGAGCATAGGAGTGTGTTATACATTGAATGACTCTGATTAATACAATGAAGAAGTGTACAGAGAAACAGAGTGGGCCAGTAAATCAGATTGTCTTTATAAAGGAGGATTTTAACTTCCCAGATACTGACTGGAACTTGTGGGTTGGTCACTCCCACACTAGCAAGGCTTTGGTGGATTTATTGGATGATTGTTTTCTACACCAGCATATCTGAGAGGAACTAGAGGGAGTAATACTTTTGATCTGATTATCAGCACTGATTCTTCAAGCATTAAGAATCTGCAGATAAAGTAACCACTAGGTGGCATTGACCACAATGTGCTGATGTGGGATTTACTTAAAGATGTAACTACCATCAGGAGTAAAGGGAAGGGTTTTTTCTTTTGTGAAGGTGACTACGGTGGTCTGAGACAGTTTTAAAATTCTACAACAACTGATGATGTTGGTCCCACTGTATAGAATTTACAGCAAATTCAAAATGGGAAGCATTCAAAGAATTAATCTTGAAAGCTACTAGGCTTTTCATAACTAAGAAATACTGTTCAAGGTTTAATTAGGCCTTAATGGATGGCAGATGAACTAATGAGACTCATGGCAGGGAAGAAAAATGCACGGGATGCATAAAAATTATCAGGTGACACAGAAGACTATGGTAGATATAAGCTAGTCTGTAATGAAGTCACAAAGGAGGTTAGGCAAGCTTAGGCAGATTATAAGAAATCTTTAGCAAAGGATGCAAAGAAAAACAGCAAAGACTTCTTTACTTATGTAAACTCTAGAAGGAAGGGAATGAATCAGATTGGTCCAAATGGTATTGAAGGTTCAATTGTTGATGAACCTGCTGAGGTAGCTGACAAACTGAATGAGTATTTGCATCAACATTCACATGAGGAAGTCTGTAGGGAAGTGGAGGCCAGAAGCTTACCAAACTCTAGCACAGAGAGCTAAATGATGTTGTAATAAATGAGTGCAAAGTGGAGGAGAAATTGTTGAAATTGAACATAAAAAAGGAACCTGGAGTAGATGGGATCTATCCAGTTATATTAAAGGAGGCAGCAAAGGAAGTAAGAAAACCCTTAACCAAATGTGTCCCCAATTCATAAAGGGGGATCAATGGGTGATATGAGTAATTACAGACCTGTTAGTTTGAATTCTGTTCCAGGAAAAATAATGGAGCCATTGGTTAAAGAAGCATTCCAGGATCATCTAGACAAGACAGCAGTAATAATTCAAACACAGCATGGGTTTGTTAAGGGTAAGTCTTGTCTGACCAATTTGATTGAATACTATAACATAGTATATCACAAAGGAAATGGATGCAAAAAATAATTTTGATATCATATACAGTGGGGCCCTCGACTTCCGATGAGATCGACATTCGATATTCCCAGGAACCAATTTACCTTCCATATGATCTTTTATTTTAAAGACCAATGATATATATATGCAGGAACCAATTGCTTTCAAATATAGAATGATGCACAGGTGGAAATTTTCAGATGTGTGGAGCATGGAACATCATTCATACAATTATTCTCAACCAATTAGTGTCTTTGTTATTGTTCAACACATTCCTGCATGTTACAGTACTTCAAACAGTTTTTTTATCTTCTGTTTGATGCACTTGTCCAGTGTGTAAGCAGAGTGTATTTTTGTTAATTATACGAAACTGGCCTCTTCTGGAAGAGAATGCCCAGAAGAATGTAACTCACTAAGGATGAGGCTAGTTTACCTGGACATAAACCTATGGAAGACAGGCACACTCTCCCATTGGGTGCCAATGCCTCTGGAGATTTTAAGCTGAAGTCTTTTCTGGTGTATTACTCTAACATCCCCAGAGTATTTAAACAATAAAATGTCCACAAAAGCATGCTGGGAGTGTTTTGGTGTAGTAATAAGAAGGCCTGGATTAAAAGATATGTCTTCAATGAATGGGCGTTTGAAGTTTTCTGTCCTTCAGTGAAGAGTTATCTTGTGAAAAATAAGCTTCCTGCGACAGCACTGCACCTGCTGGCTAATGTACCAGGCTATGATCCTGACCTTGTTCAATCTCTTGGACACAATTTGACTTTGTTCAAGTCAAATTCTTGTCACATAACACCACTCTTCTTCTTCAACCAATGGACCAGAAAGTGACTGCAAACTTCAAGAAAATCTATACCAAAAAATGTCTGCAAGTTGCTTAGCAATGACCTCTTTTTAAAATGCTGTCACACTCAAATATTTTTGGAGGTAGAAGTTCAACATTCTGGACAGTGTGAGGCTAATTGTAAGTCCTTGGAATGATGCTTCCACTAGATGCTTAAATCAGCCTGGAAAAACTAGATGCTTCCATCAGTCTGGAAAAACCAGATGCTTCCATCAGCCTGGAAAAACATCTTGCCTTTAATCATCCATAACTTTGACTGATTTGAAGACGATGGTGCTTTGACAAATGATATTGTCACTCTTGGTAAATCAATGAGTCTGGAGGTTGAAGAAGAGGATGTGGAGGACCTTATTGACACTCATGGGTGTGAGCTAATGTCAGAGGAGCTAAAAGAGTTGGAGAAAATTACGAAGAGGAAGAAGATGACACCAAAAAAGTATCAGGTGAAGAGTTGAAGGCTCATTCCTTGTTGTGAGCATTTAAGAGAAGTAGTAAAAAAACACCCCAACATTGAAACCACTGAACTCATGATGTGCAAAATGGAAGATGAAGTCATTTTTTACTTCAGGAGACTAAAAAAAAGTTGTAAAAAACAGTCCACATTGGATAGATTCTTTGCCAGTAGCAGCAAAACACAAAAGACTGAAAAGACACATGACGTCTGATCTAATCCCACCACCACTACATCACCATTGATTTCATCAGCCCTGCACTTTAAGTTTAAGGTAAATTCTAATTTATTGTTTGGTTTTTATTTTAAGATGTTTTATAACTATTTATTAAATAATTTTTATAAAACACTCAGTCTTAATATAAAAATCAAGTAAAACATGTAAGAAATACCAATTTTATGTTGTTGGAGTAAACTGCCAAGAGTTGGGAACAAATTGCAGGAAATCAATATATTATTGGTTTCAACTTACAATATTTTCAACATAAAATTGGATTTGTGCAACAAATTATCATCGGATATTGGGGCCCCACTGTACTTGGATTTCAGGAAAGCTTTTGATACTGTTTAACATGGAAGGCTACTGTACAAATTCGAACAGTATGGCATTAAGGGCAAGTTGCTACAATGGATAAAAGGATGGTTGAGTGGGAGAAGACAGAGTGTGGTAATCAATGGGTACTGCTCTTCATGGACTAATGTTATTAGTGGAGTCCTACAGGGTTCGGTGTTGGGTCCACTGTTGTTTTGTATATTTATCAATGATACTGATGAAGGTATATCAGGCTTAGTATTGAAGTTTGCAGATGATATAAAGGTTGGCAGGGTTGTTAATGACAGTAATGGCAGTGTGTTACTGCAACAGTATCTAGAACATTTGTGCAGATGAGCTGAGAAGTGGCAACTGAAGTTTAACTTTGAAAAATGCAAAGTACTACATATGGGTAGAAGTAACCCCAGAGAAATGTACCAACTGTGTGGTACTACATTTAAAGAGGTAGAAAATGAAAAAGACTGGGAGTAATTGTGCAGTCAGATATGAAGTTTTCTGAGCAATACAGACAGGCTGCCAGGGCAGGTCATGGGGTGTTGTCAATGATATACAGGAATTTTGTTAGCAGGGAAAAGGAGGTGATTGTCCCTCTGTATCAGGCAATGGTCAGGCCATGCCTTTAGTACTGCATGCAGGTCTGGAGGCCTCATTTTAGGCAGGATGTAGATTTGCTTGAGCGTGTACAGAGAAGGGCAACAAGATTGGTGAGGAGAATGAAGGGATCCTCTTACCAGGAGAGGCTTAAGTTCTGCAAATTGCAGCAGCTGGAGACTAGGCACCTGCGAGGTGATTTGATTGAGGTGTATAAGGCCTTGAATGGGTTGAGCACGCTGAATTCTGATGGGATTCTTCCACTTGTTCAGATTACGAACCTAAGAGGACATAAACTGAAATTGAGGAAGGACAGATGTAGAATAGATGTGCGGAAATTTGCCTTTAGCCAGCAGGTGGTTAATTGCTGGAACAAACTTCCATCTGTTGTTGTGGAAGTTGATAGGTTAAATAAATTTAAGGAGGAACTGGACAGGCATTTGGAGGGAATGGTGTGATTTTTTTTTTTTTTTTTTTTTTTGGCTGATGATGCATAAGTTCATACGCTTGCTTTCTTGCATCACATACTACTACTAATAGACACTGCTCTTCATGGACTAATGTTACTAGTGGAGTCCCCCAGGGTTTTTTGTTTTGTCCAGTGTTTTCTGTATTTATCAATGATATCGATGAAGGTATAACAGGGTTAATGTCTAAGTTTGCTACAATGCAGATGATACGAAGGTTGGCCGGGTTCTTAATGACACTAATGACAGTATGCTACTGCAACAGGATCTAGAAAAGTTGAGCAGATGGGCTGAGAGATGGCAACTGACGTTTAACATTGATAAACGTAAAGTATTGCATATGTGTAGCAGTAATCCCAGATAACATACCAACTGTGTGGTACTACACTCAGGGTGGTAGAGAGGAAAAGGACCTGTGGGTAATTCTGCAGTCATTTATGTAGTTTTTTGAGCAATGTAAACAGGCTGCAAGAGTGGTGTCTTTTCGATGAGTATGATAAGATGAGTATCCCCTTGTATAAGGCAATGGTCAGGCCCCACCTTGAGTACTATGTACAGGTCTGGAGGCCTCATTTTAGGAAGGATGCAGAGTTGCCAAAACGAGTACAGTGAAGGGCAACAAGATTGGCGAGTGGAAAAAAGGGTTGCTGTTATGAAGAATGACTTAAGTTCTAATGACCTGCGAGGTGATCTGATTGAGGTGTATAAGGCTTTGAATGGTTTGAGCAAGCCCAATGCTGATGGGATTCTTCCTTTTGCTCAGATTACTCACCTGTAAATAAGTTCAAGGGAGAACTAGACAAGCATTTGGAGTGACTGGATGGATGAAATGGAAGGGTTTTTTTTTTTTTTTGTGATGCTACATTGGTGGTTCAATAAAGAATCGCCATGAGCTAGCCTGTTAATTCATGGCTCAGGTTTTAATCCTCCTCTACATAGCCACTGTGCAGATTTACACACTTTTCCGATCGATGGATGAAGCTACGGATACCGTTTTTGTACAAGTGGTGAGGTTGGTCTTTGAACCATGATTCTGTTGCAGAAATGAGTGTCTCGTCATCAGGGGAGTGGGTTCCACGAAGAAATGATTTGAGGGAAGGAAACAAGAAGAAGTCCGATGGTGCAAGATCATGTGAGTAGGCTTGATGGAGAAGTATTTCATATCCATAAGTGGTCACTTGTGTTGTTGCAATTTCAGAAGTGTGAACTTGGGCATTGTCTTGAAGCATTCTCCCACTTTTGGACAGCATGCAATGCCTACATGTTTTGATTTTCTCCCATAATTTTGTGAGTAAGTTGGCATAATAGGCACCTGTAATTTTTCTACCTTTCAGCAGGTAATCAATCATTATTACGCTCTTCTCATCTCAAAACACTGTCAGCAAGACTTTTCCTGCTGACGCTTGGACCCTTGCCTTCTTGTGGGGTGGGGAACCATGATGCCACCATTCCACTGACTGCTTTTTACTTTCAGGGTTAAAATGGTGTATCCAACTTTCATCCTGAGTGATTAAACAAGAGAAAAAGTATTCCTCATTTTTTTGGCACAGGGCTAACCACTCTTGTGATTTCTGTTGTCGATCAGCCTTCTGGAAACCAGTCAATAATCGGGGAGTCCATCTTGCACTCAATTTCCGTAAATGGAGTTGGTCATGAAGGACTGTTTCAACAGAGCCCACACTAATCTTCACCTCCTGGGACAATGCACACATAGATATCCGGCGATCTTCCATGATTAACAACTCCACTTTTCTGATCGTGCTGTCATCAATGGCTGAATGGGGACGACCTGGAATGGGCTCAGATTCTACCGATGTCCGAACACACCTAAACTGTCTATGCCAGTGCTTCACAATGCCATAGGATAGGGCTTCATCCTTATATACAGCAGTCATATCCTTGTGGATTTCTTTAGCAGATTTTCCCTTCAAGGACAGATACCGGATTAAAGCTCTGGCTTCAACTTTGTCTATGATGCTACTTTGTCACACATTCAGCTCTGTAAGAGAAAAACAAATTAAGACACAGGGTTGAAATTTTACACATTTAGTACAGAGATATATATGATGCTACACACAAAATATCATCACTCTGCAATATGTGGAAGTACGTGAGGGCGATTCTTTATTGAACCACCCTCGTATATAATCATGCTTTCTTGCATCATATGCCTGTACTAATGCTTTAGCATTAGGACAACTTTACTTTTGCTAATTGTTTCCCCAAATTTAGTATTAATTATACTGACAATGTTGACATTTATTACACTTTGATACATATTCTGAAAGAAGGTATAAAAGAACATATCTCACTTGAGTAGTTCCAGGATGATTTTAATATCTTCTTCACCACAGCAACCAGCATATAAAATGCTTTCCATAACTTTCATAGCCTATAAAGAATTTATACAACTGTAAACTAAATAACCAAAAAAGTATTATTTTGGAAACAAGATAATTACTAAATAAATAAGATATAAATTGACTTTAAAGGTAATAAGAAAGTTATTAAACTGATTTTAAAGTTATTAAAAGGCTCATAGAAGGTAACACACAAGAATTCTGAATTAAAGATAAAAACAAGATTTGCTCAGAATGATTATTAAATCACTAAAAAAATCACTTTATATAATCTCACAGAAACAATCTTTTACAGATTATACATTCATCTTAAACTTTTCATAAAGAGATGAAGTGCTAGTTTCAAACGAGTTTTTATTTTTTTTTCTTTTATGAAAACCCAAAACACAAGAGGTATTAGAACCTATAGTGCTTAGTACCATGCTTATGTTGGAGGTTAAAAAGATGAGAGAAGATATTTGTTGACATTAGACTTGAACTTCTGTAGTCTGTAATTTTCAGAAAAGACATATGAAGGAAAGTTGTTCCAGAAAATGGCAGTTGAATGAATAAACGAGGAAGATGAAAAGTTGGTTCTGTGATTTTGAAGTTGGACAGTAAATGGATGTTGGCTGGCGGCAGCATGTGCTCAGACTGTTTAGAAAGAGAGAGAGCGGGAATTACAGTAGCCAATTCAGAAGAACAGTCGCCATGGAAGTATCTGTAGAAAAGGCATGCAGCAGAAACAGTACATCTATGAGACAGCAAGTGGAGACACTCTGTTAGAGATGAGTCATTAATTAACCTAACTGCCCTCTTCTGAATGGAATCTAGAAGCCTGAGAGAGGTTTTGGGAGCACTGTCCCAGATGTGGGAACAATATTCCATGGTAGGGTGGATTTGTGATTTGTACAGAATGAACAGCTGTTTGGAAGAAAAGTAAGGCCGAGAGCAAAAGAGAAAACCAAGTTTTTTAGATGCAGAGGGAGAAATATTTGAAATGTGCTTGTGCCAAGAGATATTAAAAGTCAGTGTAAGCCCCAAAAGAGATATATCAATTTGCCTAGAAATCGGAATGTCAGCAAAGTTAAGCATAGCTGCAGAAGAATCCTTTTTGCAAGACAAGAATGAGTTTTAGGACTGAAATCAATTAAGTTGTCTTTGCCCCACTGGAGCATTAGCATTAGTAGAGGCATATGATACAAGAGCAAAAAAAAAAAAAAAAAAAAAAAAAACACTTCCATTTCACCCCTCCATTCGTTCGAAATACCTGTCCAGCTGAGCCTTAAATTTATTTAGTCTATCAACTTCCACAACAAGGGATGGAAGTCTGTTCCACCAACCAACTACCCGCTGGCTAAAGGCAAATTTCCGCACATCTATCCTACATCTGTCTTTCCTCAATCTGAATTTATGCCCTCTCAGGTGATTATTCTGAGCAAGAGGAAGAATCCCATCAGCATTGAGCATGCTCAAACAATTCATGGCTTCATACACCTCTATCAGATAACCTCACCGGTGCCTAGTCTCCAGACACTGTAATTTGCAAAACTTAAGCGGTTCTTCATAAGAGCAACCCTTTGTTCCATTCACTAATCTTGTTGCCCTTCTCTGTACTCGTTCCAGCAGCTCTACATCCTTCTTGAAACGAGGCCTCCAGACCTGTATACGGTACTCAAGGTGTGGTCTGACCATTGCCTTATACAAGGGAATAATCACCTCCTTATCCCTGCTAGAAAAATTCCTGTATACCATTGACAAAACACCATGGACTACTCTTGCAGCCCGTCTGCACTGTCAGAGAACTTCATATCTGCCTGCACAATTCCCCCCACAGGTCCTTTTTCATTCTCTACCACTGTCAGTGTAGTACCACAGAGTTGATACATTGCTCTGGGGTTGCTGTTTTTTATATGTAGTAGTTTACATTTGTCAATGTTAAACTTCATTTCTCACCTCTCGGCCCATCTGCTCAACCTTTACAGATCCTGTTGCAGCAGCATAGCGTCAGTAGTGTCCTTAACAACCCTGCCAACCTTTGTATCACCTGAAAACTTGGACATTAAGCTTGATATTCCATCATCAATATCATTTATGAATACAGAAAACAATAATGGACCCAACACTGAACCCTGAAGGACTCCACTAATAACATTAGTCCACGATGAGCAGTGTCCATTGATTACCACTCTCTGTCTTCTCCCCCTCAACCATCCCTTTATCCATAGCATCAATTTGCCTCCAATGCCACACTGCTCCAATTTGTGCAGCAGTCTTCCATGTGCAACAGTACCAAAAGCCTTTCTAAGATCCAAATATATAATATCAAAGTTATTCCCTGCATCCAGTTCTTTTGTGACTGCATCATAGTATCCAATCAAATTGGTCAGGCAAAACTTTCCCTTAACAAAACCATGCTGTGTCCAAACTATAACTGAAGTCTTGTCTAGATGATCCTGCAGTGCTTCTTTAATCAGTGCCTCCATTAATTTTCCTGTAACAGAAGTTAAACTCAGAGGTCTATAATTACTTGTGTCTGCTTTTGATCCTCCTTTGTGAATTGGGGTCACATTTGCACATCTCCAGTCTATGGGTACCTCCCCTGAGTCCAAGGAAGCTCTCATAATTATGGCTAACGGTTTTCTTACTTCCTTTGCTGCCTCCTTTAATATAACTGGATAGATCCCATCCACCCCAGGTGCCTTTCTTGTGTTTATCTTCAACAATTTCCCCTCCACTTGACTCTCAGTTATTACAAGATTCTCTAGATTACTGCCAGAGTTGAATACACCTCTGGCATTCCCCTCACTGAATAACTCCTCATGTGTGAATGTCGATGCAAAATATTCATTTAGTTTGTTAGCTACCTGAGCAGGATCATCAACAGTTGAACCATCGATATCAAGTGGACTAATCTGATTCATCCTCTTCCTTCTAGAGTTTACATAAGTAAAGAACTCTTTGCTGTTTTTCTTTGTATCCTTTGCCAAAGATTTCTCGTAATCTGCCTAACCTCCTTTGTAACTTGGTTACAGACCAGCTTATATCTATCATAGGTTTCTGTGTCACATGTTAATTTATATGTATCCCATGCATTTTTCTTCTCTGCGATATGTCTCATTAGTCCATCTGACATCCATTTAGGCCTAAACCTTGAACAATATTTCTTAGTTGGTATGTAAAGTCTAGTAGCTTCCAAGATAAGTTCTTTGAATGCTTCCCATTTTGAATTTGCTGTTGGTAACTTCATCAGTTGGTCCCACTGTATAGAATTTAAATACTGTCTCAGACCATCGTAGTCGCCTTTACGATAGCAAAAACCCTTCCCTTTATCTCTGATGGTAGTTACCTCTTTGAGTAAATCCCACTTCAGCACACTGTAATCAATGCCACCTAGTGGTTCCTTTATCTGCAGATTCTTAATGCATGAAGAATCGATACTGATAATCAGATCAAGAGTATTACTCCCTCTAGTTGCCTCTCGAACATGCTGATGTAGAAAACAATCATCCAATAAATCCACAAAAGCCTTGCTAGTGTGTGAGTGACCAGCCCCCAAATTCCAGTCAATATCTGGGAAATTAAAATCCCCCATCATAAGACTCTCTGATTTACTGGCCCACTCTATTTCCCTGTACAGTTCCTTATTATACTCATCAGAGTCAGTAGGCCTATAGCACACTCCTACTCTCAATTTTGATCTCCCTGTCACACCAAACTGATTCGACACTGTACTGATCAGCGATGTTGATTGGCTTCACCTCCTTGGATTTTATGTGTTTCTCAACTAATAGCATAACCCCTCCTCCCTTCCTATCCTGTCTATCCTTTCTGTACACATTGTACTCCCCAAATTCCAGTTCTGCATTCCTTATATCTGTGTGACACCACGTCTCTGATATCCCAACAATATCTGCCTTTGATGTTTTGAGCAATACCTCAAATTCATCAAATTTATTTACCAAACTCCTAGCATTGGTGTACACGCAAGTATACATGCACCTGTTCCTATTCTTAGCTACCCTAACACAACCCATGTGTTTACTTGTACCGCAATGACTCCCAGCAGTCTCCGAAATATCCTGCATCTTGTTTTCCAGGCTGATGCTTATTCCAATATTGTTGTTGTTATAAAAAATTTCACGACACAAGGGCAACTGCGGCCAACATGTGTCTGTCAGTATCATTATGTTCATTTTAATCATTTATGGATGGATATATCAGAGTGTATTTATTATTCCTAGATGTTTAATGTATATAAAGAGTTCACTTAGGTTTGCTTTGTCACCAAGTACATGAGAGAGGGTTAGAGGAGCTTGCAAGTTTGCTAATGATTGGAAGGATGTGGTTCAAGCCGCTGAATAGGATGGACAATCAATCAGGATGTGCCTTACTGTAAGTTGTATCTGACAGACAGAGCAGAGTGGAGGATCTTCTCTTAGAAATAAATGTTTGTGAGTGAGGAAGGCATGTCCAATGAGCAGTCTTGTTAATATAACTTCCTCCTGCCCATTTATACATGAGTTAGAATGCCACGGACATAGATCTTTTTTTATTCTGTGAAGTTTATTGCATGGTTGGTCCCTCCAAAGTTGTTTCCAAATGGAAGTATATTTAGTACGAAATACATCCCTATAATCTGTAAATGGTACAAACTGAAAGTTATCTTGTATATTAAGATCTGGATTTTTTGCAGCTTGGTCTGCATAATTATTTCCTGGGATTCCAACATGGCTGGGAATCCAACAGATAGACACTTGTTTTCTTCTTTATGCAAAATTCTGAGTTGTTTTTTGAGATGCTGAATATTTGCTATTCTGTAGAGCTGCTACTGCACTAAGGGAGTCAGTATAAATTAGAGCAGGTAGAAGTTGATGCTCGGTAATATCATCCAGTGCTAGTTTAATAGCATATAATTCTGCTGTGAAAATACTGCAAACATGAGGCAAGGAGATGGATATAATATATTCCGGTAAAACTACTGCAGCACCTACTGAGTTGTTCGATTTTGAACCATCCGTGTAAATCTGATGACTGTTTCTATTTTCAAAACTGTGCAGTGCATGGAGCTTCTGTATAACAATTGGAGAGATCTCTTTTTTATTCCTGTTTGTAAGATATGATATGGACAAAGGCACAGTCGGAATCCAAGGAGGTTCTGAGTTTATATCTACTGCAGAAATGTGCAGGAAATGTATTTCCCAAACTTGAGCTAAGTGTCTGAGACGCAGTCCTACTGGTTTATTTTCTTTGGCTTGCAATCATAATTACTCGTCCATGGTTGATCGTGAATAATGGACCAATTTTGATGTGATGGCTGACTGTATATTTTTGTCACATACATGCACAGTAGATAATCTCGTGGAAGATGCAGCGGGGTTTCCGATGCATCGGCATACAGGCTGTAAATTGTTGGGATAGCAGAGAAGTAGTGTCACACATATATAAGGAATGCTGAACTGGAATTTGGGGAGTACAATGTGTACAGAAAGGAGAGACAGGATAGAAAGGGAGGAGGTGTTATGCTGTTAATTAAGGAAAACATAAAATCAAAAGAAGTGCATCCTGTTGATATAGAAGAACAGTGCACTGCTGAGTCAGTTTGGTGTGACATAAGCACTGCGAAAGCAAAAATAAGAGTAGGAGTGTATTATAGGCCTAATGACTCGAATGAATTGTACAGAGAAATAGAGTAGGCTAGTAAATCGGAATGTCTTATAATGGGGGATTTTAACTTCCCAGATATTGACTGGAACTTGTGGGTTGGTCACTCACACACTAGTCAGTATAAACTTTTGTGGATTTATTGGATGATTGTTATCTGCAGCAGCATGTTCGAGAGGCAACCAGAGAAAGTAATACTCTTGATTTGGTTATCAGCAGTGATCATTCGTGTATTAAGAATTTGCAGATAAAGGAACCACTAGGTGGCAGTGATCACAGTGTACTGATGTGGGATTTACTTAAAGATTTAATTACCATCAGGGGTAAAGGAAAGGGTTTTTGCTTTCATAAAGGTGAGTACAGTGGCCTCCGACAGTTTTTAAATTCTGTACGGTGGGATCAACTGACGATGTTACCAACAGTAAATTCTAAGTGGGAAGCATTCAAGGAATTAATCGTGGATGCTACTAAAAGTTTCATACCTATTAAGAAATATTGTTCAAGGTTTAGGCCTAAATGGTTATCAAATGAACTAATGAGACTCGAAACAGAGAAGAAAAATGCATGGGATGCATATAAATTATCAAGTGACTGAGAAGCCTATGGCAGATATAAACTAGTCTGTAATCAGGTCACAAAGGAGGTTAGGCAGGTGAAGGCAGATTACGAGAATTCCTTGGCAAAAGATGCTAAGAAAAACAGCAAGGATTTCTTTAATTATATAAACTCTAAAAGGAAGGGGATGAATCTGATTGGTCCACTTGATATCGATGGTTCCACTGTTGATGATCCTGCTCAGATAGCAAACAAACTGAATGAGTATTTTGCATCTACATTCACATATGAGGAATTATTAAGGTTTGAAAATGGCAGAAGGTTATCAAATTGTAGCAGGATACTTAATGATTTTGTAATAACTGAAAGCAAAGTGGAGGAGAAATTGTTGAAGTTAAACATAAGAAAAGCACCTGGGGTGGATGGGATCTATCCAGTTATATTAAAGGAGGCGGCAAAGCAACTAAGCAAACCCTTAGCCATAATTATGAGACCATCCTTGGACTCTGGGGAGGTTCCCACTGACTGGAGATGTGCAAATGTATCCCCAATTCACAAAGGGGGGATCGAAGGGTGACACGAGTAATTACAAGCCAGTTAGTTTAACTACTGTTCCGGGTAAAATAATGGAGTCACAGGTTAAAGATGCATTGCAGGATCATCTAAACAAGACTGCAGCAATAATTCAGACACAGCATGGGTTTGTTAAAGGAAAGTCTTGTCTGACAAATTTGATAGGATATAATGATGTGGTTACAAAGGAACGGGATGCAAAAAATAATTTTGATATCATATATTTGGATTTCTGGAAAGCTTTTGACACTGTTGCGCATGGAAGACTATAGTACAAATTGGAGCAGAATGGTATTAAGGGTAAGTTGCTACAATGGATAAAAGGATGGTTAAGTGGGAGAAGACAGAAGGTGGTAATCAATGGGTGCTGCTCTTCGTGGACTAATGTTATTAGTGGAGTACCACAGGGTTCGTTGTTAGGTCCACTGTTGTTTTGTATATTTATCAATGATATTGATGAAGGTATATAAGGCTTAATGTCGAAGTTTGCAAATGATACAAAGGTTGGCAGGGTCGTTAATGACAGTAATGGCAGTGTGCTACTGCAACAGGATCTAGATAATTTGGGCAGATGGGCTAAGAAGTGGCAACTGAAGTTTAACCTTGACAAATGCAAAGTACTGCATATGGGTAGAAGTAACCCCAGAGAAACGTACCAACTGTGTGGTACTACACTTAAGGTGGTAGAAAATGAAAAAGACCTGGGAGTAATTGTGCAGTCAGATATGAAGTTTTCTGAGCAATGCAGACAGGCTGCCAGGGCAGGTCATGGGGTTTTGTCAATGATATATAGGAATTTTGCTAGCAGGGAGAAGGAGGTGATTGTCCCTCTATATAAGGCAAAGGCAATGGTCAGGCCACGCCTTGAGTACTGCATACAGGTCTGGAGGCCTCATTTTAGGAAGGATGTAGATTTACTTGAGCGTGTACAGAGAAGGGCAACAAGATTGGTGAAGGGAATGAAGGGATCCTCTTACCAAGAGAGGCTTAAGTTCTGCAAATTGCAGTGGCTGGAGACTAGGCACCTGCACTGTGATCTGATCGAGGTGTATAAGGCCTTGAATGGGTTCAGCATGCTGAATTTTGATGGGATCCTTCCACTTGTTCAGATTACGAACCTAAGGGGGCATAAATTCAAATTAAGAAAAGACAGATGTAAAATAGATCTGCAGAAATTTGCCTTTAGCCAGCGGGTGGTTAATTGTTGGAACAAACTTCCATCTGTCGTTGTGGAAGTTGATAGGTTGAATAAATTTAAGGAGGAACTGGACAGGCATTTGGAGGGAATGGTGTGAATTTTTTTTTTTTGGCTGATGCTGCATAAACTCATACACTTGCTTTCTTGTATCACATGCCACTACTACTACTACTACTAAATTGGTGAAGTTCTAAATGTTCCTAGAGCTATGCGGAGAGCATTATGGTGAATGGTATCTAGGCGACATAAGTTGCTCCTTCTTGCTGAAGCATATATAGGAGATCGATAATCCAAACGAGATCTAATCAAAGTTTCATATAATAGTAATAATGTGTACCGGTCGGCTCCCCAGGCCATTGAAGATACTGTGCGCAAGATGTTAAGTTTTAAGAGGCAACTAGTTTGAAGTCTAGTATATGTCCATGAAAGTTTAGATTTCTATCTAATGTTAAGCGCAAGAACTCTGCCATGGACGGTCCCAAGCCCGGCTGCGAAAGGAGGAGGGTGGTCATCCTGCCGAAATGACCAGAACCGGGAAACCGGGGAAATTAGGCAAGAAACCGCATGAAATTCGGAACAAGCTCTTACAACAATGTTACAGCATCCGGGGTAGCCGATGTGCCAGCACTGGGGACCCAGGGTGCTGGTGTGAAGTGGACCACTGGCCACAGAACAAGCTCTTATAACAATGTTACCGCATCCGGGATAGCCGATGCGCCAGCACTGGGGACCCAGGGTACTGGTGTAAAGTGGACCACTGGCCATAGTAATAAGCTTACTACGCCGAAAAGGGCAATTAACATTGGTGAATGGAATGTTCGAACGGGGCACCACGGTGGACAAAAGTTAATCATTGCCCAAGAACTACTTAGGTGCAAGGTATCAATCGCGGCATTATCCGAATTAAGGCTCACCGGGTCTGGAACGATGATCATCCAACCACCAGCACCTAACGAAGCGGTTATGCTATTCTACTCTGGTGGTGAGAAACGAGAAGCAGGAGTGGGCTTTATGGTCGATGTTCAGGCCACCAGTAGTGTGATCGCTTTCCAACCAATATCGGACCGCCTGGCAGTCCTTACTGTCAAGGGCTGTCAAGACCCATATTATCTCCGCCTATGCACCAACTGAGACTAGCCTGGACCCGACCAAGAATGACTTCTACAACCAGCTCCAACATACGCTGGATTCAATTCCACAGACAGAAGTGATCATCCTCGCAGGGCACTTTAATGCCCACATTGGCGTGGACAGATCTGGTTGGGAAACAACAAAGGGCAAGTTTGGCCATGGGAAGATCAATGACAACGGACTACGTTTGTTGTCCTTTGCCGCATCTAACAACCTGATCATCGGAAACAGTCAGTTCCAGCACCCTCAAAAACATCAACTTACATGGCGAAATCCATCTGGCAAGGACTCAGCAATCCTGGACTACATTCTGATCAACGCCCGATTTCGCTCATCACTCATGGATGTTCGTGCCATGAGGGGACCTGATTGGGGATCTGATCACTACCTCATCTGGGCTAAGGTGCAGCTCAAATTACGGCATGCAAAAAGGTCATCTCGGTCAGCCAAGCTGGACTGGAGGCAGCTAATGAATACTGCCGCCATATCCAACCGCTTCGAGATGCTAGCCATGCCCGAGGATATAAATGAAGAAGAAAAGCAGATCGCTGATGCCATCCTGGAATGTGCCAAGCCCCTATGTCCACCTGCCCGACGTCGAACGCAACCATGGATATCAGACGAGTGCCTCGTGGACAAACGGAAGCAGGCAAAGTTGTCGACTTTGAACGGTACCGGCAGCTAAACCGAGAAGTCCGACAGAGGATGACAGCGGAAAGAGAAGCATACTGGAATCAAGTGGCAGATGATCTTGAAGTGGCGGCATCCAAGAACGAGTACCACACTCTCTACCGCACCCTCAGATGTCTGAGTGGAAAGACCAAATTGACTAGTGACAACATCAAGAATGCTGATGGGACCTTTGTGCGATCACCGTCCGAACGTTTGCAACGGTGGAGTGAATTCTTCAAAGCATTGCATAATCACGACCCACCTCAGGGACCGCCAGAAGCCGCACTATCGATTGATCCCCCTGAAGTCTCCATGGTCGATGTTGAGCCTACAGTAGAAGAAGTGAAAGCAGCCATACAATCCCTAAAGAATGGCAGGGCACCAGGAGTGGACCAAGTCACCACAGAAGCAATCAAAGCTGGGGGAGATGTACTGCTTCGCCGACTACACTTACTGCTCAAAACCATCTGGTGCACTGAACAAATTCCGCTAACATGGAGGAAAGCCATTATCGTACCGATCCACAAGAAAGGTGATAACCGGGATTGCAAGAACTACCGTGGCATCAGCCTCCTTTCCATCATCGGAAAGGTCTTTATGAAGATCATCTAGTCAAGGCTGCAAATACATCGCGAGCAAACCAGTCGAGAAGAACAGGCGGGATTTAGACCTGGGCGAGGATGCTGTGATCAAATCTTTGCCATCCGTCAGCTGATGGAGGAGAGGATCCGTAATATGGGGAGTGCAAACTCATTAGAGCTGCAGTACATATATCTGCTATATTAATTTATTATTTCACCTATAAAATATCACCTTCAACTCATATTTAAAAAAAAAAACACTCATTTTTGGAAAACTAAGGATAACTTCCTTTTATTTTTTGAGAGTATTTTAAAGTGGGTAGTAATAAAACTAACCGCAGAATGCTGTTAGTTTTATTATCCTTGCACTTCCACATCCCCTATGGTTGCACTACTATCTCTTCAGCACGAAAAATATTGCTTGCCAAAGCAATTACTGCTGATGTAATGGTTAAAGCTGCATTTATACTGAGGAAAACTAATAAATGCAAATTAAACTGAAAGGACAGAATTAATGGGATACCTGGTTACTGGGCAACGCGACACTGTGTACGCACCTATTGCTTGGCAGGCATATAGGTATACTGCATTCACACAGATGGTAATTTGATGTTTGTATGGGAGGTTAGTATGGGGATAAACGTCATGAGTTAACCAATTTTGAAAGAGGGATAATAGTGAGTGTCTGACGCATAGGTCACTCTATCGTGGAGGTGATACAGAAATTGCACTATCCCTGTTCGACAGTATCAAGTGTGTATCGGGAATACACCATTTCCAGAATAACATCTCATCGTGGACAGTGATAAGATGTTATTCTGCCACGCTGTGGGCAGAGAGAAAGGTGGTTGATGAACGTGGCCATTGACATCTGTCTTGCATTGTTTCAGCCAACCAGAGTGTGACAATGGCACAAATCACTGCCAACTTCAATGAGGGAGGTGCCAGAAATGTCTCCACCAAGACCATCAGGCAATCATTTGCCACAATAGGTTATGGGAGCCGCTGACCCACCAGAGTCCCATTGCTAACACCACGACACAGGACTCTATGCCTTGACTGGGTGAAAGCACATCGACATTGGATCTTGGAGACTGGTCTCCTGGTCCAATGAGTCTCGTTTTCAGTTGTTTCGAGCAGATGGGAGGGTGCATATCTGGCAGAAACTACACAAAACTATATGCACCCGTCATGTCAACAAGGAACTGTTCAGGCAGGTGTACGGTCGGTAATGGTCTGGGGCACGTTCAACTGGCACACTTTGAGACCTCTGGTATGTCTAGACCCATCTCTGTATGGTCTAGGTTAAGTGCCCATCCTTCCAGACCATCTGTATCCCTTCATGGGCATCGTGCATCCACTGGGCAATGCACCTCCCCACAGAGCTGTGGTGACAAGAACATGGTTCAAAGAGAATTCTGCAGATTTTATCACCATGCAATGGCCTCTCCTTTCACCGGACGTGCACCCTGTGGAGCATCTTTGGGATGTTGTGGAAAAGTCCGTTTGAAATTTGGATCCTATACCCAGGAATGCGATGGAAATATGGATAGTGGTGCAGCAAGCATGGATGGAAATACCTGTGGAATGCTTTGATGAACTAGTGGACTCAATGCTCTGCTGTGTGACCGCCCTTATCCAGGCAAAAGGTGGGCCTACCTGTTACTAGGTTGGTATCCTATGATTGCTGTCCACTCAGTGTAACTGTTTACAATGAATCATAAAAAGAGTAGTTTCCATTTTTTATAAAATGTTTGCTGAAGTTCAGTTTTATTTCATGAATGATTATAGGATATGGAAAGTGACAAGTAGTGGAGATTACTAATTTATTTTTATTAAATTATGATTTTAATTAACACTTAATGCTGAATAAAAAAATTAATTTAAAATGCTTTTGGTATTAAACATATACTTATTTTGGAATAATCTAACAAAATATTTATCATTTAATTGTTACTTGTCCATTAAAGCAAAACTGATGTAACCATATAAATGGCGAACCAGTCATCTTCACTGTCATTAAGACTAAATAAAACTAAATGATCATATTCTTGTAACAGTTCATTAAAAACATGTTTTGTTTCAATTTTATTTTGTTGCACTAGAAAGAGCAATTCTCTTTTTAAAGCAATTAGAAGGATAAGCAGTATAATGATAATTGTAATAACGCAATCTTGTCTTTTTTCTAAGAACTTGGTTAGCCTTGTCTAC
Organism: Mastigoproctus giganteus; assembly: GCF_048544385.1. NCBI lineage: Eukaryota > Metazoa > Arthropoda > Arachnida > Uropygi > Thelyphonidae > Mastigoproctus > Mastigoproctus giganteus. The sequence continues at coordinate 29,704,803 of NC_143582.1, forward strand.
TTGCTATAAATGATAAAGCACATTAGTGGTAGTACTAGTAGGATCAAAAGATGTAAGGAAGTGGATTTTTTTCTTAATCAGCACAAAAAAATAGAAAAATTGAATGGATCTTGTCTTACCTATGAAGGAGAACAGACCTTTCTCATTCATTTGCTCAATCACTTAAGTGTCATATCTCAGTGATCTCCCCTTATATGCCATGTTTCAAACTTTGCAGTCTATTGCACTCATCACTAATCTAGTTGGATTTTGAATCCTCTCTAGAAGTTCCATGTCTTTATTTAGGCAGTCTCCAGAGCTGAATGTAGTATTCCAAATGCAGTCTAACCACTGTCTTGTCTAAAGGGATAATGGCATCCTGCTCCCTACTAGCAAAGATCTTGTAAATCATGCATAAGACATCCATGCCTTGGGCAACTGTTTATACTGGTAGAAAATATCATTTTAATGAATAGCAACACCTAAGTAAGTTTTTTTTTTTCTTGAACTACTTTTAACTCCTCTTATAAATAACTTTGAGAATTTAGTTCCCCCAGGTGCAAAAACTATATTTAGAAGCATTAAATTTCACTTTTCACACCATATATGCAACTGCAACTGATCACTAGAAGTTCTATGTCTTTATGCAACATGGCCCAGCTATAATTGTTAAATTACCCTTCCCCATTTCAAATCATCAGCAAACTTTATCCACTGTAATATTACTTCTGGTTACAATACTGGTATGAGCTGGCTCAAAATCAAAGTGTGGATATCTGTTTTGTTTTAGAATGGAATAAAAAAGCTAGCAATGCTAATCCATCCATTTTTATTGTCAGCACCATGATCAACTGTATACTTCATTGCATATTGCTTGAAAGGTAGTTTTCCAGCATAAATATCTCAATCTTTCTTGGGACGTGGATACAAATATCCAAGTTTTGCCCATACATATATAACTGAAAAAAGATTGGATATATTTCCCTCTGGAAACTGCACTGTCAACTCACTCAATGAACATTTTATGGGCATCATACTTTCTCCACACAAATCCAATTTATCTAAAACTTTATGCAGTAATGTGAAACAACCATTAAATTCAATCTTATTTTCTCTAATTGGTCCTTGAGGTTGTCACAGACATATAACACCTCGTATAACACGTGCTTACACTACACGAATTCGATCATACATGATTTATAAATACGGGAACGATATCTTATACAACACGAACCGAATTCGCTTATGCACGATTTGCCTTTGTGTTTACAAGAAATGGCAGTCAAACGCAGAATCACCCCCAACCGAACGCAAAACGATAGGAATGAAGAGAAGATTCTGAAAATGTATTTATGGTTTTTTTTATATCAGTGAAGGGGAAACACATTTCACCATAATAACATAAAAATCAACAATTCCAGCTAGTATAATCGCAAATGCAATTAGATCGAGTTTACTACCAGTTTATAACAGATTCCACTAGCAGGAACGCAACTGGAAATTGTTTTTTATTGTTTTATCGCGGTAACCCCTAGAAATGTGTTTTAGTAAAATGTGAGGTGTTAATAGTGTATTGTTTATTATGGTTTTGTTTATTCAGTTGCTACACACTCGCAGCTTTGTTTATGTGTATCAAGCATGCCTCCTCGTTTTGTAATTGTGCTTTATTCCCTAAAAATGAGTAAAATACTTAAAAGGTGTGAAAAGGAAGCGTCCTGGTGAAGACACTGCAGATTCAGAGAGAAAAAGAAAAGCAATATCGATAAACAGAGGCGGACTGGATCAAAAATTCTTACCCGGGAAAATTTGTAGTGGCCTCATACTATGGTTTATGGCCAAAGTCACACCGGCCTCCGGCCCCCCGGGGTTCCCCTGTAAGGCTTATGGCCAGTCCGCCTCTGTCGATAGAGAAAAAATATGAAATTGTGAAACGCTTTGAGCGAAATGAAAGACCATGTGATATTTCACGTGCTACTGACCTAAATGAGGCAACGCCGAGAATTACAAAGAATGCAGAGAAAATAAAAACAATTTTCGTAGCAGGAACAACTCAAAGTGTAATTAAAATCCATTAGATTAAGACAAAGAATTGGAAGAGATGGAACGGCTGTCATCTGTTTGGATAGAAAACCAAACAAAAAACAAGTTTGCTTACGATAGAAGCAAAAGAATTAGCAATATTTTATTACGTAATAGTCGTAATAAAATACTTACTTATTTTATTATGATTATTTATTGTGTTTGGTAATGTTTTGATTACAAATGTGTGTTCAGTCTTGGGTGGTCAGCACCTAACCCTATTTTTCCCATAGGGCCTGTTGTTTATATTGCATGAGGGTTTCTAGGAACACAATTATCGTGCTATACAAGGATTGACTGTACTTGCTACCTGGGAGTCTAAAACGCTGATGGAACTGATATTCAGATGACACTGGAGTCAAGTGGACCCAATTTCGGTGAAGCCCGGACGGTCTGTGACAGCCAGATCTTCTGCTTGCACCTTCACGATGGTGGAACTGTTAGCAATCCTGGGTAAAACCTCCATGCACAAGCACATGGTGGGTGACCACCCAGGTGTGAACCAACGTAAGCAGGGGTCGAGGTGTGGTGCCCATACCACATGGAGGAATGTCGCCCCTCTATGTTACCAGGCAGTACTAGGTAGTAGATGACTCGCATCAACCGGTGCAATACCACCACTTTTCTTATTGGAGGCTTGAAGTTGTGTTACCCATGTTTAGTCTCTAGAGCTAAGTTCCGGTCAACCCTTCCCTATCTCTTCCATCATGCAGCATGATTGATGACTTTTGACGTTAGGATGAACGTCGTGGTGAGATCTAATATTCCTTACATTTTGAGGGTACAGCTCTTAAAACGGTGTTTGCAGGCCGGCCGCTAGTTAGTACACTGGACCGAACCTATTGGTAACTCGCTAGGAGGCTTCCGGATCAGCTAGTGTATAATCTTGCTACCTCTACTATACCAGATAATGACTGGAGGGAGTCCGAGTAGTGGGTATGCAGGGAGCATTGTCGAGGCCACGTTATGTCAAGGATCTGGGTTATATTCTGAACATGTGTACGTCATATCCAAAAATTTCATTACTTCATACAGCATGTCCCACACACTTTTTTTTACTATTGAATACACCATGAATTGTCAAACTAATAGAGCAAACTTATCTGCAAAAAGATCTAAACCTCCCAAGCACTTCCTAATTCATTTCACAAATATACGTGGTCTCAATTCTAATCTCAATGATGTCCATTTCCACTTGCAGTCTGCCAAACCCCATGTACTTTTTCTGACAGAATCTCAGTTATCGGTTGATTCAACTACTGCTCATCTCAGATGCCCAAATTATTCGCTGTATGATTTCATTCGCCTCAAAGGTGGTACTTGTACATATGTCCGTTCTGATATTCCCTGTCAGAGACTTGGCAATTTGGAATCTCCTCTCTTTGATCTTCTCTGGCTTAAAATCTCTCAACCTCATGTATCAAATTCATCTGTTGTCTCTAGCGTTCTCCCAACTCCACTAATTACTTGGAGTTCTTTGACTTCCTCTCTTTGCAACTTGACTTTCTCCAGTACAACTTTCCTAACAGTGAGGTAATTTTCCTTGGTGATTTTAATGTTAACAACTCCAGCTGGCTTCTGTTTTCTAGTCACACCGACCCAGCTGGTCGAGATGCTGAGGCTTTTGCAATTACTAATGACCTTGGACAGATTGTTCATTTACCTAAAAGAATACCAGACAATCCTAATCATACAGCCAATACGCTTGATGTTTTTCTCACAAACAACTCTTCTAAGTAAACGGTCGAAGTGACAGGTCCTTTAGGGTGCAACAGCAGCTAAAGGCCATTATGCGCCAAACAATGGTAGGAATATAGTAAGTGCCAGTCATTCTAATCACATATGTGAATTGAATTTTAATTCTATTAAACATCGATTCTAATTAGCGAAAATAGGAGGAATATTATCTAAAGGCTATAAAGGTAAAGATATATTAAGTACAAATTTACACTTTATTACCTTACCAATTAAAAAATTAAATGATATGTGAAAATCAGAAGATTATTTTTCACAGGTTAGCAAAATAAAAATAAATTTATGCTTACGTGCCTAGCTTAATTAATACGTACTGTAATATGTACTTACTAACTAGTTGATATTTCTGTTAACTAGCATTTGTGGGTGTTTCTGTTCAGTAACAAATGTTACTGAACAGAAACATGGCACGCACAAATCGCAAGTAACACGATACGCACAAGTGAGAACAGAGTAACAAGTTACGAAGCTTAAAAAATAGGAATCAAGAGAAGATTCTGAAAATTTATTTTTTTATATGATTGAAGATTTCATGGAAGTGTAAACACATTTCACCAAATTAACGTAAAAACCCACAGAATTCCAGGTGTTGGTATTATCACAAATTCAATAAGATAGAGTTTACTATCCGTTTATAATAGATTGCACTAACAGAAAAGCAAGTCAACTGGAAACTGCTAATTGTTTTATGGTTGTGACCTCCGGAAATATAACCGGACAATGTGGTATGGTTGGAGACAATCGTAGGATAATCTTTAGTGCTGTGGTCCCCTGCCCAGATTAAATGGTATGTTGCCCCAATTAAGCGAAGTAAACCTTGGCTATTTTCTTGTTTGGGTTCTGTTCTTTAAGATTTATCCCAAATAAACAGCTGCTCCGATTAACTGATGGCTCAAATAACCAGACTCCACTGTATATATATATATATATATATATATATATATTGCTGTATATATGCTGCTTTTTGTCATTTAATATGCTGTAATATATATGAATGCTATTATAGTATATTATGTTCTCTGTAAGCCCCTCTGGCCTTAGCCATCCATTACATTAAAAATATATATTTATAATGTAAACCACAAATTCTTTATGGAGCAGACATATTCTAAAACATACAAAAACAAATTAGCTTTAAGGAAATTTTCTTTAATTATAATAATAACCATGTTGGTACACTTCATTAATAAAATAATTTCCAGTTTTCCTTAATAGTGCAATCTGTCATTATTTTATGCTAATTATATTAATAAAACTAAATAAAAATATGATATTAATGAGAGTGAGATGCATATGTAAAATAAACTTAAATGCACAATTTTCCATACCAGTTGTAATTCTGAAGCATTTAGTATATTCAATCTTGAAGGATCAACAGATAGCAAAATATCTTTCACAACTTTTTGAGGCTGAAAATTTGCTGGAAACTTCTGAACTTCATATGCATGATGACACCAAGTACACACAAATTCTACGCATAATAAACGAATTTTATCTCGATCTGAACATGCTTCAGGTGATAATAATCTTATGCTTTCTGAAAATAGATATTAAAAATTTTCACTCTAAATAAAATTAACATCACAAGAGAATTATGGTAACAGCAATAAAAGCAACCTTAAAACTTAATGGTTTCAGAATATAAGTCGTTTATTCATTTGGAAAAAGATTTCATTCAAGTTAAAGAAAGATTAAATATAAAGAATTCATGATTTTAATCAGAAAATATTAGACATTTCATTTTTCAAGGCAAGCATTTTTCCGATTTGCTGATGTACAAGTAATGCGAAAGCAACATGTATTGAAGGCATTTCACACTGTGAAGCATATTGCAAGATTAACTTCATTCTTGCTCTTCAAATAAAGAGCTTATTTGCAAACAGAAGTACAGGTGACCCCCGCTTAACGCTAATCATTCGTTCCGGAAAAACAGAGCGCTAAGTGAATCCGCGCTAAGCGCGCGCCGCTTTCCCATAAGGTAACATATGTATTTGTGAGCTGCGGTCGGTGCCATAGGATATTTCCTAATCAATAATAAACGGTAATGAAAAGATGCACAAATGTCGGTCAAAATATTTAATATTCAAATATTTGCACATATAAAATAAAAAGTAAACTTAAAATTCCAATTAAAATAATGAATTTAATTGATTTAATTTAATGGATGAATTTAATCATGAAAAATGTGTGGATTTTGAGTTGAACTTTGGCCCTCTTCCAAATAAACTAAAAGGGGTATTAATTTTAAATGGCCCGCAGCGTTACCACCCAACAATAAAGTCAACTGATCTTCGCCACTTTGAAACTTGGCATGTTTTTTCTTCTTTCAATACGAAACTTCTTTTAGGCATTCGTTTCCACAAAAGTCCTGCTTCATCTATGTTAAAAACTTGTTGAGAAGTATAACACATAATACCCCTCTTCAATAATTTTAACAAGTTCTTTTTTGAAAGTTTCAGCTCCTTGATCTGCAGTCCCTGGATTCTTCCTGGATTTTAAATCTATTCTACCAGCCCTTACCAGTTTTAAATGGTTCCACATTTTTTTTTTTTTTTTAGGTGAGTTTTCTTCAGATCATCATATTGGCTAATCTCTTTCTTCTCTCTCTCTCTCTCTCTCTCTCTCTCTCTCTCTCTCTTTTTTTTTTTTTTTTGTTAATATTTAACTTAACTGAATTCTGCACTGGAATCTTCAATAAAATTAAAGTCTTTCCATTTCAATCCTAATAGCCGGCCTAGTCCTAGTTGCTTGCAGTGGAACAGCTTCCTTTCCCGCTGCAAAAATTAATTCTTTATTTTTTTATAATTGTTCTTACAGTTAAAGTTGCAAGTCCTAAATTATGGCACACATCCGCTTGTCATTGACCGGAATCGATTCGCTTCAAAACGTCACGTCTAATTTAATTTTCAAATTCAGTCTTTTTCTTACATTTATAGTCTTCGTACTGTGCTCAGACGTTGTTGATTTTTCATTCTTTTTTCATTCTTCGAAAATGTAACTGCGTTGGTTGCATTAATTATGATACAATGTTCAAGTAAACTGTCCGTTTCGCACAATGTCTAATACGGTACTGAGTGATGACTATACTTCGCATAAATGCATATAACGCAAATATTACAAGCAATATACTTGATCATTTTTTAAAATGTTGATCTCGGAACTACGTAACAATTCACTGTACTGAAATTAAATTAGCGTGCGAGAAAATTTCACTAAGCGTGGGAAAATTCCTCAAGTCGGCGTGGGGAAACGTTTTAATGCTGTTTTGCTATTCATTTTCAAGCTATCGGCTCCATCAAATGAAACGATTTCGTTAAATAAGTCAAAAATGTAATCTGTAAAAGAGCGTTATAGTGATCTGTGACAGCGTTATAGTCAGATACGGATTATAATATAAGAACAGCGTTATAGCGAATCAGCGTAAAGCGAACCGCGTTATAACGGGGGGCTGCTGTACAGTAAAACTTATTTCATTTTAATTTAAATACGAGGTGTAATGCAAGTACCAGAAGCATACTTTTCCAGCAGCTAATTTCTCCAAACAGCATTTCACAATCACTGTAAAACTGTTTTGCAGTATTCCCAATTCACTGTCTGACCATGCAGGAAAAATTCATAAAGAACAATGCCAATGAGTCAAAAAATATGATAAGCATTATTTTCACATTTCTTCAAGATTTTCTTCTTTTTTTTTTTTTTTTTTTTTGCCCTTGGAGAAAATGAAGTCTTCCGTTCAGAAGACTGGGGTTTTTTTTTTTTTTTTTTGTTGTCATAGCCAAATACCCATCTTCATCAGTAATAACAATGGAAGAAACAAAGTGTGGTTCAGCATACTGGCAAAGTTCCTGATATGCAGGGAACTTGCCATTCTCTGTGATCACATGAAGACACCAAGCACAAAATTTGCTGAAACATGTTGCATTCCATTTGTGCTAAAAGTGATTAATACATCCCATAAGAAACAGCAATTTCACTAGCAACTTCATGGATGCTGCTAATGAAAAAAACTACACTAATAAATTACTATTTCTTAGGTGGCTTTTGAAAGGTGGTCAGAACAGAGATCATCTTTGATGAGCAAGTGGTTCTCTTTACACTCTACATACCACTGAAAAGTTTTCAAATAACATACACTGGTGGGCAAAATTTAAGGACCAGTCAGGTTTTCACCTGTAGCTTCTCATAGGGGTGGCCTGGATATGGAAAAAGCACACCAAAGGAACCTCGTGAGGTACAGAAATGATGAAGGAAACAACACCGACACAATAACGGAAACAAAACAGTACAGAGGGACTTTATTCAAAAATGGCAACATAGCACTGGCTGCCATGATACAGATGCATCACTGCCAAAGATGGAACAAAGGGAAAAGGTGGTCCTCAGTAGGAGATATGGCCACCCCTAATGTCAAATGTAGGCTTTTCACCGTCTGTCCATACTTAGAACAATGTTGTTGATAAGTTCTTGCAGTAACATCGTCCATTCTTCTGTCATCGCCATCTTCAGCTGGTGAACATTTTCTGGTGGGTGTGGACGTGCCACTAGGCATCTCCCCAGAGCGTCCCATATGTGTTCAATCGGATTCAGAGCGACGGGAACAGGCAGGCCAATCCATAAAAACAATGTCCTCACTTTCCAAAAGCATATCAACAGCTGCAGTGCGATGGGATGTGGCATTATCATCCATAAACATGAACTCAGGGCCGATGGCACCTTGGAACAGATGCACATGGGGAAGGATTACCTCAGCACAGTAACATGCACCAGTTACAGTACCGCCTTCCAGTATCTGGAGTTGTGTATGTCCATCCAAGATAATGCCTCCCCAGATGAGAACACCTCGACCCCATATCGATCCCTTTCAGTGATGTTTGTGGGGTGATACCGTGTGCCAACCTCTCGCCAGATTAGCTGATGTCCAGAATCACTGCTGAGACTGAAGCTACTCTCATCAGTAAAGAGTACCTTAAGTAAAGATTTTTGGTTGTAACCTTTAGAAATAGTGTTGGTCCATAATTTTGCACACCAGTGTATATCATCTTCTCCGAAAGCTATTTTTAACATTTCGAAGGTTTCGGTTGCACTTTTCCCTAATCTGAAACAAAATTTGATGCAAATTTCTGCTTAGACAAAATATATATAATTAACATAAAACACATTCTCAATGTGTGGATAGAATTAAACATGTTCTATTCAGTGCATGCTAATTCAGAATGACCAGATAAATAGGTGATTCATGTTATGTAAAGTCACCAACATGTTACAACAAGTAGGAACCTGCTACAATGCCAAAATTTCAGGTACAAAGTCAGTCTCTTAAATTTTCTCAACTTGATTATATTTTTGAATTCAAATTCATGGATAAGACTTTTTCTTCCTTTTCTGCCTTATTTGGTTGTACCTCCATTATCTATATAATAATATATCATTGGTAACACAAAGTATAAATACTTTTAATAAATGGCTGTAACCCAACCCTGGTAAATCTTCTCAAAGATAAAACAGAGCTAGCCTTCTCGTTCATGCTCTCTTTCATATTTTATCTTTTTGAGCTGCTACAAGAGTCTTAATGAGAGGATGCTCTAAAGAGACTGGAAATGACCAAATTTATTTTCAGCTTTGGGTGAGTTTTTAGTGATTTTTTTTTCCCATTTATTTGTGTTCTAAATTTTATTTCAACTTATAGTTTTTACATAGCTGGGTCAATCAAGTATTTCAGGAGATGTGCTTACTTGAATTAACAAGTTAGACTAGTGGTGATTTTTGGTGCCAAAACACAGTGATCATAATATCATATGTATACATTTTTTTGTGCAATTATAAACAATATATTTTACTGAATAAAAGCAGTACTATAAAAAATATGCAGCTATTTTATAGATTGGCATGGAGTAGTACCTCAAATACTATAGTACTACTTCAAAGTACTTCAACATATCGGAAATCATTAAATTATCATAGTTAGAGCTACAATATGATAGGAATGGTAGGAATTTCTGATTGATATCGATAAATCTAGAACTTTTGTAATAACAAACTTTTGGATTATTCAGTACAAAATTGTAAAGTAACATATTCCAAGGCATTTCATTTAGAGTATACAATTGTCATTATATTAGCATTTTATTGATAATATTGTGATTAGAATAAAACTCTGTCAAGATATTGTTTTAACTAGAAACAGCAAGCATAACATGTCTCAGAACAATATATCCCTTGGACGAAACTGCCACTGGTGATTCACCTGTGAATTACATAATGTTTCCTTGCACGAACAGCTGCACATATGCCAAATTGTCACTAGCTGATGGTTATAGATTCTTGTGCTCAAGGTATAGGGGATTGTAGTGATCTTCAATCAAAACTAGGCTTACTAATGAGCAACACCAAGTCTGAGACAGTGAGTAGTTGTCTTAGAGAGTAACAAATCTGGGAACTCAGCAGTTACTCCTTTATCCAATACCAAGGCAAATGACTTAGAACTGATTTTTTCCAAAGGGATTATCAGAGGGAGAACACTCTGATTCAAAATGAGATTAATTTAATTGGATGATTCGACTGTTAGCAAACTGGGAATGTATAATTGAGACAGATGGAAGACAACCAAGGTATGTCTACCAGCTGCTAAAATTTACATTAACCAAATGTCAGTTCTAAAGGGCACTGGCGCCTCTGTGGGCAGGAGTAGCAGTGCTTGGCACACACTTCTTGATTAGACCAGGGTTTGAGCCCGTGACCACCAAATACGGAGGATGCGGAAAGGTCAGGGAATGACCACCACATATCCCAGGAGCAATATGGCCTTAGTTGCTAATGCTCCTAAAAACCAAATAACAAACAAACAATCTTAAGAGCACAAAACGGCATATGGTTATACATGTAGGAACTAATATGTATAACCAGATTAGTTCCTTAAAACAAAAACAAACTAACAATTTGGTCAAGAAATTAGCATTAGCATTAGTTGAGGCATATGATGCAAGAAAGCAAACTTTACAGCATCAGCCAAAAAAAAAAAAACATAAAAACTTCCCATTTCACCCATCCGGTCATTCCAATTGTTTGTCTAGTTCAGCCTTAAATTTATTTAAGCTATCAACTTCCACAACAACAGATGGAAGTCTGTTCCAGCAATCAACCTACTGGCTAAAGACAAACTTCTACACATCTTTTCTACAACTAATTTTCCTCAATTTAAATCTATGCCCCCTCAGGTTCTTAATCTGAGCAAGCAGAAGTATCCCATCAGCATTGAGCCTGCTCAAACCATTCAAGGCCTTATGCACCTCAATCAGATCAGGTCGCAGTCTGCAACTTGCAGATCTTAAACATCTCTTGGGAAGAGCACCCCTTTGTTCCTCTCACCGATCTTGTTGCCCTTCTCTGTACTCATTCTGGCAACTCTACATCCTTCCTAAAATGAGGCTCCCAAACCTGGCACAGTACTCAAGATGTGGCCTGACCATTGCCTTATACAAAGGGATAATCACCTCTTTTCTCTCTCTCTCTCTCTGCTAGCACAATTCCTATATATATCATTGACAAAACTCCATGACCTGCTCTGGCAGCCCATCTGCACTGCTCAGAGAACTTCATATCTGACTACACAATTACCCCAAGGTCTCTTTCATTCTCCACCTCCCTGAGTGTAGTACCACACAGTTGATTTGTTTCTCTTGGGTTACTGCTACCCATATGCAGTACTTTGCATTTGTAAATGTTAAACTTCAGTTGCCACTTCTCAGCCCATTTACCAAACTTTTCTAGATCCTGTTGCAGTAGCGTATACTGTCTTTACTGCCATTAACAACCCTGCCAAACTTTGTATCATCTGCAAACTTGGACATTAAGCCTGATATACCTTCATCGATATCATTGATAAATACACAAAACAACAATGGGCCCAGCACCGAACCCTGGGGGGACTCCGCTAATAACACTAGTCCACATAGAGCAGTGTCCATTTATTACCACTCTCTGCCATCTCCCATTTAACCATCCCTTTATCCATTGCAGCAACTTGCCCTTAATGCATACCACTCCAATTTGTACAGCAGTCTGCCATGTGCAACAGTATCAAAAGCTTTCCTGAAATCCAAATATATATCAAATTTATTTTTTGCATCCAGATCCTTTGTGACCACATTGTAGTATCCAATCAAATTGGTCAGACAAGAAGTCACCTAAATATAAGGTCATGGCATAAAAATGCTGTGAGATAGGTCAAAATTTTACTTGTTTTAATTCTGCCCAGATAAGAGGGGATAGATGATGAAAGCCTTTTGGATTAACTCAAGACTTGATGGACACTGCAAGCCTTATGAGGATTTTTTCATCGTGGCTTGCCCTAGTTAATAGAAGGAATTTATTTTGTAAGGACGAAATTCAGTTGAACAGGAGAATTGCAAGACACTTTGATAATACCATAGAGGAAGCCTTACAGGTCAGGGAAACTGCTAATTAGTGGGTAGTGAAGGTAAGGATGATCAAAGCTACACATGTACTTGCTCAAGAGTAACTGTAGGATAACTGAAGAACAGGTTGGATGGCCTCAAAGGATTTAAACTGGGGACCCATCAAGCTCTCAGCTGCCCACATCAATGCCAGAGGTTGCCTTTGATCATCAGGCAACAGAGCAGCAACCGAAGGCAAATTGCACTGGTCCCACTGGTCCACAACAGGGTATGTCTGCCAGGTTGTAGAGCAGATATCATCTTTTAAAGGCACAAAAGGTGATATTGTTGTACATGCTGGCACTAATGACATTAACAGTAGGAAATCTGCAGACTTACAAATGTCTGCAATTCTGCCCAGACATGACAGGATGGGGTATATGATGAGAGCCTTGTCAACCAATTCAGTCCTGGAGAGATTGTGCAGGCCTTGTGGGGTAGAATTTTTCTTAGTGTGGTCTGTGCTTGTTAATCATGTAATCATGTTAATGATGAGAGCCTTGTTAATCAATTCGGTCCTGGAAAGAATGTGCAAGGCTCAAGGGGTAGAATTTTTTTCAGCCTGGACTGTACTTGTTAACAGAAGAGACTGCTTCTACAGGGATGGAATACACTTAAACAAAAAGGGTGCAAGAATATTTGCTGATATTATTGATGCAGTGTTAGGTGGGTTGGAAATACTGCTAGATTGGGTGAGGATACACAGACTAACAGATTAACAATAGCTGCAGGCAGAGGTGAAAACGATTCTTGCATTATTACTATTGGAATGAGCAGTAGCCTTGAAGGCAAGGTGCTGGGGATTTCAAGAACCGCTGGGAGTCATCCTAAAACAAGTAGATAAATGTGTTATGTTAGAGTAACTAAGAGTAAGAACAGGTGCATGTACACCAATGCTAGGAGTCCAGTAAATAAATTTCTTGAATCTGAAGTAGTCAAGACATCAAATGCAGACACTGTTGAGATTTCAGGGACGTCACGTCACTCAGACATAAGGGATGCAAAATTTAAATACGGGGAGTACAATTTATACCTACAGAAAGGACAGACAGGATAGGAGGTGGAAGAAGGGTTATGTTCTTGGTTAAGAAGCATATAAAATCTAAGGCAGTGCACCCAGACGACATGGGTGCCGAATGTAATGTTGAGTCAGTTTGGTGTGACATAAGCATTTGGAAAGCAAAAATGAGAGTACGAGTGAGTTATTAGCATTAGCATTAGCATTAGAAGAGGCATTTGATGCAAGAAAGCAAGCTTATGCAGCATCAGCCAAAAAAAAAAAAAAAAAAAAACCGACTTTACCCCTCTGTTCATTCAAAATACCTGTCCAGCTGAGGCTTAAACTTATTTAGGCTATCAACCTCCACCACAAGGGATGGAAGTCTGTTCCACCAACCAACCACCCGCTGGCTAAAGGCAAATTTCCGCACGTCTATCCTACATCTGTCTTTCCTCAATTTGAATTTATGCCCTCTCAGGTGATTATTCTGAGCTAGAGGAAGAATCCCATCAGCATTGAGCATGCTTAAACCATTCAAGGCTTTATACACCTCTATCAGATCACCTCGCTGGTGCCTAGTCTCCAGACACTGTAATTTGCAAAACTTAAGCCTTTCTTTGTAAGAGCACCCCTTTGTTCCATTCACTAATCTTGTTGCCCTTCTCTGTACTCGTTCCAGCAGCTCTACATCCTTCTTGAAATGAGGCCTCCAGACCTGTATACAGTACTCTAGGTGTGGCCTGACCATCGTCTTATACAATGGAATAATCACCTCCTTATCCCTGCTGGAAAAATTCCTGTATATCATTGACAATACTCCATGAGCTACTCTTGCAGCCCGTCTGCACTGCTCAGAGAACTTCATATCTGCCTGCACAACCACCCCCAAGTCCCTTTCATTCCCTACCACTGTCAGTGTTCTACCACAGAGTTGATACGTTGCTCTGGGGTTGCTGTTTCCCATGTGTAGTACTTTACATTTGTCAATGTTAAACTTCATTTGCCACCTCTCAGCCCATCTGCTCAACCTTTCCAGATCCTGTTGCAGCAGCATAGCGTCAGTAGTGTCCTTGACAACCCTGCCAACCTTTGTATCGTCTGCAAACTTGGACATTAATCCCGATATACCATCATCAATATCATTTATAAATACAGAAAACAATAATGGACCCAACACTGAGCCCTGAGGGACTCCACTAATAACATCAGTCCACGATGAGCAGTGTCCATTGATTACCACTCTCTGTCTTCTCCCCCTCAACCACCCCTTTATCCATAGCAGCAATTTGCCTCCAATGTCACACTGCTCCAATTTGTGTAGCAGTCTTCCATGTGCAACAGTATCAAAAGCCTTTCTAAGATCCAAGTATATAATATCAAAGTTATTCCCTGCATCCAGTTCTTTTGTGACTGCATCATAGTATCCAATCAAGTTGGTCAGGCAAGACTTCCCCTTAACAAAACCATGCTGTGTCTGAGCTATAACTGAAGTCTTGTCTAAATGATCCTGCAGTGCGTCTTTAACCAGTGCCTCCATTAATTTTCCTGGAAAAGAAGTTAAGCTCACAGGTCTATAATTACTTGTGTCAGCCTTTGATCCTCCTTTGTGAATTGGGGTCACATTTGCACATTTCCAGTCTATGGGTACCTCCCCTGAGTCCAAGGAAGCTCTCATAATTATGGCTAAGGGTTTGCTTACTTCCTTTGCTGCCTCCTTTAATATAACTGGATAGATCCCATCCACCCCGGGTGCCTTTCTTGTGTTTATCTTCAACAGTTTCTCCTCCACTTTACTCCCAGTTATTTCAAGATTCTGTAACTTACTGCTAGAGTTGAATACACCTCTGGCATTCCCCTCGCTGAATAACTCCTCATGTGTGAATGTCGATGCAAAATATTCATTTAGTTTGTTAGCCACCTGAGCAGGATCATCAACACTTGACCCATCAATATCAAGTGGACCAATCTGATTCATCCCTTTCCTTCTAGAGTTTACATAAGTAAAGAACTCTTTGCTGTTTTTCTTTGCATCCCTTGCCAAGGATTTCTCGTAATCTGCCTTCGCCTGCCTAACCTCCTTTGTAACTTGGTTGCATATCAACTTGTATCTATCATAGGCTTCTGTGTCATGTGTTAATTTGTAAGTATCCCATGCATTTTTCTTCTCTGCCATATGCCTCATTAGTTCATCTGACATCCATTTTGGCCTAAACCTTGAACAATATTTCTTAGTTGGTATGTAAAGCCTAGTAGCTTCCAAGATAAGTTCTTTGAATGCTTCCCATTTTGAATTTGCTGTTGGTAACATCATCAGTTGGTCCCTCTGTATAGAATTTAAATACTGTCTCAGTCCATCGTAGTCGCCTTTACGGAAGCAATAACCCTTCCCTTTACCCCTAATGGTAGTTACCTCTTTGAGTAAATCCCACTTCAGCACACTGTGATCACTGCCACCTAGTGGTTCATTTATCTGCAGATTCTTAATGCATGAAGAATCACTGCTGATAATCAAATCAAGAGTATTACTTCCTCTAGTTGCCTCCCGAACATGCTGATGTAGAAAACAATCATCCAATAAATCCACAAAAGCCCTGCTAGTGTGTGAGTATCCAGCCCCCAAATTCCAGTCAATATCTGGGAAATTAAAATCTCCCATTATAAGACACTCTGATTTACTGGCCCACTCTATTTCCCTGTACAGTTCCTTATTATACTCATCAGAGTCATTAGGCCTATAGCACACTCCTACTCTCAATTTTGATCTCCCAATGTTTATGTCACACCAAACTGACTCCACACTGCACTGTCCAGCGATGTCGACTGGCTTCACTTCCTTGGTTTTTATGTGTTTCTTAACTAATAGCATAACACCTCCCCCCTTCCTATCCTGTCTATCCTTTCTGTAGACGTTGTACTCCCCAAATTGCAGTTCCGCATCCCTTATATCTGTGTGACACCACGTCTCTGATATCCCAACAATATCTGCCTTCGATGTTTTGAGCAATACCTCAAATTCATCAAATTTATTTACTAAACTCCTAGCATTGGTGTACATGCAAGTATACCTGCACCTGTTTCTATTCTTAGCTACCCTAACACAACCCATGTGTTTACTTGTACCACAATGGCTACCAGCAGTCTCTGAAATACCATGCATCTTGTTTTTCAGGCTTCTGCTCATTCTAATAGAAGCAGTGCAAGAATCTCTTTCACCTCTGCCAGTGGCTACTGTCAATCTATTGGTCTTTGTCTCCCCCCAAGCTAGCAGTTTTCCGACCCACCTAACACTGCCTCGATAGCATCAGCAAATATTCTTGCACCCTTTCTATTTAAGTGTATCCCATCCCTGTAAGCCTAATGACTCTGATGACTCTTATAAGCCTAATGACTCTGATGAGTACACAGTACAGAGAAATAGAGTGGGCCAGTAAATCAGAATGTCTTATAATGGGGAATTTTAACTTTTCAGATATTGACTGGAACTTGTGGATTCATCACACATAGACTAAAAAGACTTTTGTGGATTTATTGGATGACTGTTTTCAACAGCAGCATGATAGACAGGCAAGAAGAGGGAGTAATATTCTAGATCTGATAATCAGGAGTGATTATTTATGCATTAAGAATTTGAAGATAAAAGAGCCACTAGGTGGCAGTGATCACAGTGTCTTGATTTGGGAATTACTTAAAGATGTAATGATCGTCAAGGGTAAAGGGAGGGGTTTTGCTTTCATAAAGGTGACTACAGTGGTCTCAGATAGTTTTTAAATTCTATACAGTGGGACCAACTGATGATGTTACCATCAGAAAATCTAAATGGGAAGTGTTCAAGGAATTAATCATAGAAGCTGCTAGGTTTGCATACCAACTAAGAAATCTCTTCAAGGTATAGGCCTAAAGGATGTCAGATAAATTGATGAAACCCGTGGCAGAGAAGAAAGTGCACGTGATGTATATAAATTATTGGGCAACACAGAAGCCTATGGTAGATATAAAATAGAGTGTAATCAACTCACAAAGAAGGTCAGGCAAACAAGCTTTGGCAAAGGATGCAAAGAATAACAGCAAAGACTTCTTTACTTATGTAAACACTAGAAGGGAAGGAATAAATCACATTGGTCCACTTTATAAAAAAAAAAAAATTAATTTTCTGTTTATATTCCGGGATGACCACACAGTCAGAGGAGTTCACAAGGTAGAGAGAATACACAAAACAGCACTGTATTCAGCAGTCATGGGCTTGAACCTGGGTCACTCAAGGCACGTGTACTTATGCACCCACGGGTCTGACCACTTGGCTAAGGATGGTTTGGCTGTTGATGATTCTGTTCAGTTTGCTGACAAACTGAATGAGTATTTTGCATCTACATTCATATGTGAAGAATTCTTTAGATAAGGGGTTACCGAAGTTGTTTTTAAAACTCTAACAGTGAACTAACTGCTTTTGTAATAACTGAGAGGAAAGTGGAAGAGAAATTATCGAAGTTAAACATAAGAAAGGCACCCGGGGTGTATAGGATCTATATAATTATATTAAGGAAGGCATTGAAAGAAGTAAGCAAACCCTTAGCCCTTATTACAAGAGCATCCTTGGATTCAAGGAGTTCCCCGTGGACTGGAGATGGGCAAATATATTCCCAATTCACAAAGCTGGATGAAAGGGTGATATGAGTAATTACAGGCCTGTTAGTTTAACTTCTGTTTGAGGGAAAATAATGGAGTCACTAGTAAAAGAAGTAATGCAAGATTACCTAGGCTGTAATTATACTTTGGACACAACATGGGTTTGTTAAGGGGATACCTTGTTGGACCAATCTGATTGGATACTACAATGTCACATAGGAACTGGATGTAAATAATAATTTTGATATCATATACTTGTATTTCCTGAAAGCTTTTGATACTGTTACACATAAAAACTATTGTACAAATTGAAGCAATGTGGCATTAAGGGCAAGTTGCTACAATGCATAAAGGGATGGTTAAGTGGGAAAAGACAGAGAGTGGTAATCTATGAACATTACTCTTCGTGGTCTAATGCAGTGGCGTGCAAACTTATTTCACTCTCGACCCCCTTTATTAAATATAAGAGAGGGCGCTCTGGTCGCAGAAGAGAACAGTCAGGGTTTTTTGCCTGCTGTAAAGGGATAAGTATTTTTAATTTTACTGTATTCTTCGTTAATTAACATACTACATTGTGTTTTACAGAGATATTAAATAAGTTTAGTAGCATTCGTTAGCTTCTTATTTTGAATTTAACTACTAGACATTTTTGGAAGTTACGACTTCCGGTGTTGGTGCCAATATTGTTGAACTAGCTGCCATATTATAGTAGATAAGAAATAGCGCAATGTATATATATCTCGAACTGATAGCGTAAAACTAGATGGTGTAATACAAAACACTATATTTGGAATCTGTTAGCTTATTATAGTATTATCAATTAATCAAAAATATTATAAATCTTATTAAATTTCATTGTTAATTAAATTGTATTTAAATGGAAATCTTTACCCAGTAGAGCTGCGAAGCAAAGATCACAGACTAGCAAGAGTACAGTGACTCGGGGAAGAAATGAAGGGGGCGATTCTCCAACGCATCACAGTCTCAAAAAAATTTGCGAAACATGAAATATTTGCCGACCTTTCTAAAACAGGACATGATCTAACCAAGGAGGATGCCTTTGTGTGTCTAGAGTGTCAAGAAATTAGGCATCAACTCAGCATTCTGATGGGAGTCTATGTGAGTAAGCTCAACGGCAGAGCTCACTCCTCTGCATCAGGCAACACAGAGGCAATCTCCAAGGCAGAATACACTAGTCACACATGAACTAGTTACGGTTGGTGACTCAATGGTCAGGGAGACGGGGAATATACTATGCAAGAAAGATAGATGGTACAGGAGCAGGGTGTGTTTGCCAGGGGCAAAAGTTCATAATATTGTAGAGCAGATATCTTTTAAGGGCACAAAGGGTGATATTGTTGTACAAGTTGGAACCAATGACATTAAGAGTATGAGATCTGTAGATTTACTCAAAAGTATAGGTCAATTGAAAATAAGTCGCGATTTAGGGTTGACTGTAAAAATGCCTGCAATTCTGCCCAGACACAATGGAAGGGAGTATATAACAACAACCTTGAAGATCAATTCGGCTCTGGAGAGATCGTGCAAGCCTTAAGGGGTAGAATTTTTTTCAGCCTAGTCTGTGCTTGTTGACAGGAGACACTGCTTCTACAAGGATGGGATACACTTAAATAGAAAGCGTGCAAGAATATTTGCTGATGCTACCCAGGCAGTGTTAGGCGGGTCGAAAAACTGCTAGCTTGGGGGGGATACAGAGACTAAAAGGTTAACAGTGGCCGCAGGCAGAGGCAAAAGTGATCCTTGTACTGCTTCTATTAGAATGAGCAGCAGCATGGAAAGCAAAGCAATGAAGATTTCTAGGACTGCTGGGAGTCATAGTGGAACAAGTAAATACATGGGCTGTGTTAGGGTGACTAAGAGTAGAAACAGGTGCATGCATACTTGCATGTTCACCAATGATTGGAGTATAGTTAATAAATTTGACAGGCATGAAATGCTAGTCAAGATATCAAAGGCAGATATTGTTGGGATATCAGAGACATGGTGTCACACCGACATAAACAGTGCAGAATTGGAATTTGGGAAGTACAATGTGTACAGAAAGGATAGACAGGACAGGAAAGGACGAGGGGTTATGCTGTTAGTTAAGAAACACATAAAATCTAAGGTAGTGCATCTAATTAATGTTGGTGGACAATGCACTGTTGAGTCTGTTTGGTGTGACATAAGCAGTGGGAAAGGAAAAAAATGAGAGTAGGTGTGTGTTATAGGCCTAATGAATCTGATGAGTATAATGAGCAATCAGACAGAAACAGAGCGGGCCAGTAAATCCAAATGTCTTATAATGGGAGATTTTAACTTTCCAGATATTGACTGGAACTTGTTGTTGGTCACTCGCACACTAGCAGGACTTTTGTTGATTTATCGGATGACTGTTTTCTACAGCAACATGTTCGAGAGGCAATCAGAGGGAGTAATAGTCTTGATCTGATTATCAGCAATGATTATTCATGCATTAAGTATTTGCAGTTAAAGGAACCACTGAGTGATAATGATCACAATGTACTGATGTGGGAATTACTTAAAGATGTAATCATCAGAGAAGGGCAACAAGATTAGTGAATCGAACAAAGGGTTGCTCTTACGAAGAAAGGCTTAAGTTTTGCAAATTACAGAGTCTGGAGACTAGGCACCGGCAAGGTGATCTGATAGAGGTGTATAAGGTCTTGAATGGTTTGAGCATGCTCAATGCCAATGGGATTCTTCCTCTTGCTCAGAATAATCACCTGAGAGGGCTTAAATTCAAATTAAGGAAAGATAGATGTAGGATAGATGTGCGGAAATTTGCCTTTAGCCAGCGGGTAGTTGGTTGGTGGAACAGACTTCCATCACTTGTTGTTGAAGTTGATAGCCTAAACAAATTTAAGGCTCAGCTGGACAGGTATTTCGAACGAATGGAGGGGTGAAATGGGAGTGGTTTTTTTTTTTTTTTTTGGCTGATGCTGAATAAGCTTTCTTTCTTGCATCATATGCCTCTACTAATGCTAATGTTAATGCTAATGTATCTACCATCAAGGTTAAAGGAAAAGGCTTTTGCTTTCGTAAAGGTGACTACAGGGGTCCCAGACAGTTTTTAAATTCTGTACAGTGAGATCAACTGATGATGTTACCAACGTTGAATTCTAAATGGGATTCCTTCAGGAACTTAATCTTGGAGGCTACTAGGCTTTTCATTCCAGCTAAGAAATACTGTTCAAGGTTTAGGCCTAAATGGATGCCAGATTAAATAGCAAGGCTCGTGCCAGAGAAGAAAAATGTACGAGATGCATATAAAGCATCAGGTGACATAGAAGCCTATGGCAGATATAAGCTAGTCTGTAATCAAGCCACAAAGGAAGTTAGGCAGGCGAAGGCAGATTATGAGAAATCTTTGGAAAAGGATGCAAAGAAAAACAGCAAACAGTTCTTTACTTATGTAAACTCTAGAAGGAAAAGTATGAATCAGATTGGACCACTTAACATAGATGAGTTGGCTATTGATGATCATGCTCAGGTAGCTGATAAACTGAATGAATATTTTGCATCTACATTCACACATCACGAATTATTCATTGAGGGGAATGCCAGAAGTTTATCAAATTCTAACAGGGAGCTAAGTGATTTTGTAATAACTGACAGCAAACTGAAGGACAAATTGTTGAAGTTAAACATAAGGAAGGCATCTGGGGAGGACGGGATCTATCCAATTATATTAAAGGAGGCAGCAAAGGAAGTAAGCAAACCCTTAGCCATAATTATGAGAGCTTCCTTGGACTCATGGGAGGTTCCCATGGACTGTACGTGAAATGTATCGCCAATTCACAAAGGGTGTCCAAAAGGTGACACAAGTAACTATAGACCTGTTAGTTTAACTTGTGTTCCAAGGGAAAATAATGGAATCACTGGTTAAAGAAGCATTGCAGGACCATCTAGACAAGACTGCAGTAATAGTTAAGACCCAGCATAGGTTTGATAAAGGGAGGTCTTCTCTGGCCAATTTGATTGGATACTATGATGGGGTCACAAAGGAACTGAATGCCAAAAATAATTTTAATATCATATATGTGGATTTCAGGGAAGCTTTTAATACTGTTGGACATGGAAGACTGCTGTACAAATTGGAGAGGTATGGCATTAAGGGTAAGTTGCTACAATGGATAAAGGGATGATTGAGTGGGAGATGACAGAAAGTGGTAATAAATGGACACTGCTCTACGTGGACTAGTATTATTAGCAGAGTCCCCTAGGGTTCGGTGCCAGGGCCATTGTTGTTTTGTGTATTTATCAATGATATCGATGAAGGTATATCAGGCTTAATGTCTAAGTTTGCAGATGATAAAAGGTTGGCTGGGTTGTTAATGACAGTAAAGGCAGTATATACTACTGCAACAGGATCTAGAAAAGTTAGGTAAATGGGCTGAGAAGTGGCAACTGAAGTTTAACATTGACAAATGCAAAGTACTGCATATGGATAGCAGTAACCCAAGAGAAACAAATCAACTGTGTGGTACTACACTCAGGGAGGTGGAGAATGAAAGAGACCTTGGGGTAATTGTGCAGTCAGATATGAAGTTCTCTGAGCAGTGCAGATGGGCTGCCATAGCAGGTCATGGAGTTTTGTCAATGATATATAGGAATTCTGCTAGCAGGGACAGAAAGGTGATTATCCCGTTATACCTGGCAGTGGTCAGGTCACACCTAGAGTACTGTGTACAGGTCTGGAGGCGAGAAGATTGGTGAGGGGAACAAAGGGGTGCTCTTACCAAGAAAGGCTTAAGTTCTTCAAATTGCAGTGCCTGGAGAGTAGGCACCCGTGAGGTGATCTGATTGAGGTGTATAAGGCCTTGAATGGGATGAGCAAGCTGAATGCTGATGGGATATTTCCTCTTGCTCAGATTCATATTAAGAACTTGAGAGGGCATAGATTCAAATTGAGGAAAGACAGTTGTACAACAGATGTGTGGAAATTTGCCTTTAGCCAGCAGGTAGTAGATTGGTGGAACAGACTTCTATCTTTTGTTGTGGAAGTTGATAACCCATTCACTAATCTTGTTGCCCTTCTCTGTACTCGTTCCAGCATCTCTACATCCTTCTTGAAATGAGGCCTCCAAACCTGTATACAGTACTCTAGGTGTGGCCTGACCATTGCCTTATACAAGGGAATAATCATCTCCTTATCCCTGCTAGAAAAATTCCTGTATATCATTGATAAAACACCATGAGCTATTCTTGCAGCCCGTCTGCACTGCTCAGAGAACTTCATATCTGCCTGCACAATTACCCCCAGGTCCTTTTCATTCTCTACCACTGTCAGTGCAGTACCACAGAGTTGATACGTTGCTCTGGGGTTTGCTGTTTCCCATATGTAGTACTTTACATTTGTCAATGTTAAACTTCATTTGCCACCTCTCAGCCCATCTGCTCAGCCTTTCCAGATCCTGTTGCAGTAGCATAGTGTCAGTAGTGTCCTTGACAACCCTGCCAACCTTCGTATCGTCTGCAAACTTGGGCATTAAGCTTGATATACCATCATCAATATCATTTATAAATACAGAAAACAATAATGGACCCAATACTGAACTCTGAGGGAATCCACTAATAACATTAGTCCACGATGAGCAGTGTCCATTGATTACCACTCTCTGTCTTCTCCCCCTCAACCACCCCTTTATCCATAGCAGCAATTTGCCTCCAATGCCACACTGCTCCAATTTGTGCAGCAGTCTTCCATGTGCAACAGTATCAAAAGCCTTTCTAAGATCCAAGTATATAATATCAAAGTTATTCCCTGCATCCAGTTCTTTTGTGAGTGCATCATAGTATCCAATCAAATTGGTCAGGCAAGACTTCAACTTAACAAAACCATGCTGTGTCTGAGCTATAACTGAAGTCTTGTCTAGATGATCCTGCAGTGCTTCTTTAACCAGTGCCTCCATTAATTTTCCAGGAACAGAAGTTAAACTAACAGGTCTATAATTACTTGTGTCGCCCTTTGATCCTCCTTTGTGAATTGGGGTCACATTTGCACATCTCCAGTCCATGGGTACTTCCCCTGAGTCCAAGGAAGCTCTCATAATTATGGCTAAGGGTTTGCTTACTTCCTTTGCTGCCTCCTTTAATATAACTGGATAGATCCCATGCACCCCAGGTGCCTTTCTTGTGTTTTCCTTCAACAATTTCTCCTCCACTTTACTCTCAGTTATTACAAGATTCTCTAGCTTACTGCCAGAGTTGAATACACCTCTGGCATTCCCTTCGCTGAATAACTCCTCATGTGTGAATGTCGATGCAAAATATTCATTCAGTTTGTTAGCTACCTGAGCAGGATCATCAACAGTTGATCCATCAATATCAAGTGGACCAATCTGATTCATCCCCTTCCTTCTAGAGTTTATATAAGTAAAGAACTCTTTGCTGTTTTTCTTTGCATCCCTTGCCAAAGATTTCTCGTAATCTGCCTTTGCCTGCCTAACCTCCTTTGTAACTTGGTTACAGATCAACTTGTATCTATCATAGGCTTCTGTGTCATGTGTTAATTTGTATGTATCCCATGCATTTTTCTTCTGTGCCATATGTCTCATTAGTTCATCTGATATCCACTTAGGCCTAAACCTTGAACAATATTTCTTAGTTGGTATGTAAAGCCTAGTAGCTTCCAAGATAAATTCTTTGAATGCTTCCAATTTTGAATTTGCTGTTGGTAACATCATCAGTTGGTCCTACTGTATAGAATTTAAATACTGTCTCAGTCCATCGTAGTCGCCTTTACGAAAGCAATAACCCTTCCCTTTACCCCTAATGGTAGTTACCTCTTTGAGTAAATCCCACTTCAGCACACTGTGATCACTGCCACCTAGTGGTTCATTTACCTGCAGATTCTTAATGCATGAAGAATCACTACTGATAATCAAATCAAGAGTATTACTCCCTCTAGTTGCCTCCCAAACATGCTGATGTAGAAAACAATCATCCAATAAATCCACAAAAGCCTTGCTAGTGTGTGAGTGACCAACCCCCAAATTCCAGTCAATATCTGGGAAATTAAAATCCCCCATTATAAGACTCTCTGATTTACTTGCCCACTCTATTTCCCCGTACAGTTTCTTATTATACTCATCAGAGTCATTAGGCCTATAGCACACTCCTACTCTCAATTTTGATCTCCCAATGCTTATGTCACACCAAACTGACTCGACACTGCACTGTCCAGCAATGTCGACTGGCTTCACTTCTGGATACTTCTGGATAATTCTGGATACTCTTCGTGGACTAATGTTATTAGGGGAGTCCCGCAGGGTTCGGTGTTGGGTCCTCTGTTGTTTTGTATATTTATCAATGATATTGATCAAGGTATATCAGGCTTAGTGTCGAAGTTTGCAGATGATACAAAGGTTAGCAGGGTTGTTAATGACAGTAATGGCAGTGTGCTACTGCAACAGGATCTCGATAATTTGAGCAGATGGGCTAAGAAGTGGCAACTGAAGTTTAACCTTGAAAAATGCAAAGTACTGCATATGGATAGAAGTAACCCCAGAGAAACGTACCAACAGTGCGGTACTACACTTAAGGTGGTAGAAAATGAAAAAGACCTGGGAGTAATTGTGCAGTCAGATATGAAGTTTTCTGAGCAATGCTGACAGGCTGCCAGGGCAGGTCATGGGGTTTTGTCAATGATATATAGAAATTTTTCTAGCAGGGAAAAGGAGGTGATTGTCCCTCTGTATAAGGCAATGGTCAGGCCATGCCTTGAGTACTGCGTACAGGTCTGGAGGCCTCATTTTAGGAAGGATGTAGATTTGCTCAAGCGTGTACAGAGAAGGGTAACAAGATTGGTGATGGGAATGAAGGGATCCTCGTACGAAGAGAGGCTTAAGTTGTGCAAATTGCAGTGGCTGGAGACTAGGCACCTGCGCTGTGATCTGATTGAGGTGTATAAGGCCTTGAATGGGTTGAGCACGCTGAATTTTGATGCGATCCTTCCACTTGTTCAGATTATGAATCTAAGGGGGCATAAATTCAAATTAAGAAAAGACAGATGTAGAATAGATGTGCGGAAATTTGCCTTTAGCCAGCAGGTGGTTAATTGCTGGAACAAACTTCCATCTGTCATTATGGAAGTTGATAGGTTAAATAAATTTAAGGAGGAACTGGACAGGCATTTGCTGAACTGGACTGGATTTGCATTTGTGATTTTTTTTTTTTTTTTGGCTGATGCTGCATAAGCTCATTCACTCGCTTTCTTGCATTACGTGCCACTACTACTACTATTCGTCTCGAAGAGAAAGCCAAAATTTTTCACAAGTAGTCTTGAAATGAGCACATAATGCTTTGTCAGACGACAGGTCGATAAGATCTTCCTTTTGCTCAATAGTAATTTCAGGACATGAAGAAATTTCAAAAGCAAATGGATCTTGAATCCATACAACTTTTTTTTCTGAAGATACATTAAATCTTTTCAAAAAATTCTTAATTAGTATTGCTAGGTGGGTGGTAATGATATCCATAAATTGTAAAATGTCAATATTATTGCTATTAACAAATCAGAAAAACATTGGAACAGTTCAGTATTATTACCCTCAAATTCAGTTTTCCAAATGTTAAGTTTATTTTTGAAAGCTTCTATTTTATCACTGAGTATTAATATATTTTTTCTCTGTCTTTGAAGACTTAAATTTAAATCATTAAGTTTTCCAAATACATCAACAAAGTAGATAAGTTTTCCAAGCCATTTTTGATTTGTAAACAATTAAGGTTCTGATCTGTATCTAATATAAACAATAAAACTTCATGTTTGAGGCCAAAAAGATGTCGAAACACTTTACCACTGAAAACCACCATTTTGAATGAAATGAAAATCGCCTTTTCATTTTGTATATAAAAGAAGTGTTTCATAAGTGGATCCCATTTCATTACAAAGTTCAGGAATATCTCGCATAGTGCAGTTTCGAACAATGCGGGTTTCACTGTAGCGCGGTTTACAAATTGAAAAAAAAATTAACTGCGTTACGCACCAATACATTTGATATGTATGTATGTATGTATGTATTATAATGCCAGCTCATAGGCCAATGCGTTATGGATTCAAGGACATTCTGACTGTTGTCGAAACTCCCATTATATACGGACTCTGCTAGCATTCATACATTAGTAAACACTCCAGATTCCGAGCAGTGAGGTCGTTGATTGTGTGTAAGCTGTACAAATATTTTTCGCTGTGTATTTTTATTAAAGATTATTTTTTTAAAACGTTACACCTTTATACGCAAATATGAGTGGAAAGAAGAAATGCAATGGCGCGTTCTTCTAGATCCAAACATCGAACGAGGTATGAAAGTAAGGCAGGCATTGCAAAATGACATTCGATGTTATAAAGAGATGTATGCACATAAAAAAGAAGAAAAAAACTGTGCAAACTAAGCTGATGAGTTATTTTTCAAAATAAAAATACAGTACATACTTCACTTATATTCTTTTGGTAGGTACATACTGCAATAAAAATTATTTCTAATGTACTTACTAGTATTTTTCATTTTTACCATTTTAGTTTCTTTTTTTGCAAGAACTTCGTGTGCATCAATTTATAGTAAACAAATACCTATATATTTTTGCAACTCAACCCATATAATCAAATTGTCAGAACACATTACATTAAAATACATACTAATAATACCTCGATCAGTGCGGTTTTGCACAGTGCGATATTTTTTTGGCACGAATTAACCGCACTATGCGAGGTATTCCTATATAGTGAAAAGTCTGCTGTTTACGTTTCTATTTTTAATAAAGTTTATCATATTTACTGCATTTTTCCAACTTCATGCAAATCAGTTTGCATTTCCTTCACTACTAATGTTTCTCTATGTATAATGCAATGATTAAAAACTATAATTGGACCAATTTCCTTTACTTTGCCTTTTAAACCTTTATTTTCTCCTGTTAATGCAGCCATCAGTACAAATTGCAACACAGTTGTTCCACGTTAGATTATTTGTTTGAAAGAAAATATTTATAACATCAAAAATCTTCTTGCCTGTTGTCCTTTCCAAAATATCCCCCTCATAGCAGTATCTGTTATATCCAATAAGTTGAAAAATGTTTTAAATATCTGTGGATTCATCTAACTGTATTGCAAAAATTGGACTTTCTCTCAATCGATTTAATAAATTGAATTTTATGTTGTCTGATAACTGTAATACATCACAAGACAGTGTCTCTGGACAGAGGAATGGTTTTTAAATTGTTGTACTTTTCTCCACGCATATTTGAAATAATTTTTATTGCAACAGGGAAAATACATTGAATTACGAAGCAGAATAAAGCCTGCGTGCAACACACTTGCTATATATATTTATTTCTACCGCACATTCGTACCTCTGACCTTTAGGTACAGGCAATTTGAGAATTTATGCTGTAGGAAGCACAAATTAAGAGCTAAAGAGATTAACTGAGTAGTACTACTCAGCATTTGAGTAGTACTGAGAAGTAGTAATACATACTGAGAAGTCACACTAGTCAGCTGCTTTTTGTGTCTATAGCCAGTGAGCAAATTAAGGCATAGTCCTGACATAGTAGGTAGTAGGGTTCATTTGTATCTCAGAATTAGTTCAAGTAGCAAGATCACCTCAACCTACAGTATTGAAAAAGAAATTTTAACAACAGGTTTTTAGCTTTTATGTACACAAAAAGTAAATTTATTAAAACTTTTTGCAACCCCTTTGGGGGTTGCAACCCACAGTTTTTACACCACTGGTCTAATATTATTAGTGGAGTCCCCCAGGGTTTGGTGTTCGGCCCATTATTGTTTTCTATATTTATCAATGATACTGGTGAAGGCATATCAGGCTTAATGTCCAAGTTTGGTGGATGATACACAGGTTGAGGACAGTAATGACAGTATGCTACTGCAACATGATCTAGAAAAGTTAGGCAGCTGGGCTGAGAAATTGAAGTTTAATTTCAATTAGCATTTCTCTGAGCAGTGCATACATGCTGCAAGGACAGCTCATGGGTTTTGTCAATGATATACAGAAACTTTGCTAATAGCGATAAGAAGGTGATTATCCCTTTGTACAAGGCCATGGTTAGGCTGTATCTAGCATATTGCATGCAGGTCTGGAGGCTTCTCTTCAGGAAGCATATAGATCTGCTGGAATGGGTACAGAGAGGAGCAACCAGATTGGTCAAGGGAACGAAATAGTGCCCTTACCAAGAAAGGCTTCAGTTCTGTATATTAGAGCATTTGGAGAATAGGTACCTGCGAGGTGATCTGACTGAGGTGTTTAAGACTTTCAATGGATTGAGCAAACTCAGTGCCGATTGGATTTTTCCTCTTGCTCAGATCACACACATGCAAGATAAGAATTCAGATGTGTTGAATTTTTCCTGGTTGATTGCTGGAACAAACTTCCATCTGTAGTTGTGACGGTTGATAGCTTAAATAAATTCAAGGAAAAACTACAATTCATTCCTTCCAATAGACAAACTATTGGAAGGAATGAATAGGTGAAATAGGAGGTGTCTTTTTTTTTTTTTTTTTTTTTTTTTTTTTGGCTGATGCTGTATAAGCTGGCTTTCTTGCATCACTTTCCACTGCTAATATTAATGCTAATGCTAATTAATAATTCTACACACATAGAAAGACCCAATGAATTAGTCACAATAATCTCCAGCACACATGCAACAGAGAAGTTATTTAGTTATACAAAGCTATTTACCCAATGGGTAAATAGCTTTATATAACTAAATAACTATATAGAAAGTTCATGGACCATGTGGCAGCTTCTGCTTAGTGGATGCTAGCAGGATAACAGCAGGAGGAAGGCACAATATAGCCTTAGCAGCCCTTGTGCCATTAAACAACAAACCAACAACAGCAGGAGGAATTCAAAGGTGCTAGAATAGAAAAAAAAAAAAAAAAGTTCTTGTATACTCTGACATAACCACAAGGTGTCAGAGGAGTTTACACTAATTATTTTGAATGAATACAATCATTAATGGTATTCAGCAGTCATATGGGTTTGAATCCATTAAAAGTGAGTGTGCCTCTGTGCCAGACCACTCAGTTACTGTCTGACAGTGCATACTATATAAGAGCCACTGCTGAGCAAGTATTCCATGTGCAAGTGTACTGTTTGCCCCCCCAACCAGAATGTTGCAGTCAAGCTCATCTTCCCCATTGAGCCTGTGCCACATTTCAGGTATTTTGTTGAGTTCCTACAACCTGAACAAGTACTATCATGGTGTCTATTTAAGATGTTAAATTTAATATTCTAAGTCTGGTTAAGTTTTTGTTTATTTGATAATTTCTATTCTGAAACGATGCATATGGAAAGAAAGGCTATATTTTGCAATATTTATTAACAATATTGGGGAAGACATATGAAGCTTTCTTTAATATCCAAGTTTGCAGATGACAAAGGTTGACAGGGTAGTTAATGACAGTAATCAGGGTATGTTACTCCAACAAAACCTGGATAAATTAGGTAGATGAACTGAAAAGTGACAACTGAGGTTTAACATTGATAAATGCATGCTATTGGAGTTATTGCTACATTTGGGTAGCAATAACTCCAGAATAACATACCAATTGAGTAGTATCACACTCAAAGTAGCACTGAATGAAAATAACCTGGGATAACTGTGTAGTCCAACATGAATTTCTCTATGAAATACAGTGTGGCCCATGGCACTGCATAGCTCATGGGATTCTATGCCAATGATACACAGAAATTTTGTTAATAGGGACAAGGAGGTGATTATCCAGCCATATAAGGCAATGGCTGTTAAGCTGCATCTTGAGTACTGCATACAGATCTGAAAGCCTAATTTCAAAAAAAGATGTGGATCTGTTGGAATGGGTGCAGAGAAGAGCAACAGAATTAGTAAGCAGCATCTGGAAACTAGGCAAGGACACCTGATTGAACAATTTAGTTTAGATTATTCAGTTTATCAGCAACCAGTTTGGGACCATCAATACTGTTACCACAGATATCAACTGGACCAATATGATTGATTCCTTTATTAACATAAATGAAGAATTCCTTGCTATTGTTCTTTGTGACCTTAGCTAGAAAGTTCTCATAATCTACCTTGGCCTGCCTAACCCCGAATAACTTTATTACAGACTAATTTATAATTATCCCATGCATCTTTCTTCTCTGCTGCTAAGGACATTAGTTCTTCTTTCATCCATTTTGGCCTATACCTTGAAGAATACCTTTTTGTTGGTATAAAAAACATAGAAACTTCCACAATAACTTCCTTAAACATATCCCATTAAGCATTTGTATTTGCTAAAGTTACCATTGATCACACTGAAAGGGACTTAAATGATATTTAAGACCATTACATTGCATTTAAGACCATTGCAGTTGCTCTAGTGAGAGTGAGACCCTACCCTTTTCTTTGACAGTAGTTATTTCTTTAAATACATACCACATTAATACACTATAATTACTGCTTTCCAGCGGTACCTTTATTTTGACCTTGCATTTCACATGGTGGATGGATGGTAACACTTGCTATGCAAAGATGCTCTCTGTTTATTTGCTAATATGAATTCTATGGAGTACTCATACTCCACAGAGCTATGAAAAACAAGTTATTCTGCCTTTTATACTATTTCTTAATAATTATATTCCTCTTTACCCTATTGGAAGAGTGAGACAACTTGTTCCAAGAAGGGCTCAATAACATGTAGTAGTAGTAGTAGTAGTAGTAGTAGTGGCACATGATGCAAGAAAGCAAGTGTAGGAGCTTATGCAGCATCAGCCAAAAAAAAAAAAAATCATCACGCCATTCCCTCCAAATGCCTGTCCAGTTCCTCCTTAAATTTATTTAACCTATCAACTTCCACAACGACAGATGGAAGTTTGTTCCAGCAATTAACCACCCGCTGGCTAAAGGCAAATTTCCGCACATCTATTCTACATCTGTCCTTTCTTAATTTGAACTTATGTCCCCGTAGGTTCGTTGGAATATGTTTTGGAATATGTCTTCTTGTAGATTCCATGTGTTCTTAGATATCTGAATGATATAAAACTTTTCAGCTGTACGTATATATAAAAAAAAATAAGCATACCTCTTTGAAAAGAACAGTCATTGTTGGGCTCAAAGTCATCATCAACATCATTATCATCATCATTTGGAGAAGAAAACTTTTGTGAGCATTTCCCAGAACTGCTTGGAGAAAAAAATGGGGAGCTTGTAACTTCTGTTTCAATATCAAAGTCTTCCACAAAATCATTTGCTGAATGGACAGTGCATGGCTTACTTCTAGAGATGTTGGTTGCATTCACGGGACTGCTCAAATTCTACAATGAATAATTGGATGTTATTTAATAAAATTTGTTAGAAAAAAATATTTTACAAAGGCAGTTTTTTTTTCAGGTAAACATTATGAAACAAGATAAGAAGAATGCAAATTTTTATTTAAAATTAGACATAATGGTATAAGAAGAGAAAACTGTAGTACATGAAGTATGTGTGTGTGTGAGTGTATATATATATATATATATATATATATATATATATATATATATGATAAATTCAAAAAATTTCTAGATTTTTTTTTCCAAAAATGGGCAAATGTGCATTGCAAAAGAGCTTCTTTCCAGTGTACTGTCTTTGAGCAGCACAATATTTTTTTTCAGTGATTGTAAAGTTGTTGGAATCAGTCCATATAAACATTTTGGGCAACCCTCTATACTGCTTAGCTATAGAGGCATCCAATCCTCAGTATATATTTGCTGTAATAATGTAAGCATTTCAGATGGAGACTTTTTATAATGGCACACAAAATTTGACATTGGTATGCCACTCAGTCATTGCCATTTTATCATTACTAAGAGCAAAAATCAGAACATAATTTTTGTCAGATTGCAACTGGAACAGATTTTGAATGTCAGCCACCAATTAACTTCTGAACATGTCAGAATTTTTAGGCTATCTCTGAATAAGCATAATGAACATAACATAACGTAACGTGACATGACAGCATACTATAAGAAAGTTTTTTGTTATCATTTAGTGTGGAGATAAAATCATAAAATCAAGGATAATGATATTCTAGGCAGATATGACCAAACCATGGCATGCAAGCCACATGCCTCAAACTAACAGTTCAATTAACAGAAAATTATGAAAAAAAAAAAAAGAACGAAAGAAAAACTTCATGGGTAGTAACCACCAAATGTCTAAGATTTTAATATCAGTTGGAATTTTTGAGCAGTTTAACTTTTATTCATAAAAAAATAAATAGACAGTTATGTCTTGAATTATGAAAATAATAAAAATTCCCAAGGGAAAAAACTGCCTTTTTAAGAAATATGATTTAACTACTTTATAAAAACTGAAAGGAATCATTCCATACTCATCATATACAATACAGGTAATCCTTAAGTTTTGAACATTATATACTAACACCTTTAAATTGAATTCTGAACATAACCCTCAGTCCTTCAGACATTGGCAAATCAACAAATGAACTTTGAGTCACTGAATATTCTGTGGCTTTCCCACCAACAATTTCATCAGCATTAACATTAGCTTGTTGTTGTTTGGTTTTTAGGAGCATTAGCAGCTTAGGCCATATTACTCCGGGATATGCGGTGGTCATTCCCTGACCTTTCCGCATCATCCATATTTGGTGGTGACAGGCTCGAACCCCGGTCTAATCAAGAAGCGTGTGCTACGCACTGCTGCTCCTTCCCACCTGGCTACGGAGGCGCCATTTTCATTAGCATTTGTTTGCACAATTATTTAACAATTTTAGTGCATTTTGCCCTTATTTTATAAGTGTTGTTAGTAGTGATATGAAGCATAAGTCTCATAAACGTTCTTTCTGCATTAGGATTAAATTCTTCCACAGTGATTAAGAACTCTTCAAGTTAAGCATGCAACAGATTTTCATTAGACTTGGGCTCAGAATGGTATGCACTCAGTTCATTCACATCTTCAGGTGCTAACTTGCAAGTCCAGTTGATTCATAAGCTGATTCACTTAAGATAACTGAGACAAATCCTAAAATAATTAGGCATGCCAAAAGTGGGAAACCTTCAGCCTCTAATTGGAAACAGTATTCCAAAGACAGTCAACTGTATATTTAATCATGAAGGAAAAGAACAAAAGTAGAATATATCATAAAGAGTTAAAGTTATTTTAAAGAGTTAGTTACAAATTTTGTAGGATTTGAGTTAATCCCTCTTGAAGATGCCATAAAGGTTGAATCAGCTTATGAATCAACTGGACCTGAAGATGTGGATGAACTGAGTGCATACCATTCTGAGCCCAAGTCTAATGAAAATCTGTTGCTTGCTTAACTTGAAGGTTTCTTAATCACTGTGGAAGAATTTAATTCTAATGCAGAAAGAAATTCAATAGTCGGAAGAGATGTTGATAGAGTTACACCTTGCTATAGACTTCTTTACTAAGAAAAGAATAATATATATATACAACTTCCTCTTGACAATTTTTTCAAGAAAACTGATCAGACACCGTCAATGTCAATACAAGACCCTTCAATATCTAGGTCTGGATCACAATTCTGTGCAAAAATCACCAAGAGCAAGCTCTTCAACCCAACCATTCAAATGTGCTTTTTTTGTCTAATAGATGCCATCACTACAGAATTGAGACAAGTTGATTTTAAAGGTAAGAAAGTAGTATTTACAATTAATTTTATTGATTATATTTGATATCAAATGTAGCTTTTAAACATTTAAAAATATTCTGTATAGGCTGAATAACATTCAAGGGCCCTCATTTTGGTCTGTCTCTTGATAACAGAGACAACCAAAAGTGAATCTGAAACACCCTCATCAGTTTTCAAAGAAAAGATGGGCATTTTAGATTCAAGTCTAAAAACTGCAGTTTCAATTATTGGACTTGATAATGGATACCAAATATAGGTCTTAAACATTGTCATCTTAACATATTAGGCCAATACACATGACGTATTATATGTACAATAATCCCTCCTTTTTAGGTTTCAATAAACTGGTTAATTTTTATTTCTCAATGTGGAGAGCACCATGTTATTATTTTTGTATTTATTAAAAGGTATGATTAATTATCCTTCACTAGATGGAGATTAAAACTTTCAAAGAAAGTTCTAATTTCCATCTGGTGAAGGATACTTATTTTTTAATCAAACTACTTAGCATATGTCTTCTATTTTTTTAACCAAACTACTTAGCATACGTCTTCTATTTTTTTAATCAAACTACTTAGAATACTTATTTTTTAACAAAATGTGCTTGAAAAAAAAAAAAAAGAAAGAAAAAAAAAAAGTTATCAGTTACAATAACAATGTTAAATTTTCTGCTCTATGTAAAATTTTAACTTTCAATATAATACACATTACCTCTACAAGCATTTTGTCTAAGAAGGCTTTTAACAGTTCAGATGGAAATAACATGACACTCCATTCCATAATAAGTGATTTTATGTGCATCTTTTCTTTTGACAGTGTTAGCATCTCAGTAAAAACAGGTATTACAGAAATAACAATTTCTTGATAATTTGCATAATTTCTTGATTTTTCCTTATGAGTTCTGTCACTACAAACAGCATAGCTATTCAAACACAGTTGAACAGACTTGAGTAAATGCTTAAAAAAAAAGAAATAAAATACAGATTACTAAACTATATTGAGTTAAATAAATATGAAAGCAATTTTTATAAAAAACACTTTTTGCAACATTAATGTTCACATTAAAGATGAAAGGCTCTTTCATCTTTAATGTGAACATTCCTAAATATTCAATGGATGTACTTGTTTTATTTACTCTTGAGCTTCCTATTCTACTGTTTTTTGGTAAAAAGTTTGATAAGAGCTATTATTCTCCAAGTATGTTCCAAGTATGAACAAACTTAAACATTCATGAAAATACGGCAAAATGGTGTAAGGAAAAACTCAGATTTATACCTTCATGTCAATTGATGCATCAACAACTTTGGAATATCTCCATTCATACTGAGCATACCCAAAAAATACTCTCTCTCCTTTAGCTTTTTACAGGAAAGAGGACAAAGAATTTTGAACAAAATACTAGTAAGTCTTCTAGTTTGAAAACTCTTCCAGCTTCCTTTAAACTTGAGCTCCAAAATTAGTGTTTTATATTGTCATTTCATTCTTTGCTCTCTCTCTCTCTCTCTCTCTCTCTCTCTCTCTCTCTCTCTCTCTCTCTCTCTCTCCTTTATCTGTGTGGGACTCTAGCTTGACAGCTGATCATTGATTTCATTCTTATTTGAAAACAAATAAGGATTAAACCAAAGGATTAAGTCTACCCACTTCTTTGGATGCCCTCTAGGTCTTCTATGGTCCACCTTCAGTTCCAATGTTCTTTTTAAGTCCAATATTTTTGGTCCTCATTCTGCTGACAAAGCCATGACAAAGATTATCTTATTCTTGAAAGAGTTTACTTATGCATGGGTTAATGCACACACATTATTTCTATTACCAAGGTAGTTTTAATGCATCATTTAAATTATATCTCATATTTTGAATATCTTCCCAACGAGTTGCCGTTGTATTTCACTACCTAGAATAAGTAATGCTTCACCCAGGGAGAAGATTATTGTTACTTATTCCCAGCGGATCCATCACCCAGATGGCACTGTTTCAAGGCTTTTTGGTCCCTCTTCAGTGGGTGGGTACCCTGTTGTTGCAATAGTGACAACCCAGTTAGGAGGTATAGCTCCACAATATGAAAGATGCTTGATGGT
Source organism: Mastigoproctus giganteus (assembly GCF_048544385.1). Taxonomy (NCBI): domain Eukaryota; kingdom Metazoa; phylum Arthropoda; class Arachnida; order Uropygi; family Thelyphonidae; genus Mastigoproctus; species Mastigoproctus giganteus. Next base: position 29,741,418 of record NC_143582.1, read on the forward strand.
GTGCATGGTTTAATCTAAAAGACATTTCTTGGCTAAAGCTTTAGAGCATGAAGGAGTTTACTTATGCATGGGTTAATGCACACACATCATTTCTACTATCAAGGTAGTTTTAACGAATCATTTTAATTATATCTCATTATGAATACCTCCACAACAAGTTGCCATGGTATTGCACTACCTCAAATAAGTAATGCTTCACCTATGGAGAAAACTGTTGTTGCTTATTCTCAGCGGATACCACCACCCAGAAGGCACCGTTACAAGGCTTTCTGGCCCTCTTTGGGGCCAAAAATATCCATCGAGAATAAGTAACAATAGTCTTCTCCATAGGTGAAGCATTACTTATTCGAGGTAGTGCAATACCGTGGCTACTTGTTTTGAAGGTATTCACAATATGAGATATAATTAAAATGATGCATTAAAAGTACCTTGATAGTAGAAATGTTGTGTGTGCATTAACCCATGCATAAGTAAACTCCTTCATACTCTAAGGCTTTAGCCAAGAAATGTCTTTTAACTTACTCTTATTTGTTCCATTCACCCCCCTGAGTTTCCTATTCTAGTCATTCCTATATTATTGTTCTTCATCTGTCCCATCTTATTTTTTTCATCATGGCTCTCGGGAATTTCAAAATTTCCCTTTCCAAAGTTGATACTTCAAATATCAATGCTACAATGACATGGGTTTTATAAAGGATTTCTTTTCATTTCCTTGGTTCCTTTTTTTTTCTCCAGACCTGATATTCTCTGATGGACGTTACATGATTGTTGGACACTTCTATTGATTTTGCTGATAATTTTGCCATCCTGTGACATTTCAGTTCTCATATATTTGAAGCTCTCCACCACTTCAAGATACTCACTTCTCAGCTTGATTTCATCTTCCCCATCTCTGGTGTTCTTTTATCATTGGTAACAGCACTGGTAACACGAAAACATGGTAAGAATAAGTTTATTGTGTTCTAATTTTATATTATTTTATTATACTGTTATATTTTTTAAAAGTTGAGTTGAATTTTGCACACAACCAGTCTATTAAAATCAAAACAATCTTGGGACTTCTGAATAACAATAACCTGGTACATATTTTCAAAAGCAGAGTCTTGGTACAACCCACATCTGGCACAACAAAACCAATAGGCTGTTCAAGCAGAACTAACACAAACACACTCACACCAGCCAGGCTGCTTCAACTACGGAAAATGCCAACATATCTCTCCCAGAATGTTTCACTCAGATGATCATGCCACACTGCCAACAGAAACACAAAAAATTTCTTCTAGTGCAGCAAGAGGAATACCCCTTTCACCTCTGGTTGGGTCCATGCAGAAAGGCTGCCAGTTATTCAGACAATGATCAGACAGTGATCAAACTCAATAATTATCATAGGTGATAACTACATGGATCTCAGTGAGTTCTATATTCCATAGCCCTTTGCAGCATTATGTTATTTCAAATAATGAATACGTATTTTGTTAACTTGTGTTCAGCTCTTTGATTTGTTGGTAAATGTTTCTAATGTATTTTCTAAGTATTTCCAAGTATGTTTTTTCACTGATAAATTAAAACAGAAATTTTAGAGTTTAGGACACACAGGAAACAATTTTCACTATACATGCCTAAACTACCATATAAATGAAAGTTAATAAACTTGCATTAAAACAATGCATAATGTGAAATGCCTTTTAAAATCCTTCATTTGACTGAAAATATGTATGAACTCAGTTTTATTTATAAAATACTTGAAAATAACAGAAAACTATAGCAGGCAGGATGAAAATATGAAAATTGAAACTGTAAAAAATATAACAGTATTCAATTTAATTTTTTTTATTTTGCTAAAAAGAAAAAAAAAAAATTAGAATATGGAGTCAATTTACTTTTAACTGAGTCGTAAGAGCAGATTCCTGGAGATCTGATCTTGATAATGCTCCAAATGCAAAGAGATTCTGTAGTATCCTCACAATAAGGAATATTTGTTCAACTAATACAACTGGATGAAGATACTAAAAAAAAAAAAAAAAGAAAGAAAATGAAAACAAAATAAATAATACATGAATTCTATTAGATCAACAAATAATGATCTACATTAGAAAGAAATATAAAATATCAATCCTATATGAGTTCTGAGCAAAATGTGTATGAAAATGTTCAATGTGTTATATTTTAACGTTGGCAACACAAAATGATGATTATATTTAAATATATAATAAATAATAAATAAATCTGCAGCTATTGTCAATCCACTGCAGGATGGAGGCTTCCTCAACAAGTCATGTTGAGGGAATGGACTATAGTCTGCCACACTAATCCAGTGCAGGATGGCAGATTGACAATATTTAGCAGTTGGGGGCTTGAACTCCAGTCTATTCAAAGAGCGTGTGCTACTGCACTTCCACTCCTCACCACTTGGCTACAGATGCCTTTTATATATATATATTTCTTATTTATTTAATAAAGTGAGCACCTCATCTTTTCCCTCATCCTGGGAAAAGATGAAGTGCTCACTTGGAAAATGATTTGTAAATTATTATAAATGATTACATGATTAAAGAAGGACTAAATTTATTTGTAAATAAGTTTTCCTCCTTGCCCTTTTAATTAGATAGTGTAATACATAGCACTGTAATAGGAATCTGTTAGCTTAGTATAGTATTGGCAATTAATCAATTAAATTTATAAATCCTTTTAATTTTTATTGTTAATTAAATTGTATTTAAACAAAAATTATGCCCCAGACTAGAGCAGCAAAGCAAATTGTGCAAAGTAGCAAAAGTGCTGTGGTGCATGGGAGAACAGTAGGGAACGATTCTCCCACGCATCACAGTCTAAAAAAATGTGCAAATTGTGACATGTTTCCAGATCTCTTTCAAACAAGATGTGATCTAGCCATGGAGGATGTCTTTGTGTGTGCTAGGTGCAGAGAATGTGAAGAAATTAGGTGTCAACTCAGCATTCTGATGGGCATCTATGAGAGCTTGAAGAGTCGGGTGGATGCCCTCGAAGGAATTAAAATGGGGGGGCCCATCAAGTTCTCAGCTGCCCAACTCAACGTCACAGCACACTCTTATGCACCAGACAACACAGTGGCAACCTTCAGGGCAGAATGCACTGGTCCACAGGAGCTAGTTATTGTTGGTGAGTCAACTCTCAGGGGAACGGGAAATATATTGTCAAACAGGATAGGTGAAATAGGACCAGGGTATGTCTGCCAGGGGCAAAAGTTGATGTTGTAGAGCAGATATCATCTTTTAAGGGCACAAAAGGTGATATTGTTGAACACATTTGCACTAATGACATTAAGTGTAGGAAATCTGTGGATTTACTAAGTAAGTACAGGTCAATGCAGAAAAAAGTCACACATTAGGGTTATATTTGAAAGTGTCTGCAATCCTGCCCAGACAAGATAGGAGGGAGTATATGATGAGAGCCTTGTCAATCAATTTGGTCCTGGAGAGATTGTACAGGGCTCATGGGGTAGAATTTTTCTCAGTGTGGTCTGTCCTTATTAACAGGAGAGATTGCTTCTACAGGGATGGGATACACTTAAATAGAAAGGATGCAAGGATATTTGCTGATGCTATTGAGGCAATGTTAAGTGGGTCGGAAAACTGCTAGCTTGGGAGAATTCACAAACTAATAGGTTAACAGTAGCTGCAGGCAGAGGTGGAAATGATTCTTGCACTGCTTCTATTGGAATGAGCAGTAGTCTGGAAAGCCAGTTGCTGGGATTCATGAAACAAGTAAATACATGGGCTGTGTAAGAGTACCTAAGAGTAAGAACAGGTGCATATATACTTGCATGTACACCAATGCTAGGAGTATAGTAAATAAATTTGATGAATTTGAAGTACTGGTTAAGAAATCCAAGGTGGATATTGTTGGGATATCAGAGACATAGTCCCACTCAGATATAAGGGATGCAGAATTGAATTTGGGGAGTACAGCGGGGACAGAAGGGATAGACAGGATAGAAAGGGAGGAGGGTTTATGCTGTTAGTTAAGAAACACAAAATCTAAGGAACTGTATCCAGTTGACATAGATGGACAGTGCAGTGTTGAGTCAGTTTGGGGTGACATAAGCAATGGGAAAGCAAAAATGAGGGTAGGAGTTTGTTAGCATTAGCATTAGTAGAGGCATATGATGCAAGAAAGCAAGCTTATGCAGCATCAGTCAAAAAAAAAAAAAAAATTCCACTTCACCCCTCCGTTCGTTCGAAATACCTGTCCAGCTGAGCCTTAAATTTATTTAGGCTATCAACTTCCACAACAGGCGATGGAAGTCTGTTCCACCAACCAACTACCCGCTGGCTAAAGGCAAATTTCCGCATATCTATCCTATATCTGTCTTTCCTCAATTTGAATTTATGCCCTCTCAGGTGATTATTCTGAGAAAGAGGCAGAATCCCATCAGCATTGAGCATGCTCAAACCATTCAAGGCTTTATACACCTCTATCATATCACCTCGCCGGTGCCTAGCCTCCGACACTGTAATTTGCAAAATTTAAGCCTTTCTTCGTAAGAGCAACGCTTTGTTCCATTCACTAATCTTGTTGCCCTTCTCTGTACTCGTTCCAGCAGCTCTACATCCTTCTTGAAATGAGGCCTCCAGACCTGTATACAGTATTGTATTGTAATACTCAAGGTGTGGCCTGACCATTGCCTTATACAAGGGAATAATCATCTCCTTATCTCTGCTAGAAAAATTCCTGTATATCATTGATAAAACACCATGAGCTACTCTTGCAGCCCGTCTGCACTGCTCAGAGAACTTCATATCTGCCTGCACAATTACCCCCAGGTCCTTTTCATTCTCTACCACTGTCAGTGCAGTACCACAGAGTTGATACATTGCTCTGGGGTTTGCTGTTTCCCATATGTAGTACTTTACATTTGTCAATGTTCAACTTCATTTGCCACCCCCTCAGCCCATCTGCTCAACCTTTCCAGATCCTGTTGCAGCAGCATAGCGTCAGTCGTGTCCTTAACAACCCTGCCAACCTTTGTATCGTCTGCAAACTTGGACATTAAGCTGGATATACCATCATCAATATTATTTATAAATACAGAAAACAATAATGGACCCAACACTGAACCCTGAGGGACACCATTAATAACATTAGTCCACGATGAGTAGTGTCCATTGATTACCACTCTCTGTCTTCTCCCCCTCAACCACCCCTTTATCCATAGTATCAATTTGCCTCCAATGCCACACTGCTCCAATTTGTGCAGCAGTCTTCCATGTGCAACAGTATCAAAAGCCTTTGTAAGATCCAAGTAGATAATATCAAAGTTATTCCCTGCATCCAGTTCTTTTGTGACTGCATCATAGTATCCAACCAAATTGGTCAGGCAAGACTTCAACTTAACAAAACCATGCTGTGTCTGAGCTATAACTGAAGTCTTGTCTAAATGATCCTGCAGTGCTTCTTTAACCAGTGCCTCCATTAATTTTCCTGGAACAGAAGTTAAACTCACAGGTCTATAATTACTTGTGTCAGCCTTTGATCCTCCTTTGTGAATTGGGGTCACATTTGCACATCTCCAGTCTATGGGTACCTCCCCTGAGTCCAAGGAAGCTCTCATAATTATGGCTTAGGGTTAACTTACTTCCTTTGCTGCCTCCTTTAATATAACTGGATAGATTCCATCCACCCTAGGTGCCTTTTTTGTGTTTATCTTCAACAATTTCTCCTCCACTTTACTCTCAGTTATTACAAGATTCTCTAGCTTACTGCCAGAGTTGAATACACCTCTGGAATTCCCCTCGCTGAATAACTCCTCATGTGTGAATGTCGATGCAAAATATTCATTTAGTTTGTTAGCTACCTGAGCAGGATCATCAACAGTTGAACCATCGATATCAAGTGGACCAATCTGATTCATCCCCTTCCTTCTAGAGTTTAGATAAGTAAAGAACTCTTTGCTGTTTTTCTTTGTATCCCTTGCCAAAGATTTCTCGTAATCTGCCTTCGCCTGCCTAACCTCCTTTGTAACTTGGTTACAGATCACTTATATCTATCATAGGCTTCTGTGTCACTTGTTAATTTATATGTATCCCATGCATTTTTCTTCTCTGCCATGTGTCTCATTAGTTCATCTGACATGCATTTAGGCCTAAAACTTGAATAATATTTCTTAGTTGGTATGTAAAGACTAGTAGCTTCCAAGATAAGTTCTTTGAATGCTTCCCATTTTGAATTTGCTGTTGGTAACATCATCAGTTGGTCCCACTGTATAGAATTTAAATACTATCTCAGACCATCGTAGTCGCTTTTACAAAAGCAATAACCCTTCCCTTTACCCCTGATGGTAGTTACCTCTTTGAGTAAATCCCACTTCAGCACACTGTGATCACTATCACCTAGTGGTTCCTCGATCTGCAGATTCTTAATGCATGAAGAATCACTACTGATAATCAAATCAAGAGTATTACTCCCTCTAGTTGCCTCCTGAACATGCTGATTTAGAAAACAATCATCCAATAAATCCACAAAAGCCTTGCTAGTGTGTGAGTGGCCAACCCACAAATTCCAGTCAATATCTGGGAAATTAAAATTCCCCATTATAAGACTCTCTGATTTACTGGCCCACTCTATTCCCCTGTACAGTTTCTTATTATACTCATCAGAGTCATTAGGCCTATAGCACACTCCTACTCTCAATTTTGATCTTTCAATGCTTATGTCACACCAAACTGACTCGCCACTGCACTGCCCAGCGATGTCGATTGGCTTCACTTCCTTGGATTTTATGTGTTTCTTAACTAATAGCATAACCCCTCCTCCCTTCCTATCCTTTCTGTAGATGTTGTACTCCCCAAATTTCAGTTCTGCATTCCTTATATCTGTGTGACACCACGTCTCTGATATCCCAAAAATATCCGCCTTTGATGCTTTGAGCAATACCTCAAATTCATCAAATTTATTTACCAAACTCCCAGCATTGGTGTACACACACAAGTATACATGCACCTGTTCTTTTTCTTAGCTACCCTAACACAACCCATGTGTTTACTTGTACCGCAATGACTCCCAGCAGTCTCTGAAATATCCTGAATCTTGTTTTCCAGGCTTCTGCTCATTCCAATGGAAGCAGTGCAAGAATCACTTTCACCTCTGCCAGTGGCTACTGTTAATATATTAGTCCTTTATCCCCCCCAAGCTAGCAGTTTTCCGACCCACCTAACACTGCCTCGATAGCATCAGCAAATATTCTTACACCCTGATCGACAAGGCTCTCATCACATACTCCCTCCTATCGTGTCTGGGCATTATTGCAGACACTTTCAAATTCAACCCTAATTCGTGGCTTTTTTTAAACAATGACCTGTACTTGTTAAGTAATTCTGCCGGTCTCCTACTCTTAATATCATTAGTGCCAATGTGTACAACTATATCACCTTTTGTGCCCTTAAAAGATGATATACGCTCTACAATGTCATCAACCTTTGCCCCTGGCAGACATACCCTAGTCCTGTTCCACCTATCCTTTTTACAAAGCATGTTCCCTGTTTCCCTGACAATAGAGTCAGGGAACTCTATTGTCAGGGGCTTAATTTGGCTGTTAGGGGCTTAATGACTCTGATGAGCACAATGAACAATTATACAGAGAAATAGTGGGCCAGTAAATCAGAGTGTCTTATAATGGGGGATTTTAACTTCCCATATACAGATTTGAATTTGTGGGTTGGACACTTGCACACTAGCAAGGCTTTTGTGGATTTATTGGATAATTGTTTTCTGCAGCAGCATGTTAGAGAGGCAACAAGAGAGAGTAACACTCTTAATCTGATTATCAGCAGTGATTATTCATGCATTAAGAATTTACAGATAAAGGAACCGCTAGGTGGCAGTGATCACAGTGTACTGATGTGGGATTTACTTAAAGATGCAACCACCATCAGGAGTAAAGGGAAGGGTTTTTGCTGTACCCTGCTGTGCACACAAATGGTTAATCCTACAACTTTGCAAGTCACATGACCACAGTTGTGGATATAAATGCAGCAGAACAACCTTTCTAGCATCAGTTAAGCATACAAACCGTAGCAAGAATGGGGAAAAGGAGTAATCTAATGGACTTCGAATGTGACATGGGAGTAGGTACAAGACATGCTGGACAAAGCATCTCTGAAACGGCAGTTCTCTGAACTTTTCATGCACCACAGTTTCAAGGGTGTATCAAGAATGGTGCAATGAACAGAAAACATCCTCTCAACGGCACTCCTGTGAAAGAAAATCGCTTGTTGATGAGAGAGGTCAAGAGGAGGATGGCTAGAAATGTGCAAGCAAACAGATGGGCCACAATGTCACACATCACATCAGAATACAACCTTGGTGTGCAAAACAAAATATCGCAATGGACCACTAGTCGCACTTTGTCGCAAATGGGATTAAACAGCCAACGGCCACATTGTGTACCTTTGTTATCAATGAAGAACTAGAGCACGCCTCCTGTGGGCACAGCAACACAAGTACTGGACTATCAAGGATTGGAAAAGAGTTGCTTGGTCTGATGAGTCAAAGTTCCTAGTGCATCATGTAGATGGAAGGCTCAGTATTTGGCGAAAACAACATGAATCCATGGACCCGTCATGTCTGACGACCAATGTGCAAGGTGTTGGGGGCAGTGTTATGGTGTGGGGAATGTTTTCTTGGCACACGTTGGGTCCATTGATACCCATAGATTCACATCTGATTGCCACACTGTACCTAAACATCGCTGCTGACCAAGTGCATCCGTTCATGTTGACGTTTATCCTCAGTCAGATGGTTACTTCCAACAGGATAGTGCTCCGATGCACAAAGCCCGAATCACTATGGAATGGTTCCAGGAACATGACAATGACTTTTCTTTGCTGCAGTGGCCCGCTCAGTCTATGGATCTCAATCCTATTGAACATCTTTGGGATGAGCTGGAAAGGGCTGTTAGCTGCAGGCCTACACCTCCGTTGAATCTCACGGAACTGCGTGATGCACTGATGTCTGCATGGTACTCCATTCCTGCACAACGTTTTCAGAATCTTATTCAATCCATGCCTAGACGAATTCAGGCTGTTTTGAAGGCTAAAGGAGGCTCAAGCACTTTATTAGGTAGGTGTACCTAATAAAGTGGCAGGACAGTGTATATATTTAAATAAATAAATATATATATTTATTTAATAAAGTGAGAACCTCATCTTTTCCCTAATCTGGGAAAAAGTTGAAGTGCTTTCTTAGAAAATGATTTGTAAATTATCATAAATGATTAGATGTTGTTATTGTTGTTATTTGATTTTTAGGAGCATTAACAACTAAGGCCATATTGCTCCAGGATATGCGGTGGTCTTTCCCTGACCTTTCCGCATCCTCCGTATTTGGTGGTGACGGGCTCGAACCCTGGTCTAATCAAGAAGCGTGTGCTACGCACTGCTGCTCCTTCCCACCTGGCTACAGAGGCGCCTAAATGATTAGATGATTAAAGAATGACTAAATTTGTTTGTAAATAAGTCTTCCTCTTCACCCCTTTACAATTAAATCCTGAGTGCAATTAGTTTTTTGTTTTTTTTTAATTTAAATGCATTACTCTCATGTTTTATTTATATATCTTGTTTTATTTTCATTTATTTTCTTACAGCCTTACAAGGAGGAAGCAAAGCAGTTCCCTAAATGTCAGGAATAACTCTCCTAATTGCCTTTATTATTATTTCCACAGACGTAACTACTTTAATCCATAACGAAATCAAAAGTGTTTTTCTAAGCAGTGTTGTGTTCTCTCTTTAATAACATATATTTTTTTGATGATATATACAAATTCACAATACCTGAGAATGGGAAATTAATTCAAATATCTGACTGGAAATTTTTATAAAATGATTTTGTATTGCATCCCAAACAGACTTTATTATTCTTCCAGTAAATGGTGTAGGCAATACACGTTCTTCTTCTTTCACACATTCCACAAATGGAAGATCAAAAGCTCCTTGAAGTAGGCAAGTTTCCAGTTTTCTAATCCAAGTCCACTCTTTAGGATCTATGATAATAACATGATCAGTTAAAAATTCTTTCTAAAAATGAGTGTAATAATAAAGTGTAATTATAATAATATGTAAGTAATATTTCCTGCTTATAGGTTAGTAGCATCTATTCATTAATACCTTCTACCCATCACTAAAGTTTACAAGAAATCTACTGCATATTTTCCACTTTTTTTTAACAAGAACTTTTCTGACTTCAACACAAAAGCCTCATCAAAAATATCTAATGAACAAATTGCATGCTTATAGAAAACCCATATACAGGGCTGTCTTAACAGCATTGTAGGCCCTGGGCAAAGCAATGCACTGGGGCCCCACCCACTCATTCAAAGGAATAAAAATGTAAACGGTCAATAAAATTTAACCTTTAGATTTATTGCTACTTTCAACAAAATCAATGTTTAAACATAAAAAAACATGATGTGAAGTTAGGATTAATCAGCAGAATCTTTTGAACATTATAAGTCTTGAAAAACACAAACATTTTAATATATAAATGACAATTAATTGGTAAACTGTACAGTATGAATTAATGAATTTTTTATTATTAATCAACACAAATGTTTGCAAAATTTCTATGTTGAGAATTGTTTTATAATTGGATTGAAGTCAATAGTCTTCAGGATATCATTTTCCATGCACATGAGTGAAAGCCAATCCAAGTGCTGCTGCCTCACTATGCCTGCGAAGATGATTCTTTATAAGTTTCAATTTTGAAAATGAGCTTTCCCCTGTACAGTTGGTCACCATCATGCACATGAACACTCTGAGTGCAATTTCAACATTTGGAAACACATTTCAAATTTCCTGAAATTAGTTTGCTGTACAACGCAGAGAAAGTCTCACATTTTTCATCAAGAACCATGTAGTGCTTGAGATGCTTGCATTCATTTAGAAGGTCACCATAATCAAGGTCTTTGTCATACACATTAGCCAGATGCTCACACTTTTTGTTTAGAACATCAGAACCAATTGTTCTTAACTGACCGAAGAAGGAAAACAGATTTCCAATCCATGAATAAGCTTCTGCACATTTTGACAGATCAGAGTTCAAAGAGTCCAGAACAGGGAGGAATGGTTCCACTTTGAATTTTTCACTTTTGTTTATAAGCATCTCTTCTCCTGATCTATCATATCTACTAAGACGTACACTTCACTTTTGTTCAAGTTTCTTCACATCTCTATAATCCGAATCTGGACACCTACTCCTGGAAATTAGAGACAAATTTAGTGAATATGTTAATATACTCACTAAATTTGTCTCTAATTTCCTGAAGATAAGTTTTCAGAGACTCAAGAAGATTCTTGGCAACAAGTGTGTCCACATCTTTAGACCGTAGGAACTTACTTGTTTTGTTAAATTTTTTTGAGAATGTCTTTCCAAAAAAATGTCAGAGAGATCGTTTCCGTGTTCTCCATTCTCTCACTTAATCCTTCTGCCTCTCGCCTTGTGTTCACTTCCTGGTTATCTTTAATTTTTTCAAAATCTTCATGCAGAGAATGGACAGCATCAAAATGTGATGACCATCTTGTGTCAGATAGACACTTGACCACATGATCTTTTCCTATAGATGATGACAGAACATTCCATTGATGTGTAGAAGCCGAGAAAAAGGAATACAAATGCTGAACAAAGTCAAAGAAGGTGACAATCTGTACACAACACTCTACCGCTTTTACTCCCACCACGTTCAGATTGTGTCCAGCACAGGGGATAGATGGCCAACCCATTCAGTTGACAGATCCATGCTTGCAATCCAGTATAGCATCCAGACATATTTGAGGCATTGTCGTACGATTGACCAAGGCAGTTTGATAGAAGAATTTTGTTCTCATTCACAAAATCTATAACAGTGTCTGCTAGATTCTTTTCTCCATGAGAAAAGATAGGGATGAACTTGAGGAAATGCTCCACAGGCTCACATCCTCGAATGTACTGGACCATAAATGTCAGTTGATCAATGTGTGAGATGTCTGGAGTGGAATCCACACTTATTGAATAGTACTTTGACTCTTTTATTTCTTCCAAAATGGCATAAAGGACATGTTGTCCCATTAAATCAATAAATTCCTCACAAATGTTTGACAATAGATACGATGGGTTCCCCTTTCCAGCATTTACATACAGTTTGAGATGCTCTTCCAGAAAAGGGTCAAATTCACTCAACAGCTCTAGAATACCTAAAAAGTTTCCACTTTTTGTCGACCCAATAGTTTCATTCTCTCCACGAAATGCCAAATCTCTGGAGGCAAGAAAGCGAATGACAGAAATCACATGTGTCAACACTTTATGCCAGTACTCCTGCTCTGAATGATGATGTATGATTAATAATCTATGCATGCAGGCAGATATGAAGAAAACTTCATATCTGCCTGCACAATTACCCCCCCCCAGGTCTTTTTCATTCTCCACTATCCTGAGTGTAGTATCGCACAGTTGGTACCTTAGTCTGGGGTTAATGGTACCCATATGCAGTACTTTGCATTTTTTCAATGTTAAATTTCAATTGCTACCTCTAAGACCATCTGCCCAACTTTTCTAGATCCTGTTGCAGTAGCGTACTGTCATTACCGTCATTAACAGCAACCTTCATACCATCTGAAAACTTGGACACTAGTGCCTTAAACTGTCAACGTCCTCCGCTTCTGAAGGAAGCGGAGGACGCTTCGTGACTTTCGTCGTGAAATTCGTGACTTTACCTTTAACAATGGCAACATCTTTCTTCATCTTCCAACTGACAATTGCATGATAAATTCCTGACAATGTTTCCTGTACTTTAAGTCCTGAGATTCGTTAGTAATGATGAGGTCAAGTATTCTCATCCCCTAGTACATTCTCTGACATGCTGGTACAAATAATAATCTAGTTTATTTAGCTACTTAATGTACCGTTATGTAATCGACTTAATAATAAAAATAGCAATAAGAGCTTAATTGACAGTACTCACATCATTGATCTGCTTAGTTACATGGTATTGAAGTGGAATGAAGTTTAAAATAAGTTAAAATAAATAAAGACAGAATTGTTAAAAACCTGTAATTAAAATTTGCTCAAGGAAGAAGAAGTGCACTACCTCATCCCTGGTTGTCATTTATAAAATATTAATATGAAATATTAATATTCATTAAAATACTCATTAAATATTTCACAAACAAACTTCATATTTCATTCTTGCAAAAATGTCTTGTCCACAACATAATTCCTAAATTCGCTCGTATTTTCACCAAGAATACTTGTAAAAGATACCCTCACATCATACATCAATCGCCATCATTTTGGAAGAATTACATAAAAGATTTCGTAAAAAATACCATTTTTTATATCAAATACACCACCTTAGATTTAGACTTAAAAAAGACATGTCACCTCAAACATAGTCGGAGTTCGTTGACTTTAACAATATACGCATTAATGCAACACTCAACGTCATGGAACAAAGACATTTAAAAAAATGAAACACACTCACGCAAAAAACTTAAAACCCTCCACAACCTTCCACTGTTAATATTTCATCTCAATCACTCTCTGCGGCCAAATTATCAGGGCTAGAATATGGGTTTAACTTTGCAATAAGCGACCATCATTATCCCATTAAAGACTGCATCATTGAGTTGCAAACCAAATTGGAAAACCACCCAGACAAATGGCGGATTATGATGAAACCAACTTTATTATTAATTCACGACTGATACCACAACCCGATATGACCAAACAACAGCTATCAAACATATATAAATTACATAAAAATAAAAACCCAAACATTATCGTACAAAAAGCCAATAAAGGAGACACTATCACAATTTTAGATAAAAGTGCTTATATCAATAAAATGCAACAAATCTTCTCTGACAAAAATACCTACAAAGTTGACAATACATATAATATCTCCAGATTAAAGAACAAACTTGATGGTATTTTGAGAAGATTAAGATCTGATAAAGAAATCAACCTGCACAGACTACAACAAATTGGCATACGCAGTAACGTCCTTCTACACATGTTCGGCATTACTAAATTACACAAACCTGGCCACCCCCTACGGCCAATAGTTTCTTTCAGCAAATCTGCTTTTGCCAACCTTGGCAAAAGCAGATTTGCGCAGATTTAGTTGCACAAGTGAGGGTCTTCATTTGCCTTTAAGTATGTCTCCTGTAAGCAAAAGCTTGTTAGCTCGTGCTTACAGAGAAGGGCCTTGATGTCATCACAATTCTGATGGAATCCACGGAACTTCCATTGTAAGAATTTTAGTGTATTTATTATATAGATTTTGGTGGTCCGTCTGATGGTTTCCGAAGGGCTGAGGGCTTTATTTTCTCAGTCGTGAATTTGTCTTTCTTTGGAAAGACTGGACATTGGCCAGTATCCATTTGTTCTCCTTCAGCAAAGAGTTCTCTGGTACCTCCTCGTCTTCGACATCCTTGAGTTGTCTGGTACCTCCTCGTCTTCGACATCCTTGAGTTGTCTGGTACCTCCTTGTCTTCGACATCCTTGAGTTATCTGGTACCTCCTTGTCTTTGACATCCTTGAGTTGTCTGGTACCTCCTTGTCTTCGACATCCATTTTCTCTTGTATTATCGGTGGCACTTCAGGTTTTTGTGGTTTTTCAGTTCGTAGTCTCTTTGCTACATTGGCTTTGTCTATTTCATCATTTTAATTTTCAGTTAGAGACCACGTTATGGCCTCAGAAGATATTAGTTTATCAGGATTCGTAGCGTTATTAGGTTCAGTGCCCTGGCTCCCCACCCATCACGGAGCCCAAAGGGATATCCATTACCCATCAAGCAATAAATGCGCTCAGGAGTGGGATGCCAGGGGTACCCAGACACCATATCCACACTGCCATCAGCCTGAATCCTGTCCCTCGGACCATGAGGGTAAGGGCATGGCATTGACATGGTTGACCCTTGCAGGTGAACCCACTAGCCGATTGATCCTAGCCGAGCCATCCGGGACCACCCGTTTGTCAAAGCAGGGGCCAATGTGGTGTGTTGAAGCTGGGCCTCTCAACCACCAGGATCCCCCTTTCCAAATTTCCAAGGGTCGTAGCACACAACAAACACACTAGATTCCATTGATGCTAGCCTGGAACCTAGGCTGTGGGCGTTGGATCCCAGTGATGCTAATCTGGAGGACCAGCAGCATCACTGGGTGGTCCTGTCACCCTATACAGGTGCCCACATTGAGGGGTCAATGAAATAAACAATGTGAATGCAATCGTACCTTTTCCATTTATAATCATTTATTTATGGTGCTTTTTTTGAAACAACTGAGTGTCCCAAAGGAGAAGAACTAACATCACCTATAATCCATCTCAGTGAGAAAAATAATCTCTAGGCTAGCAAATTATCCAATTATCCACTGTGTGCATTTGTCTGGGTACTCCAAAACCTGGATGATGGTTGCTGGTATGTTATGCTATCCAGTGCTGGAAACATCAACCAACTGTCCAATGATCTCATTTGGTATAAATAACAATTTGGTGACTGGACCATTCAAAAACATGAGTCCGACTATAAAGCTCTGTAAAATTCATTTAATTAGGTATAAGCTGCATATACACATAATCTGGGTGTCTTAAAAGTCCGTCCAACAAACAAACTCAATATTTTGACTTCTTTGCAATTAATAATACCGTGTCATACTGACCACTCCAATGAATCGATATTCCACATATTTTTACTTCTAATAACAGGTTTGATCACTTGCATATATCATTGGGATATAAATTTCTGATATAATAATGTAATAACAATGTACTACCCAAGTAACATTCATGTTTAAGATTTTTGTATTGTAATTTAATTATCAATGTTTCTAATTTAAATTTTTTACTTCCAGAAATGTATCTAAGGTAAAATTTTATATATAACAAACCTGTTTCTGTGGTAGTTATAAACTAGATAAAAGTGATATCGTTTATTTATTAGAAACATGTTTTTCATTTGTTTTGTCACATAAACACAAAAAATAGAATAATCAAAAATTACCTAATTTTATATCTTGAACATTTTGAGAAATATCCAAAAGAAACTGCTTGCCATTCTGAAGCGAAACTATAGTGATTAAGGTGCTTAGCATTTCCAGCCTATCAATATCTATGCTTTTAGCAGAAGATGACAATGTGTCTTGTTCTTCATTTAAAAGTAGCCAATCTAACAGCTGGAAATTATACCAATATTTTGCATCTGGAGCACACCTACTGTCAAGGGACCTAACAGGGGCTGAGAAATTCTTTAAATATACTGCTAAAGTCTTTAGGGATACAGCAGAAGGACGATTACTAGACCCTAGAGAATACAAATTAACACACAAAAAATGAAAAAAATTGTTATATAAATTCATATATCAGTTTCTAAAAGATTATTTTTTTATTATATTATATAAAGCACATTCAAAACATGTATGCAGAAAAATTATCATAATTCTTTTTGAGACTGAAGAGCACAAAACACATTACATTTTACATTATTTGAGGATTGCAGAATCTTTGGATAAAGGAAAAAATATACATAGTAATGACTGATGTGTACTGACTTATTTAAAGATCTAACTACTCTCAAGAATAAAGGGAAGGGATTTTGCTTTTGCAAGATTAATTACAATGGTCTTAGACAGTCTTTAAATTCTTTTCAGTAGGATCAACTGACCTTTGCAGTTGACAAATGCAAAGAAAATGGGAAATGTTTAGGAAAGTAACTTGTAGAAGCTACTAAGCATTTTATACCAACTAAGATATATTGTTCAAGGTTTAGAGCTAAATGGATATCAAATGAACTTATGAAACTAGGGATAAGAGAAGAAAAGTGCATGAGATGATTATAAATTATCAGAGGTCACAGAAGCCTACAGTAAGATTAAACCAGTCTGCAATCAAGTTATGAAGGGAGTTAAGCATGGTAAGGATGATTACAAGAAGTCTTTAGCTAAGAGTGCAAAGAAAAACAGCAAATAATTCTTTGCTTAACACTAGAAGGAAAGGATTGGACTAATTTGGTACACTGAATATAAATGGAATAACTATTAGTGATCCTTTAGAGGTTGCTGACAAACTGAATAAATATTTTGCATGAACATTCACATGAAGTTTTTAGGGACAGGGATACTAAATCTAACTGGGAGTTATATGATTTTAAGATAACTGAAAGAAAGCTGGAAGAGACTGACAAAGCTAAACATAAATAAGGCATCTAGAGCTGCTGAAATCCATCTAATTACATTAAAAGCAGCAACAAAAGAGGTAAACCAACTCTATCTCAGAAATCACACACAAGGGGACATAAATTGAAAAAAAAAAAAAGGATCATTAGATGTGCAAAATTTTGCCTTCAGCTGGAGGATGATTGATTGTTGGAACACTCCCCATATGGTGCTGTGCAAGTGGATAGTCTGAATAAATTTAAGGAAGAATTAGACAAAATATTAGAGATTAGAGATGGACAGATGAGGTGGGTGGAATTTTTTTTTTTTCAATTCTGTATAAGCTTGCTCCTTTGTATCATTTGCCACTATTAATACTATAAAGGGCAAAGGAGTATAAAGGAGTAATTGCACAGAACTGTAAGCCTGTCTTCTCTGCCAGGAAAAAAACATGGAGCAGTGGTTAAACAATAATGCAGAATAATCCTGACAGACCCAGTTATACAACAATCACAACATAGAAATATTAAGGGAAATCTTGCATAACTAACCTGATTAGCTACTCTTAAGGTAGTCATAAAAGAATCAAAAAGAAAAACAAAAATGTTAACATCATATACTTAGATTTTAGTAAAGCTTTTTTTATTGTTCCACACATGAATTACTGCCATACAAATTGAAGCAGATGACATTGGGAGTAAGTTATTGCTATGGATAAAGGAATGGTTTGGTGGGAGAAAAGAGAGTGGTTATTAATGACCACTGCTCTTCAAAGATAATAATGTTATAAGTGGAATCCCTCAGGGTTTGGTGTTGGGTCTCTTACCATGTTCAATATTATTAATAATACTGATGTAAACATATTTAAATTTTGTGATGATAACAAGGATGGATAGGGTGATTAATGAGTAATAAGAGTATGCTACTCCAACTACATCTGGATGAATTGGGCTGAAAATTTGCAATTCAGGTTTAACACTGATAAATGCAAAGCACTGCATTTGGGTAGC
The DNA here is from genome assembly GCF_048544385.1 of Mastigoproctus giganteus. Lineage (NCBI taxonomy): Eukaryota > Metazoa > Arthropoda > Arachnida > Uropygi > Thelyphonidae > Mastigoproctus > Mastigoproctus giganteus. The sequence goes on from NC_143582.1 coordinate 29,759,585, forward strand.
AATATTCTCAGAATAACAAAACAATTTGGTGGAGAACAAAAAAGACCCAGGGGTTAATTATACAGCCCAACATAAAGTCCTCTGAGCAGTGCAGACAGACTGCTGGGACAGTTCATGAGGTTCTATCAAAGATATACAAGAATTTTCCAGCAGAGACAAAGAGGTGATTTGTAAGGGTCACAAAAAAGGTGCTGTTTCCAAGAAAGTCTTGAGGTTCTATAAATTGCAACATCTGAAAGGAGACCAAAATGAAGTGTTTAGGGCTTTACATGGGTTGCGTAAAGTGAATGTTGATGGTCCTTACCCTTTCTCTCATAATAAACACAAGCAGACATAATTTTAAATTGAAAAGGATATTTTCAGATGCGCAGAAATTTGCTTAGACAAATCCACTATTTATCAAAGTCTGGATAACATTGTGAGGTCTGTTTTGAGATATACTGGTCTTTTATCAGATGACAGGTGGTCTCTATTAGTACACATATGCTAACTTATGAATAATGTACCAAGCCTAAGGTAATTGGCAGCCTAAAACTGGCCTCCATTATTGGAAGAACTAAAGCATCATCTACAAGATGGAAACTGAATCAGAGATGCATAAATTTTTAAATTATTTCAATGTCAGCATTTAAATATAACTTTGCTACTTTTCTGTGTAGGGCAAACGCAATCCAGTATTAGGGATTAAAAAAAGATACACAAAACCTTTGTTATATGTTTATGTTGTAGTATGTTCTTTATGTTTGTTATATGTTCTTTTACCATCATGTGTCAATCTCCTCTTTTAATACCCTTGTTACTCCAGTTTTTAGACCTACCATAAATAGGGAATTATCAACATTAAGTATCAGACAGATTTCTAAAGGAATCCCACATGCTTTCAGGTTCATTTTCTTCCTTAGAAGATGATACCCAATATCATAGCCTGTAAAATCACTTTTCAACAATAGCACTAAGGTTAAACTGCTTTTGTATTTGGCAATTCTTTTTTAATACAAAAAGGTCACCACAATGGTATACAGCTTGGAATCACTTTTATTATTGCCATTCACAGCAATCAAAAATGGCATATTTTTTGATATCACTAACAATGCTGTTTATGCTCTTCCACAGCCATAATTTTTTGCATTTCACTATTGTAAAACATATTTCTGAACAAAGTATCTGTTCACTAAAAAGGCCTCTGTGGTCAGGAAATCTATCCATAATCGATGCCGCCAACTCTGACCAATTATCTTCGTACATATGCTGGTAGATGCAGAGTGCTTTATCCACATCTTGGCAAATTTGCATGCCTCAATCGAGGTTAGGTTCAGCATCCATAATTTTTGGCTTCACGACTTCTACAGCTCAAAAGATATCTTAGAATTCCTTTAGAGTGAACTCCTTCACTTGCACATTATCTCGTTCTTCGGTATCATTGTCGGCTTCTTCAAATGCTCTTTGTTGATCTAAAAGTAGGAGATCATCATCAGTCAATTCTTCCAAGTGTGAATTCAGCAGTTCCCGAACATCATCATTTTTAGTTCATCAAATCCTAGTTCTCTTCCAATACTTGTTATTTCTTCTATAACGGTTTCTTCAAAACCACTACTATTTGCACAATGAGGCAAAATATGCTTCCACACTCCACACATGTTGTGTGCAGTTATTTGTTGCCAAGCATGCTGAATATTTTCTATTGCATGTTTAATGTTATAATTTTTCCAGAACTCTGTTAAGGAAATTGCATCATCTCCTGTAGTTTTAGCAATTTCCTCTTCAAATGTTTTTCTTATGTAGTAGGCTTTAAATGTTGCGACGGTTCCTTGATCCATGGGCTGCAACAAAGATGTTGTGATTGGAGGCAAAAAAATGATATTTACTTTTTCACATAATGAACCGAGTATAGCTGGATGACCTGGAGCATTATCCAAAATTAGTAGAACTTTAAATGAGATGTTGCTTTCCTTGCAATATTTTTCAACAGCTGGGCAAAAATAGCTTGAAAACCAGTCAGTGAACACAGCTTGGGTCACCCATGCTTTCTTATTTGATCGCCAAATAAACTGAAAGTGATCTATAGTTGTAGCCTTTTAGAGCACGAGGATTTGGAGAACGATAAACAAACATCGTTTCAATTTAAAATCGCCTTAAGCATTGCCTCCCAATAAAAGTGTTAGGCAATCTTTAGACTCTTTAAATCCAGGTTGAGTTTTTTCTTTCTTAGAAATGTAAGTTCTGGAAGGCATCCTTTTCCAGAATAAACTGGTTTCATCCACATTAATATTTGTTGATCAGTGTATCCACCATCTTTGATTATTTTTTTAAAACATCAGGATATTAAGATGCTGCATCCTCATCTGCACTGGCCACCTTACCAGTAATTTTAACATTATGCAGCTGAACTCAATTTTTAAATCGAACAAACCAACCAGCACATGCACTAAACGTTCCTTCTACTTCATTATTTTTTTCTTTCACTCTCTTAAATGAATGGCTGCTCTGCTAATGGGAATGCATTTTTGATTGAATCCTCAATCCATACAGTTAAAATACACTCCATTTCTATCGTAGTAATACTTCTATTCCTTGTAGATGTTTGCAAACCAGAAAAAGCTGATGCAACTTTACATTTTTTCTATTATTTTCCCTGCATGTTTTATAATATTCAGTACTGCAGATTCAGGCATTCCGACATCTCATCCTATTTTAGAGTTGCTATGACCACATTCATGTTGTTCAATCATATCAATTTTTTGCTCTAATCTAATAACGAGCCTCTTCTTTTTTGCGCTTGTAGTGTTTTTATCTGAAGGAATCTTTCTTTTGTCCATTTCGTTATGGGCACTTCTTAAAACGATTAAAACAAATCACAAAAACTAACGTATATTACGACAGGCAACAGCACATGCGAAGATAAGCAAATGTAACAGCGTCTAATGCACGACTAATCGAGGCTAATCATCTAATACGAGGCTAGCTGTGCTAGCCTCGCATTAACTGAATTTTGGTTCACATTAAATGCGACCTGGTATCGTTATACAATTCGCACTAAATCAAATATTGCATTATTCGAACTCGCATTAATGGCGACCTAGCTGTATATATATATATATATTTTTTTTTTTTTTTTTTTCCCCCCGCAGTAAGGCTTAAATTCACTACATGCTACCCCTTGTGTTACACTACGTAACGAACAGAAGGTTGGTTGAAGGATGTGAACTGTGAAAAATAATTGTAATTAGAAGGGAGAAAAACACTTATTAGAGGGGTCACGTTTTTAATCAATTTTCGTTTATATTTAGTGAAAAAACGTTAGTTTTTTTTTCCTGTGAAATAATTATAATAATAAAAATACATACTTCTTTTAACAATAAAAACAAGAGAAATTAAATAATATAATTAAATATATTTTTCCGCTGAGTGAATTTTGCTTAATAATTTGCTGCTTCATTATTTGCTACTACTTCGTAAAATTCTTCACAAGAATTAGCAAAATTGCACCTAACTTGTACTATTGCTTTCAGCGTTTCTACGGTCAGGTGTGTTTTTGTTGACGTCCACAGCTTATTTATTACCAAAAAAACTCTTTCTGTTGTACCATTGGTTCCTGCCAAACATAATGCAAATGATATGCATTATGTTTGCCATTACATATGGAGGCTACATGTCCAATCTGGGACATTTTCCGGGACAGTTTGCAATGCGAAGCAAACGACTGACATCCAGCAGCGTCCCGCATAATCCAGGATGTCTGGTCACTTTAGTCTAGAGGTACTGAAATCTTCAGATTGAGAAAGAGTAGGCTTATTGCAGGAGTGGTTTGGAACATTTACATATTTCAGCATTAAATTTTTCATTTTACCCAAAACTTTTTCTTTTTCTTCTTTCTTTTTTCATAACCAGATTCGTGTTTTTGCATATATCTGTCAGACATTTTAAATCACGTCAAACACAGTTAACACAATAAATTATTCTAGGATCAGAATATGAAAAATTGAAAATACAGCTCACCAGTCTTCTTTTAAAATTCGCACTATTTTCTTAAAATGTCACTACACAAACTTATTCCACTATTTACTACCTCTCTCTTTACATATAACTCACATGTACATATTTGTGAGTAAAACTGTTTCAAACAGGAGAATGCACATTTATTTCTCTACAAAACAAGTCAATTTAACGAGATAAGCACGAGACAACAGTTATACCTGTTTATACACATTCATACGTGCATGTGCTGATCAACTGCTCATACTTGCATTACATCAAAAGATGCAATTCACAGTCAGTGCGTTAAACATAGTATAATTTATTATAAGAAATATTTTACTCCTCTTTTCCCACTTTTCAGAATAAAAGTGCTTAGAGCCTACAAACATTAAAATCTGGCCCTGGGTAACCTTACATCAGAAACAAATAACAGAACTATCATTTGAGCAATGATTATCACCAGTTGAGTGATCAGGAACAAGAGTGCAGAACCACACACTCTTTGAGTGGACCACAGTTGAAATGTGCAACTGCTCAATATGATTAACGATTGTATTCATGATTTATTGTAAACTCCTTTGACCAAGTGGTCATGCCAGAGTATAAACAAGAACTTTTTTTTTTTTTTTTTTTTAGATTAGCCTTTGAATATGTGCCATAGGCTATGATGTGATGAATTTGTGACCCTTCTGGAAATTGCCTATGGCCATTTCCGGTTAAGTCAGGATATCCTCGGATGCTGACTTAACCAGATCTTATCAAACTATTATTAAGGTAAGAATTAAAATAGAAAATACAAAGTTAACAAAATTAAATTACAGAGTTAACTTTACAGAATTTACATCAGCTAAGTTTTAATCAGAATTAAAATGTCACAGTAATAAAGCGGTAACCAAAACTATCTACATGCTATGGATTTAAAATTTTATGCTTACAAGATACCAAAAATAATGTATTTAAATGGAATTTAACTCCCAATCAGTATTAGACAGACGTCTGCTATCCCCTATCTCTAAAAACTTCTTCATATGTGAACATAGATGCAAAATATTTATTCAATTTGTTAGCAACCTGTACAGGATCATCAACCATTATGTTTTTCATAATCTGGGTTGCCCAATGGATATGAATGGCTTATAGTTATGTTTATTTGTTTGTAAACATTTGATTATATTTCATTTGTCACTACTTGAAAATGTTTAACAGCCAAGGAGTGCAGCATCAATCAGCTCACATATTGCTCTGAAGACAGGATCCAGCAAGGGTTCTGAAATGTCACCAATATATCAAATTTAGTGTATTAAAGGTCATAAGTACTTAAAAATACTAATCTGAATTACATATGGTATAAGAGTGTTTCATTACATAATTAATCCATAAATATGTCCTAACTCTGTTGCAAACATCACATTATTAATTGCTCTTGAGGCAATATAGACACAATTTTAAAAAAATGGCATAGTAAGTACTTATTCTATTTTAATCATTATGGTAAAAATGTTTGAACTTAAACATCTTTCAATGCTTAAATATAACATGCAACAAAAATAAAGATATCACAAATGTTATATGCCACAGAACCTGCTAATTAAATTATGGAAAAACTCTAGTTAAATTACACTAACCTGCAGTATAAAGACTGTGGAATTCTGCTCTTGGTATGGCCAATTTATATGATAACATTGTAGCCAAAAGTATGTGGCCTTGTTCGTGGCACTGATTTAATGCACAAGTCCTAAAACAGAAAAGGCACATAACATTAAGCTATTTCTCCATTATACATTGTACAAAACATCAATAATGAGTGATTTAACCCAGAAATACCGGTGTCCTTAATCCTGAAAAAGACGCACCCAGACTCCAATTTTCATTCTTTATTTCACATTCATTTGTGAAAATCGTTGTTCACATTCACTTGATGAAATTGGTATCGTACTCAGAGCGTTCATCAAATGCTTCAATTCTTCCGAAACCATCTTATCAATTAGGTACCCCCGAAATCCAAAAATTGTATCTCTTTCATTTAACTGTGACCTAATTGACAATTTTCTAACTTCATTTTTGCCAAATGCCAACATTTCATGTTTAGAAGGTTTAATACCTTTGTTGTCTTCATTTTCCTTCTCTTGTCACCGATATTGTCACTAGTTCTTTGAACTAGTTGTTAAATTTGAATTTTTTCTTTTCTTTTTTTTTTTTTTTTTGAAACAGTCCAAAATGTCGGTGTCATTCGGATATTCAGGTACTGTGACCATGTAAACAGATATATAGAAAATTTATGGAAAAACGTGGATAAGGGGGGAAAAAATGCACTTCCACGAAACAACAGATGGTTATTTGTTGGCATAAAAGAAAATCACTCTCTCCTAATTCTTGAACAGGGTGCTTACAGTTGATTCACAGTGGTGTCCAACCTACAGCCCATGCGGAAAGTGAACTAAAACAGCATTTTAAATTTTGTTAATTATCAAAAAATTTTCTCATTAAATGATTTGTTCAGTAAATGTAATTGTATATTGTACTTAATAAAATTTCCAAATATTTCCAATATTTCTTTTTATGTAACAAGATATGGAAAAAGGAACAATAATTTTTCTCGAATCACTCAGTGCGGCCCGTGAAAGAAATCTAACCTTGAACTTTTTTGAATATGGCCCCTATATAGGAAAACTGCATTTGTGTTTTTGTATGAGTGGCTCTTAGAACAGAAGTTAATCCCTGCCTCGTTGCTCTGTTCAGTTTTTATACTCTGTCAAGGTAAGGCCAGTATGTGTCGTGTAATAAAAACAAAAAAATTCCAATTGGTTGAACTAGGATAGGGAAAAAGGAAGCAGAGAGAGAAAAAAAAAAAGTTCTAATCTTGCACAGGAGATTTTCATCCCACATGGAAGAAAGTGATAAGACAGAAAAATTTTGTCTGTGAGCTTGTGTACATGTTCTGTAGAGTAGTATTGTGTATTGGCCTTTTGGCTACCTGGAAGCAGGGATCACCTGGACTTCTGCCTCCAGGTACGCATCCCTAGCCATGGGAAGACAAGGCCTCCCCTACTATCGGCTTGCCCTCCTCCCTGGGGGACGACTTTCCCAGGAAGGAAAAAAAAACTAGAGTAAGGTGAAGCGGGGGGTAGGACGAAAGGGGGGACTCCCCCAGCCCAGGATAAATTGTTACGGGGGGAGAAATGAGAGTGGGTGAGAGGTTGCTAGCCTGACATGGGGGAAAAGATTGGACACCACTGCAGTAGAAGATTGACCAAAGCCCATTGGCAGTATCGGGAATACCCCTTGATCTGTCACTGTTGACCAGTGCAACTTCTCTGTATGTGGAACAGGTGGTCGTATAGGTGTTACAAGTATCCCTCAGTTGCAGAATAGTAATCCCGTTAGCTCTCTTAATTCGTGTAGCAGCACTAATTGCTGAACGACAGAAATGCAGACAGTGGGTACCAAGTTAAGTCTGTCCTCATCCGTTCTTTATACGAAAATTTTCTTCACTCAAGAGAAACTATTTTAAATGTAACTTCCAACAGGAATTCAAAACAATTCGCTATAAAAGGAGTTTGCTAAACAGAGGTCTGACTGAGTAATTTAGAATGCTAAATATGGTTATAAAGTTTTATATAGAAAATATCTTAACAATAGACAGTTAAAAATTAAAATTTAGTTAAATAACTTTAAGCTTATTTGAATAGCAGGTAAACATATTAAAAAAAATTTTTAATAACATAATATTACAAATTTCAAAATGTACTGCATCCAAATGTCACACATTCACTGTTAATAAAGGTACTGGTATGCTGTACCGTTGCATACTGTCCCAAAAAAAAGCAGTGTGCATTACTATTGCATTATAATATTTCTGAGTATTACTGGGGGGACCATGCGGTGAAGGAATAGTCACTAAGTCCGAAGTACCAAAACAAATATTTTCAGTGAGGGGGACACAGTAAACTTTGCGTTGGGGTCCACTTTTTTCTAGTTACAACTCTGGCTGGAGCATTGGGTATTATGTTTGTTGACATATGCTAGCTGACAGAATGAATGGGAATTGTGGCAGATGCACAGAAATGAAAATTTCCCATTTTAAGCATAAAAGTCATTGTTTTTTTTTTCCCTTTTTTTGTTATAAATCATGAATTATTACTATTTGCTAATTTGCCTGAAATGTAACACACTGCATGCATTAACTCACTTGTCTTCTCTGTCACTAGTCTCATCAGTTCACCTGTCATCCATTTAGGTCTAAATCTTAGTTGGCATGAAAAGTTCGGTAGTGTCTACAATTACTTTCCCAAATGCTTCCCATTTAGAATTTTCCTTTGGTAACATTATCAGTCGGTCTCACTAAAAATAATTTAAAACTGCCTAAGACCAATATAGTCACCTTTACAAAAGTAAAATCCTTTCCATTTACCTTTGTCGTCCAATAAATCCAGAAAGGTTCTGCTCTTGTGCAAATGGCTAGTCCACAAGTTCACTCATGTAAATCGTTAAAGTCAGTTACCCATTACTGAGAGTCAATAATGAATAATTATAAGCTAGTTCACTAAGACAATAGCTTTGCACATGACATACTGCATCATGAAAATATAACTGATTTACAAAATCTTTTTTTTTTTTTTTTTTTCAATATCTATTTCATGAATAATGATGCCAATAACAATTTTATTTGCAATGTGCATTTCATAATAAGGGTTATTTCAACTGCAAGCATATTACTGGTGGTTTGCATTGCTAAAAGTTGCTTATTCATAAATTAAAAAGTTTTTATTATGTCAAATTTCTTTAAAAACTTTTTTTCCAGTTTTTGGCTTCTTTTATAAATCATGTTAAGGAGTTTGCACAGGGAAATGATAAAATAATAAAACATTTTTATTTAACCTTTTAAAACATTACATAATGAATGACTTTAATACAGAGCATTCATGAAACAAAAATATGATATATAAGACAGTTAACAAAAACTTACTTAACACTAAGACTCCAGAGTTTTTCCCAGAACTGATTAAAGTTATTGTCTAAGTCTGATGAAATTGGATTTTTTTTTCTTATATACTGGTATGCCCTGGCAGCAGCTTGACAACACAATAAAAGCCATCCTTGCACTTCTAGTCTATAAGTGAAAAAACAAAAATAAATAAAATTTAAAAAAATAAATAAAATATATTTTTTAATATATTTTACCCTACTAAAAGTAATGAGACATGTAATTCAGGACACAACATGTATTGTGGAAGGCTTTCCAACAATTTCTGGTAAAAACCCTTCTATGATAATCACTTCATACAATCACTGCTGCTTTCTTCAAAGCAGTGGTAAGTTCTGGTAATCCAGAGAGCCTTCTTGGAAGATTTTCTAAAACATGCTGATGGTATCATAATTTCTGTTTCCCCAATCAAGTACCCCAATGGTTACTTCATCATCTGGCCAAAGCTAAACCAGATTTTTCAGAATCTATTACACATCAAGTGCATGTGCAGTTGCCTCAAAGTCAAAATTAAAGCATATATAAATGTTATTTTTCTTATAAGTAGCAGATACAAATTTGCTAACATGTGTGACCAGCCAATGAGAAATGAATAAAGTCTGTGTGCATTGAAGAAAACACTTCTAAACGCCAGTCTACAGAACAGACACATCCATCATCTCCAATGAATTAAAAAATTATAGCCACAATGTTTTGGGACAAAGAAGGCCCAATTTTGGTTGACTGTTTAGAGAAAGATAAGGAAAGATACTGCCAAACACTTGCTAAGTTTAATAAGGCTATAAAACAAAAAAAAAAAAAAAAAAAAAAAGAAAGAAAGAAAGGCTCTAACAGGGCACCAAATCAATGTTGCATTCATGGTAATGCCAGGTCACACACTGCCCACATGACTCAAATGAAAACAGGGAGGAGAGTTTTGCCTCATCCTGTACGTAGACCAGACTTGGCACTATCTAATTTTTTCTGTTTGGACATATAAAGCAATATCTTTATGAAAAACACACACTTTTTGAGTGATGAGGAGCTGAAAAGAGGAGAGAGGCCGGTTTCAACTACAGAGTCTATCCTTTTCTCACAGGGCACATGTGAATTAAGAAGAACAATGGCAAAATGTTTGCTTAATAAATGATATGAACTTCAACTTTGAAATTTGTTGTCTTTATACTTTTTATGGCCAAAGAGAACTGTCCTTTGTACTATAAGGATGTTGCAGAGGTCTTAAGCATAAAAGATCACAGAGATTCCCCCAATGTTCAAGCTCAGACCTTTTTTAAAGAGGATTTCCAACAAAAGTGATATTACAGCTAAAATTTAGAAAATTCTGCTTTCGAATTGAGGTGCCCAGCATCATATAAGTAATATGGTTGAAGATGTAGGTGTGCAGTTAAAAAATGATCTGCAGGATAATGTAACATGGTTAGTCTAACTCTGGATGAAAGCACAGACATAAAAATGTGAATCTATAATTGAGGAAGTGTGTGTGGCATTTTCCAATGTATGGAACTATGAAAGGTAAAGATTTTTGAGAATCTCAAAAACAGAAATCGCAAAATCTCAGAAACTCAAAAAATTTTATTTAAAAAAGATATTTTTTTTCCTGTGGCTGCCAATAGTGTACTAGCAATGACAGTTAAAAATATTGGTTTCATTGAACCTTTACAAGAAAAACTGGCCAGCTATTCTACCATTTCATTAAGTAATTTAAATTTTATTTTGAATTATTTGTAATGTTTAATGGCTAAATAGAGGAAATGCTCTTAGTCATTTTGTTAATGACTGGATTAAATTAAAATTTTTGTCCTTTAAACTGAAGAAGACTTTTCTCTTGAAAAACAAAGAATGGCTTCTAAATCTCATGTTTCTGACTGCCATCACAATATATATTTAACAGATTTGAATCTGATCTTCAGGGGAAGAAGCAACGTGTGCAAAATTTATATGAATATTAGACTTCATTTTCAAAAAAATTAGAGTTATTGAGTTTGAACATGACTTTGACACATATACCCTGAGGTATATTTCAAATGTGTTATTTGCTGCTTGCAAATAACACATTTGATGACACCAAGAAGATGGAATGAGAAATACAATGTTTACACAATTATGTTTCTATCTTATAAGAAGAGTTTTCCTGGCATAAGATTGTCAAATTCATGGTCCCATGTTTAAATATAATTTGAACTCTTAAAAAGGAACTGATGATAATCTAGAGCTGCAGTACTTCCAGTTTCTTGAAATTGAGTCACTGTAAATGGAGTAACAGATTTTCCAAAAATCTGTTACTCCATTGCAGGGTTTCCAAAAATGAAGGCCAATATTTGAATATTTGTTCATGTGCTCAATTTCAGCTTCCATTCAAATTTTTTCAACAATGAAAAAAGTTGCATTTCCTCTTTTGTCTGCATTTGAAACAAGTTACTACTGTAAGCAGGTTTAATTCAATTTACAATCAGCCGACAACAGAAAATCATGAAGCTTGCCTTCATTCTCCAGACTACCAATTATCAACCTCAACTTTCCATGGCAGCCAGGCTGAAATTCAAGGGATCGCACTGCAAGAAGCTACGCTCATCAGGCCACAAGGACAACCCGAAATTTTCCAACAACAATTCACAGAACTCACCACGTACAGTCCAAAGCACTGAGCAGATAACGCCCAGCGAGGCCGAATTTACGGAAGTTGCGCCACCACTTGATAATACTCAACACTATGCCAGTCTGCAAGAAAATGTGAACAATAATACCTACGAGACTGACACCACCGTTACAGATATAACGCCTCACACCGACGCCACCTACAAACCAACACCAGGCCACCTGAACCTGTCAGCATCGGATGCAAGTATTGATGCATCTTCAGCAACCCCTCGGACAGCTTATATTATGCCAATATCTGAAAACAGCCAAAGTGCACCTGAACGGAGGTCCGAAAGGTGCCAAACCAAACCCAAATTACCATTCAATACCTAAAATCATCCCTAGAGCAAATCATCGACAGCAAAATCAACAAAATAGTGGAAGATCTCATTGAGAAATAACTAGTTGCCTAACAAGTTACCAAATCAATGCCAGCCTGCAAGCCAACTCTCACACACTGGAAAGCATGATGTGCAAATTTTCTGATACAACAGCATCACCCCAACATGGCTACAAACAAACACACATGATACTCAATTTTCAGAGTCCACCCGGGATAAGTCATACACAGAAATCCTGGCCACCGAGATGAGTAGTAGTGGCAAAACCATCAAAGGTCAAGCTCTAATATGCACTGCGATAAAATTGCACAGCTCCCTCTGAACTTCAATCCCTGACAGTGACCTAAACCCATCGCTGACTTCCCAATGCAGTCAAGAAAATATACCAACAACCTCAACAAGCCACGTCGACGCCCAAGCAAGCTCAGTTAACACAATTCAAACTCAAATGGATGATAAGCAAAATAACAGCACTGCCCAATCTGCTTCACAAGAAACCCACACTCAGAGAAAAGCTGTAAAGTATGGCACAGCAATAAACTCCAAGCTACGAGCTTTCAGGACTCAAGACACTACCAGAAACAGTACAACCAGCCTTTTTGTATCTCGACTGGAACTATGCACAACCCCTGAACTAGTCATACAAGTCATATACAAAGAGCTGAATCTATGGCCAACTGTACACAGACTACAAACTAGGAGTCAACAATATGCTCCATTTAAAATTGACTGTAGCCAACACCAAGTAAACCTGATAGGAAGCGTCGCCATTTGGTCTGTCAGAATGAGGATCAGGCCGTTTGTTCACGACCAATCAACCTCAAAACCTAAAGTAACTACTCAGATCCGACAGAAGTACTCCCACCGCAGTCACAGCTGACTTGGTGATTATAATTGCTTGCCAGAAAGGATGCCAGTACCAGAACCTTCTCACACTAGCATACTGAAACAAACTCCGCCCAAGGTTGCCTTATCCCTATCCTGATCTCTCAGTGTCGAGAACCTCTACTTGTTCACAGCCGGGAAGCAAGGCTCCCTCCCTTGAGAATAAGCATAACGACCTCTCCTACCATCCGCATGTTCCAGAATATCAGATCCTTAAGAAACAAACTTAATACACTGGAAGGGATTCTACTCTTAAACTCCCTAGACATCTTGTGCCTCGCTGAAACGTGGTTAGAGACGAACCAGACAGATATAAGGTGCTCCATTCCTACAGGCTTTCATGTACTTTTAGCAACTCCACCCCCTCTGCAGTTATCGGCTTTCACGATAACTGCACAGGGGTGGAGTTGCTATAATCTTCAATACAGCAAAGTTCTCCATCGTACACTCTGTCTCAAGCATCTCTCAAGATGTGGAAGCCTTAATGATAACTCTGGAACATCAAGATACCACTATAGACGTCGCATCCCTGTACCTTCCTCCAACGCCAACTATGATGACCATCGATGAAGCCACTAACTGGTTAATAAATAATCTGCACCCAGCAGCCACTCATATCGTATGTGGAGACTTCAATCTTCTGCCATCTACCCAACACCTCAAAAGTCGGCTCACAGAATCTCTCTAATCAATCCAAATCTTCCAAGTTAACTACCAGCCAATGAGAGACCAAAACCTGCTGGACAGTCTATTCTTCGGCGATATGTCAACTCAAAGAAACCACAGCCGACATGTTTCAATCAGACCACCTACCAACCGTATTTACAGCTCTTCTACCCAAAAAATATTTCAATAAACCAAATCTGTGCGAAAGGTCGCCACTCTAAAAATCGCTCTTCACACTGCTACCAAGACAGTCACCATCACTCCCCGCTCAAGAGCGTGGTGGACTCCCCAGCTCAACCAAAGTTTCCACTACAAACAATCACTACACGGCAAAAGAAAAGCTTCTGGCGATGTCTAAGACTGCATTTCATTCTCCAAAGCCAGGGCCAAATTCAACAGAAACAAATCAGCTACAATTAAGAAGCACCTCGAAAGAACTCTAAAAAGGGGACCATTCTCCAGAACAAAGGCTAATTGTTCCCAGCAACATCGACCCAGTTGACTGGCTTGACTACGTTGCCAGATTTTCTAAGCAACCTCCAGCTCTACCTAACCTGCCACTCTCACCCACTGATAGTCTCACTACGATCCGAATTTCCAAGCAACAGCTGATGGAGGTCATTAATACTCTCCCTCTCACAGCAACCACCGGTGACGATAGCATCCCTCAGTTCATCATCAAATGCTTAAGCATCTTCATCATCAATTCACTCCTCAACCTATATAACAGATGCCTTGAAGTTCATTTCTTTCCACCCCAGTGGAACAAGTACTCTGTCCGACCCCTTCCTAAACACTAACAATCGATGCTCCCAAGCCAATATAGGCCCATCGCTTGCACCTCTGTATTGCTAAAAAATCTGGAGAAACACTTCTACCGTCTCACCCATCAAATTCTCTGTGACATTCCTCAGCAAATACACTATGGGATATCAGGAAGGTCAACTATAACTAACCTTGCAACAATCACACTGCACATCTTAGAAGCCTTTGAACAAAGAGACAGGGATTGTCAGTTATATATCTTGACATCCATTCTGCATTTGATGCCATCTATATACCCAATCTCCTACATCTCTTAGAAAACTACTTCAATTTTCACAGCAATGTTCTTTGGTTCCTAGAATCTCTCCTATCCAAGAGGACCCCTGTTCTAAAGAACGTCATGCATCACATAACTGCCGGTGCCGACCGGGCTAGCCGGGTGGGTAAAGTACCTGCCTAGCAACCCAAAGGTCACGAGTTCGAATCCCGCCTCGGGCTTGGATCAAAGCACTGCAAAAAGTTTGGGAGGTGCATTATGGCCACAGAAGCCGATGCGCCAACAACTACAAAAAAATTAAAAAAATAAAATAAATAACTGCCGGTGTGCCTAAAGGGGGGGGGGTGTCCTGTCTGGCATTCTTTTCTCAGCAATCATGGTGCCGTTTGTGACCAACAAGGGCAATTGGATCACACATGCTGATGATGTCAGCTCCTTACTAGGATATCGTCATCCAATTTGGCAGCCGAAACCACTCAGCAAATCAATAGCAAACTGCAGGACATGGCTGACTATCTCAATACTTTCAATCTCCAAATCAACCCCCTAAAATCGGCACAAATAATTTATTCACTAAAGGACAGCCCAACAAAGTTGGAGCCTGTGCTTAACAGTTCCTCAGTTCCAAGTATTCAAACACACAAAGATCTGGGGGTCATTTTCGACTCCAAACTATTTTTCAACGATCACATAAACCTCATAAAGATCACGTAAACCTCATACAGTCGAGGCTAACCTCACTATGCTGGGTTGCCAAACAAAAGCTGCTCCACACCACTGACCCAAACCTGGTAAAAAGATACATCGTATCAAACCTATATCCGACAATACTATATGCAGCAGAGATATGGGCCTCGGCTGCCGAATCTAACATTAAAAGGATATTCTCTGACGAATTCTAGCTTCTAAAATGGGCTAACACCAAACTTTGGCTTCACCCAGAACTCAGATCAACGCAGTTAGCAGATGCCCTTCAACTGCGCAGGCTCTGATCCTACATCGGAGAAAGAAGGCTGCTGTTCACCATCAAGATGGCCACCGGTAAAATTACAGAGCCAAACTTCTGGGATCACTGTTCTTGGCACATTTTTCCCCCTTATCTCCAGTCTTCAGCACAGCTGCTAGCAAACCATAACCAGCTAGTACTAACCAGCAGATTCATGCCAAAGCAAATGCAGCTCGCCCTGCAAGCCATCGACGGGGACCTGACTTCAGCAATAATTCAGACACAGCATGGGTTTGTTAAGGGAAAGTCTTGTTTGACAAATTTGATAGGATATTATGATGTGATTACAAAGGAACTGGATGCAAAAAATAATTTTGATATCATATATTTGGATTTCAGGAAAGCTTTTGACACTGTTGCGCATGGAAGACTATTGTACAAATTGGAGCAGAATGGTACTAAGGGTAAGTTGCTACAATGGATAAAAGGATGGTTAAGTGGGAGAATACAGAGGGTGGTAATCAATGGGTGCTGCTCTTCTTGGACTAATGTTATTAGTGGAGTCCCACAGGGGTCGGTGTTGGGTCCACTGCTGTTTTGTATATTTATCAATGATATCGATGAAGGTATATCAGGCTTAATGTCGAAGTTTGCAGATGATACAAAGGTTGGCAGGGTTGTTAATGACAGTAATGGCAGTGTGCTACTGCAACAGGATCTAGATAATTTGGGCAGATGGGCTAAGAAGTGGCAACTGAAGTTTAACCTTGACAAATGCAAAGTACTGCATATGGGTACCCCAGAGAAACGTACCAACTGTGTGGTACTACACTTAAGGTGGTAGAAAATGAAAAAGACCTGGGAGTTATTGTGCCGTCAGATATGAAGTTTTCTGAGCAATGCAGACAGGCTGCCAGGGCAGGTAATGGGGTTTTGTCAATGATATATAGGAATTTTGCTAGCAGGGAAAAGGAGGTGATTGTCCCTCTGTATAAGGCAATGGTCAGGCCAAGCTTTGAGTACTGTGTACAGGTCTGGAGGCCTCATTTTAGGAAGGATGTAGATTTACTTGAGCGTGTACAGAGAAAGGCAACAAGATTGGTGAGGGGAATGAAGGGATCCTCTTACCAAGAGAGGCTTAAGTTCTGCAAATTGCAGTGGCTGGAGAGTAGGCACCTGTGCGGTGATCTGATTGAGGTGAATAAGGCCTTGAATGGGTTGAGCACACTGAATTCTGATGGGATCCTTCCACTTGTTCAGATTACGAACCTAAGGGGGCATAAATTTAAATTAAGAAAGAACAGAGGTAGAATAGATGTGCGGAAATTTGCCTTTAGCCTTTTAAACTTCCATCTGTCGTTGTGGAAGTTGATAGGTTGAATAAATTTAAGGAGGAACTGGACAGGCATTTGGAGGGAATGGTGTGATTTTTTTTTTTTGGCTGATGCTGCATAAGCTCATACACTTGCTTTCTTGCATCACATGCCACTACTACTACCACCTCCAAGCTCCTTAACTAGGATATCGCCATCCAACTCAGGAGCTGAAACCACTCAGCAAATCAATAGCAAACTGTAGGATATGGCTGATTACATCAGTATTTTCAACCTCCAAATCAATCTCCTAAAATCGGCACAAATAATTTATTCACTAAAGGGCAGTCCAAGTTGGAGCCTGTGCTTAACAGCTCCTTAGTTCCAAGTGTTCAAATGCACAAAGATCTGGGGGTCATTTTCGACTCCAAACTATCTTTCAACGATCACGTAAACCTCATACAGTTGAGGCTGAATTCGCTATGATGGGTCACCAAACAACAGCTGCTCAAAACCACCGACCCACACCTGGTAAAAAGATACATTGTATCAAACCTACACCTGACAATACTGTATGCTTCAGAGATATGGGCCTCGGCTGCCGAATCCAACATTAAAAGGATATTCTCTGCCGAATTCTGGCTTCTAAAATGGGCTAACACCAAACTTCAACTTCCCCTTCCTCCAGCACTCAGATCAATGCATTTAGCAGATGCCCTTCAACTGTGCAGGCTCTAAGTCTACATGGGAGAAAGAAGGCTGCTATTCATCATTAAGATGGCCACCAGTAAAATTACACAGCCGAACTTCTAGGATCACTGCTCTTGGCGCATTCCTCCCCCTTATCTTCGGTCTTCAGCACAACTGCTAGCAAACCATAACCGGCTAGTACTAACCGGAAGATTCCTGCCAAAGCAAATGCTGCCATCACTGCCAGCCATCGACAGGGACCTCCAAGAAGTGGTCAACAATAAAAAATACAGGAAGGGAATCCTCGTCGAACTGAAAATGTAGAACTGTGCTTTGTTGCCTTCCAATAATCTGATGTAACCTATATGTTTTTCTCATGTGTATCTCTTTTGTAAATATGTATTGTAAACCCTTGGCACCACCATGCCGTGATTGGACTAATTGTATGTATATCATGCTGCAATTAAAGATTCTATTCTCCATTCTATTTCTGCCTGGAACAAAATATACACAAAACTTTTCATCCAGATAATTGAGAACATTTTTTACTTTGGATTCTCTATTTTGGATTGCTTTTATTTGCAGGAATGCAATATCCAAAATATCTGCAGAAATCTTCCTGCTAAATGCAATCTTGAAAGGCAGAATTCTGTCTGTTCATTCTTCAAGCCAGTTTAATTTAGTCTCAAATTAATAATAATACCAAAAAAGATCTTCAGTTCATTTTGTGAAACCAAAACCTAGTCACAACCACATTAAACAACTGGAAACGATTTTATCTGAAAAAGCATTGTTAGCATAGTTATTCGTTTCTTTTCAAATTACATAAAATAAACAATTGGTAAAAAACAGTTAAAAAACTCAAGTTTAATTTTTGGAATACTTGATTTACTTGGCCTAATTCCACAGTTTGAAACAGTAAAGGAAAACTATTTCAATGAAACATCATTTACCTTGCTTAATCTCCAATTTTCCACACAATCTTCAAGTGACAGGTCGTCATCAATTTCTTCATCACTACTAGCAGAAACATTGGACTGAAAATAGCATCAATGCTTAACTATCCAAAAAAAAAGTAAATCAAATTCTGAACCAGAAAGTTCTAACATATTCTCAATTTCTTCATCAGAAAGGCCTTTACAAGTTGTTGATCCAGTGTCTAAATATTTCACTTCTAACACAGAGTGTAATTTACACTAACTTCTCAAATGAAGAAAAAGAAAAACAACTTGCTTCTTGCTTTTAATAACTGAATATATACATCGATAAACAATGATATCGTTTTACATATTGTTTCTATAAAGTATAAATAGATGGTAGTAGAATAATTATGCCAACGTGGCAGAAAATCAAATGTTTTAATTGGCAACATCGAAATTCACAGCTGATGAAATATCGAACAGGAAATGAAATTTTACAATGTCATTGTAGATACAATATTAGACTGTGCAAAAGGGTTAAAATGCTTGGTAGAATTCTTCATTCTTTTTAAGTGTCACTAAATCTGTGTTTCATAATCAGTGTTAAAATCAGTAAAATGTACCCATCTGAATATAGCAATTATGAAATTGCAACTCACATTAAATTTTATTGTTATTTACTTTTTCAAAGAGAAATAAAGAGTATGAATACGAAATGATACTTCATAACATCAAGTTTGCACTTACTTTTTACAAGATTCCAGGATCTGAAAGACAGTGTCTACAAGAAATTCTATGTCATCTAATGAGGCTGTTTCTGGATACTTCTTCAAAAATGCACACAAAAATTGTAACCTACAATCATTTTTAAATATTTAAATTATTTGTTTATAATTATTTTCATAACAGAAAATAATAATAAACATAATAAAATTACTTTTCAGATAATGTTTCCGTGGAAACTGTAAATACCTTCAGCTGCAACAATAGTTGCTTTGTCACTATTCAATAAATATTATAATTAAATTATTTTGAAAACATAACATCAAAATAAATTGGGTGCAAAGTATTTTGGAATCATACCTTTCATTTAAATCTTACATTTTTTGATAACATTTTTTAACATTTACAATCATAAAATGTACTTTTCCCATGAATGGATAAGTGTATCTAACAAAAATGTACAATTAGTCTCACACAGAAGCTCATACTGAATGTGGAAGCACTATATGCAAAATAAATCTAAATAAACAAATCTATTATGTCCCAAACCAATATTTATTAACCTTTTCTGACTTACAGCCTAGAGGCTTTGGCTTGGTCCAAAGGCCTTGGTTTTGCCCAATCATGGGCTGGACCAAGTAAATGATAATATTCGGTCTTGGTCGAAATAATATTAATCAAATATTAGATAAAAACTTCTGGGGGTTATTTTGGGATAAAAACAGTAATGTTATTTATTAAAAGTGACTCTATTTTTTATTGCAGGTTTACTAATTAAAATGGGTTTTATATTCCATAGCAGTTGCCATGAAAGAACATCAAGTCAACCTTGTGAGTAAATTAAAGTAGTTCTAAAAGATACTTCATGGCTAAATGCCGAAGAGTATGAAGGAGTCTGTGCATGGGTAATGCATACACATAATTTCTACTACAAAGGTAGTTTTAATGCATCATTTTTAATTATATCTCATATTGTGAATACCTTCATAACGAGTTTCCATGATATTGCACTACCTCAAAAAAGTAACACGTCACCTATGGAGAAGACTAAATAAACTTGCTTTCTTGCATCATATGCCTATACTAATGCTAAAGACTAATGTTACTTATTCTTGGCAGATACCACCATCCAGATTTTGAAGCTTATTGGCTTCTCATCATGGGTGGGGAGATGCCCTGTTGTTGCAATAGTGACAACCCAGTAATGGGTAAAGCGTTACTTATTCGAGATAATGCAATACCGTGGCAGCTCGTTGTGAAAGTATTCGCTATATGAGATATAATTAAAATGGTGCATTAAAACTACCTTGGTAGAAGAAATGATGAGTGTGCATTACCCATGCATAATTGAACTCCTTCATACTCTTAAGTATTTAGCCAAGAAATATCTTTTAGATTAAACCATGCACATCACAGGCATCTCTCATATTGTGGAGTTATACTTCATAACTGGGTTTTCACTATTGCAATAACAGGGTACTGCCCACCCATCAATGAGAAGCCAATAAGCTTCGAAATGGTAACAACAGTCTTCTCTAATGACGAAGCATTGCTTATTCTTGGGATTTATGAGTGGTTTAGTTCAGTGAGTGAGTATGAGGAGTAACTGTCCCTTTCCTCTTTCAAATTTTCCTCTTTGAGAGGCGGGAACGAGAGTAGCCTTGTTCAGGCAGTTTTTACTGCTCAGGAAAATAGAGAAGTTTTTTCTGTTCTATTAACTTAAATTGGAATATTAACTTATTTTATAGAGTAGCTTTATATTATTAGTTATGATACTTAGTTTAAATTTTAACTTAGATAGAGATTTTGTAGGTTATTACTTAGTATCGGTAAGGGTATCCAATCCACATGTTTTACAAATTTTGCAGAGCCGGCGAATGGGAAGTTTTATAGCTATATTTAGTCGCTTTTATATTAAATTGTTATATTGAATTATATTAAATTTAATATAACAATTTAATATAAATATAATATAACAGTTTATATATTAAATATAAATTTAATATATAAACTGTTATATTAAATTATTTTCTATAAGTAGCTTTTAGACATAGTAAAGATCCTTGGTTTATTCTGAATTGAGACAGTGAGATTTTAGAAGTTAATTAATACTTAAGTGTAGTAGTAGTAGTGGCATGTGATGCAAGAAAGCAAGTGTATGAGCTTATGCAGCATCAGCCAAAAAAAAAAATCACACCATTCCCTCCAAATGCCTGTCCAGTTCCTCCTTAAATTTATTCAACCTATCAACTTCCATAACGACAGATGGAAGTTTGTTCCAGCAATTAACCACCCGCTGACTAAAGGCAAATTTCCGCACATCTTTTCTACATCTACCTTTTCTTAATTTGAATTTATGCCCCCTTAGGTTCGTAATCTGAACAATTGGAAGGATCCCATCAGAATTCAGCGTGCTCAACCCATTCAAGGCCTTATAGACCTCAATCAGATCACCGCGCTGGTGCCTAGTCTCCAGCCACTGCAATTTGCAGAACTTAAGCCTCTCTTGGTAAGAGGATCCCTTCATTCCCCTCACCAATCTTGTTGCCCTTCTCTGTACACGCTCAAGTAAATCTACATCCTTCCTAAAATGAGGCCTCCAGACCTGTACGCAGTACTCAAGGCGTGGCCTGACCATTGCCTTATACAGAGAGACAATCACCTCCTTCTCCCTGCTAGCAAAATTCCTATATATCATTGACAAAACCCCATGACCTGCCCTGGCAGCCTGTCTGCATTGCTCAGAAAACTTCATATCTGACTACTCAATTACTCCCAGGTCTTTTTCATTTTCTACCACCATAAGCGTAGTACCACACAGTTGGTATGTTTCTCTGGGGTTACTTCTACCTATATGCACTATTTTGCATTTGTCGAGGTTAAACTTCAGTTGCCACTTCTTAGCCCATCTGCCCAAATTATCTAGATCCTGTTGCAGTAGCACACTGCCATTACTGTCATTAACAACCCTGCCAACCTTTGTATCATCTGCAAACTTCGACATTAAGCCTGATATACCTTCATCAATATCATTGATAAATACACAAAACAACAGTGGACCTAACACAGAATCCTGTGGGACTCCACTAATAACATTAGCCCACGAAGAGCAACACCCATTGATTACCACCCTCTGTCTTCTCCCACTTAACCATCCTTTTATCCATTGTAGCAACTTACCCTTAATACCATTATGCTCCAATTTGTACAATAGTCTTCCATATGCAACAGTGTCAAAAGCTTTCCTGTAATCCAAATATATGATATCAAAATTATTTTTTGCATCCAGTTCCTTTGTAACCACATCATAATATCCTATCAAATTTGTCAGACAAGACTTTCCCTTAAAAAACCCATGCTGTGTCTGAATTATTGCTGTAGTCTTGTCTAGATGATCCTGCAAGGCATCTTTAACCAGTGACTCCATTATTTTACCCAGAACAGAAGTTAAACTAACTGGTCTGTAATTACTCGTGTCACCCTTTGACCCCCCTTTGTGAATTGGGGATACATTTGCACATCTCCAGTCCGTGGGAACCTCCCCTGAGTCCAATGATGCTCTCATAATTATGGCTAAGGGTTTGCTTAGTTGTTTTGCCGCCTCCTTTAATATAATTGGATAGATTCCATCCACCTCAGGTGCTTTTCTTATATTTAACTTCAACAATTTCTCCTCCACTTTGCTCTCAGTTTTTACAAAATCATTAAGTATCCTGCTACAATTTGATAACCTTCTGCCATTTTCAAACCTTAATAATTCCTCATGTGTGAATGTAGATGCAAAATACTCATTCAGTTTGTTTGCTATCTGAGCAGGATCATCAACACTCAAACCATCGATGTCAAGTGGACCAATCAGATTCATCCCCTTCCTTTTAGAGTTTATATAAGTAAAGAAATCCTTGCTGTTTTTCTTAGCCTCTTTTGCCAAGGATTTCTCGTAATCTGCCTTCGCCTGACTAACCTCCTTTGTGACCTGATTACAGACTAGCTTATATCTGCCATAGGCTTCTGAGTCGCTTGAAAATTTATATGCATTCCATGCATTTTTCTTCTCTGTTACGAGTCTCATTAGTTCATTAGATAACCATTTAGGCCTAAACCTTAAAAAATATTTCTTAATAGGTATGAAACTTTTAGTAGCATCCACGATTAATTCCTTGAATGCTTCCCACTTAGAATTTACTGTTGGTAACATCGTCAGTTGATCCCACTGTACAGAATTTAAAAACTGTCGGAGACCACTGTACTCACCTTTACGGAAGCAAAAACCCTTTCCTTTACCCCTGATGGTAATTAAATCTTTAAGTAAATCCCACATCAGTACATTGTGATCACTGCCACCTGGTGGTTCTTTTATCTACAAATTCTTAATACACAAATGATCACTGCTGATAACCAGATCAAGCGTATTGATCTGGTTATCAGCAGATCAAGCGTATCCGCTCTGGTTGCCTCTCAAACATGCTGCTGCAGAAAACAATCATCCAATAAATCCACAAAAGTCTGACTAGTGTGTGAGTGACCAACCCACAAGTTCCAGTCAATATCTGGGAAGTTAAAATCCCCCATTATAAGACATTCCGATTTACTAGCCCACTCTATTTCTCTGTACAATTGTTCATTGTACTCATTCAAGTCATTAAGCCTATAACAAACTCCTACTGTTATTTTTGCTTTCGCAGTGCTTATGTCACACCAAACTGACTCAACAGTGCACTGTTGATCTATATCAACAGGATGCACTTCTTTTGATTTTATGTTTTTCTTAATTAACAGCATAACACCTCCTCCCTTTCTATCCTGTCTATCCTTTCTGTACACATTGTACTCCCCAAATTCCAGTTCAGCATTCCTTATATCTGTGTGACACCACGTCTCTGTTATGCCAACAATATCCGCCTTTGATGTCTTGCCCAACACTTCAAATTCATCAAATTTATTTACTATACTTCTAGCATTGGCATACATGCAAGTATACATGCTCCTACTCCTATGCCTAGTTACCCTAACACATCCCATATACCCAACTATTTCAGGATGACTGCCATCCGTCCCTGAAACCCCCAACACCCCACGCTCCAGGTCGCTACTTATTCTAATAGAAGTTGTGCAAGAATCACCTTCACCTCTGCCTACGGCTACTGTTAAACTATTAGTCCTTTTATAACCCCCCCAAGCTATCAGTTTTCCGACCCACCTAACACTGCCTCGATAGCATCAGCAAATATTCTTGCACCCTTTCTATTTAAGTGTATCCCATCCCTATAGAAGCAGTCTCTCCTGTTAACAAGTACAGTCCAGGCTGAAAAAAATTCTACCCCTTGAGCCTTGCACATTCTTTCCAGGACCGAATTGATTAACAAGGCTCTCATCATATACTTCCTTCTATCATGTCTGGGCAGAATTGCAGACACTTTCAAATTCAACCCTAATTCTCGGCTTTTGTTCAAGTGATGTGTACTTGTTAAGTAATTTTGCCGGTCTCCTACTCCTAATATCATTAGTGCCAACGTGTACAACTATATCACCTTTTGTGCCCTTAAAAGATGATATCCGCTCTACAACGTCATCAACATTTGCCCCTGGCAGGCATACCCTGGTCCTGTTCCACCTATCCTTTTTACAAAGAATGTTTCCCGTTTCCCTGACAATAGAGTCACCAACAACTAATAGTTCCTGTGGGACCAGCACATTCTGCCTTGGGGGTTGCCGCTGTGTTGCGTGATGACCAAGTGCAAGCTCTGGCGTTGATGTGGGCAGCTGAGAGCCTGATGGGCCCCTCAATTTAGATCTTTCGAGGGCATCCACCCTGTCCTTCAAACTCTCATATAGGCCCATAACAACGCTGAGTTGTCGCCTGATTTCCTTACACTCCTTACATCGCGCGCACACACAAAGACATCCCCCATGGCAATATCATGTTCCGTTCCAGAGAGTTCGGCAAACATTTCACAAGTCGCACATTTTTTTAGGCTCTGATGCATTGGAGAATCGCCCCCTCAGTTCTCCCCTGAGTCACAGCACTCCTGCCACTTTGTGCCCATTGCTTTGCTGCTCTAGTTTAGGGCATGATACTTTAAATTAATAAAATCAATAAATTAAATTAATTAAATGTCAATACTACGCTATCTAATAGAAATAGTGAAGCGTATTACTCTATAAATTATACGTTAGAGCTACCTATCTACCTCAATTAAAAATTTGAATTCCCTACCACTATATACAAAAACAATGGCTGCACGATTCGAACGAAATAACGGTTTTACGTATATTAAGTAGTGTCTGTAGATTTACCGTTCGTAACTTGCCACCATTGTTATACGATACAACATTATATGCCAAACTAGATAGCATTAGCTTAGTATAGTACAGTATATAATATTATCAATTAATCAGTAAAATTTATTAATCTTGTTGAACTTCATTGTCAATTAAATTGTACTTTTTAACTAAATACATATAATGACTTAGATTTTACAAACGCAACATAATTAATTAATACATAATTTGATACAGAAGCTATATAAAGAAACTCGAAGATAATACATGATACTGAAAAAATATATATAGATATATAGTGTTACGAATGCTTTGGGATACAAGTATAGGGTTATAATTTTGTACTGAAATTGAAATTTTATTGAAATTGAATTGAAATCATGACTCAGACCAGAGCAGCAAAGCAAAAGGCTCAAGCTAAATGGAGTGTTGTGGCTCAGGGAAGAACTGAGGGGTGCAGTTGCCCTCTGAATTACAGCCTTTTAAAATGCGCTGCTTGCTTGATGTTTGTGGAGCAATCAGGTATGGGACATGATATTGCCAAGGGGGATGTCTTTGTGTGTGCGCAATTTAAGGAGTGGGAGGAAATGAGGCGACAATTCAGTGCTGCTTTCGACCTATATGAGAGCTTGAAGGACACTGTGGATGCCCTCCAAGGATCAAAATTGAGGGGCCCACCAAGCTGTCAGATGGCCACATCAACGCCAGAGCTTGTGCTTGTTCATCACACAACACAGCAGCAATCCTCAAGCAGAATGCGCTGGTCCCACAGGAACTAGTAGTTGTTTGTGACTCTATTATCAGGGAAACGGGGAACATGCTATGTAAAAAGGATAGGGGGAACAGGACCAGGGTATGTCTGCCAGGGGCAAAGGTTGATGATGTTGTAGAGCGGAATTTGAAAGTGTCTGCAATTCTGCCCAGACACAATAGGAGGGGATATATGAGGAGAGCCTTGTCGATCAATTCGGCCCTAGAAAGATTGTGCAAGGCTCAAGGGGAAGAATTTTTTTCAGCCTGGTCTGTACTTGTTAATAGGAGAGACTGCTTCTTCAGGGATGGGATACACTTAAATAGAAAGGGTGAAAGAATATTTGCTGATGCTATCGAGGCAGAGTTAGGTGGGTTGGAAAACTGCTAGCTTGGGGGGGGATACAAGGACTAATAGATTAACAGTAGCCACTGGCAGAGGTGAAAGTGATTCTTGCACTGCTTCTATTGGAATGAGCAGCAGCCTGAAAAACAAGATGCAGGGTATTTCAGAGACTGCTGGGAGTCATTGCGGTACAAGTAAACACATGGGTTGTGTTAGGGTAGCTAAGAAATAGGAACAGGTGCATGTATACTTGCATGTACACCAATGCTAGGAGTTTAGTAAATAAATTTGATGAATTTGAGGTATTGCTCAAAACATCCAAGGCAGATATTGTTGGGATATCGGAGACGTGGTGTCACACAGATATAAGGAATGCAGAATTCTAATTTGGGGAGTACAATGTGTACAGAAAGGATAGATAGGACAGGAAGGGAGGTGGGGTTATGCTATTAGTTAAGAAACACATAAAATCTAAGGAAGTGCATCCAATTGATGTTGGTGGAAAATGCAGTGTTGAGTCTGTTTGGTGTGAAATAAGCACTGGGAAAGGAAAAATTAGAGTCGGTGTGTGCTATAGGCCAAATGAATCTGATGAGTATAATGAACAATTGTGCAGAGAAATAGAATGGGCCAGTAAATTAGAATTTCTTATAATGGGAGATTTTAACTTTCCAGATATTGACTGAAATTTGTGGGTTGGTCACACTTGCACACTAGCAAGGCTTATGTGGATTTATTGGATGACTGTTTTCTACAGCAATGTGTTCGAGAGACAACCAGAGGGAGTAATACTCTTGATCTGATTATTAGCAGTGATTATTCATGCATTAAGAACCACTGGATGACAGTGATCACAATGTACCGACATGGGAATTACTTAAAGATATAACTACCATCAAGGCTAAAGTGAAAGGCTTTTGCTTTCATAAAGGTGACTACAGAGGTCTCAAACAGTTTTTAAATTCTGTACAGTGGGATCAACTGATTATGTTACCAATGTTGAATTCTAAATGGGAAGCCTTCAGAGACTTAATTTTGGAGGCTACTGGGCTTTTCATTCCAACTAAGAAATACTGTTCAAAGTTTAGGACTAAATGGATGTCAGATGAATTAATGAGGCTTGTGGGAGAGAAGAAGAAGAATGTATGGGATGCACATAAAGTATCAGGTGACACAAAAGCCTATGTCAGGTATAAACTAGTTTGTAATCAAGTCACAAAGAAGGTTATACAGGCCAAGGCAGATTACGGGAAATTTTTGGCAAAGGATGCAAAGAAAAACAGCAAAGAGTTCTTTACTTATGTTAACTCTAGAATGAAAGGGATGAATCAGAGTGGACCACTTAACATAGATGGATTGACTATTGACGATCATGTTCAGATAGCTGATAAACTGAATGAGTATTTTGCATCTACATTGGCACATGAGGAGTTATTCAATGAGGGGAGTGCCAGAAGTTTATCAAACGCTAACAGGGAGCCACGTGATTTTGTAATAACTGAGAGCAAAGTGGAGGAGAAATTGTTGAAGTTAACATAAGAAAGGCACCTGGGGTGGACAAGATCAATCCAGTTATATTAAAGGATGCAGCAAAGGAATTAAGCAAACCCATAGCCATAATTATGAGAGCTTCCTTGGACTCAGGGGAGATCCCCATGGACTGGAGTTGTGCAAATGTATGACCAATTCGCAACTAACACACAGCATGGGTTTGTTAAAGGGAGGACTTGTCTCACCAATTTGATTGGATACCATGATATGGTCACAAAGGAACTGAATTCCAAAAATAATTTTGATATCATATAGTTGGATTTCAGGAAAGCTTTTGATACTTGCAAAATTATCAAAAGCTTTGATACTTGCTTTTGATACTTGGAAGACTGCTGTACAAATTGGAGAGATATGGCATTAAGGGTAAGTTGCTACAATGGATAAAGGGATGGTTGAGTGGGAGATGACAGAGAGGGATAATCAATGGACACTGCTGTTCAGGGGACAAATGTTATTAGTGGAGTTCCCCAGGGTTTGGTGTTGGGCCCATTTTTGTTTTGTATATTTATCAATGATATTGATGAAGGGTATATCAGGTTGAATGTCCAAGTTTGCAGATGACACAAAGGGTGGCGGGGTTGTAACAATAGCAAAGACAGTATGCTACTCCAAATGGACCTAGATAAGTTGTAAAAATGGGCTCAGAAGTGGCAACTGAAGTTTATCATTGACAAATGCAAAGTACTGCATATAGGTAGCAATAACCCAAGAGAAACATACCAACTGTGTGGTACTACACTCAGGGAAGTGGAAAAGACTTGGGGGTAATTGTGCAGTC
This sequence comes from Mastigoproctus giganteus, assembly GCF_048544385.1. NCBI lineage: Eukaryota > Metazoa > Arthropoda > Arachnida > Uropygi > Thelyphonidae > Mastigoproctus > Mastigoproctus giganteus. The sequence goes on from NC_143582.1 coordinate 29,788,414, forward strand.
AAATATGGAGTTCGCTGACCAGTGCAGATGGGCTGCCAGGGCAGGTTATGGAGTCTTATCAATGATATACAGGTGACCCCCGCTTAACGCTGATAATGTGTTCCGGAAAAATAGAGCGCTAAGTGAATCCGCGCTAAGCGAGCGCCGCATTCCCATAAGGTAACATATGTATTTGTGAGTTGCAGTCGGTGCCATAGGATATTTCCTAATCAATAATAAACGGTAGTGTAAAGATGCACAAATGTCGGTCAAAATATTTGTACATATAAAATATTCTGCATTACATACGTATATAATTATATCGTAACTACTTATGTATCAAAATTAAACTTAAAATTCCAATTAAAATCATGAATTTAATTGATCTAAATTGATTTAATTTAATTGATGAATTTAATTATGAAAAATTTTGTCGATTTTGGGTTGAACTTTGGCCCTCTTCCAAATAAACTAAAAGGTATTAATTTTAAATCCCCCGCAGTTTAATTACCACCCAACAATAAAGTCAACCGATCCTTCGCTGCTTTGAAACCTGGCATGTTTTTTTCTTCTTTCAATAAGAAACTTCTTTTAGGCATTCATTTCCACAAAAGTCCTGCTTCATCTATGTTATAAACTTGTTGAGAAGTATAACACACAATACCCCTCTTCAGTAATTTTAACAAGTTCTTTTTTGAAAGTTTTGGCTCCTTGATCTGCACTTGCGGCTTCTCCCTGTTTAAATCTATTCAACCAGCCCTTACTAGTTTTAAATGGTTCCTATTTTTTTTTTTTTTAGGTGAGTTTTCTTCAGATCATCATATAGGCTAATCTCTCTCTCTTTTTTATTATTTATAATATTTAACTTAACTGAATTCTGCATTGGATATTATCTTCAATAAAATTAGTTAGTCTTTCCATTTCAATCCTAATAGCCGGCCTAGTCGCTTGCAGTGGAACAGCTATCTTTCCCGCTGCTAAAATTAATTCATTATTTTTTTATAATTGTTCTTACAGTTAAACTTGCAAGTCCTAAATTATGGCACACATCCGCTTGTCTTTGACCGGATCGATTCGCTTCAAAATGTCTAATTTAATTTTCAAATTCAGTAGTATTTTTATTACATTTATAGTCTTCGTACTGTGCACAGATGTTGTTGCTTTTTCATTCTTATTGGCCATTATTAACTCTTCGAAAATGTAACTGCGTTGGTTGCATTAATTACGATACAATGTTCAAGTAAACTGTCCATTATGCACGATGTCTAATACTGTACTGAGTGATGACTAGACTTTGGATAAATGCATATAATGCAAATATTACAAGCAATACTTGATCGTTTTTTAAAATGCTGATCTCGGAACTACGTAACAAGTCACTGTACTGCAATTAAATTAGCGCGCAAGAGAATTTCACTGAGCGTGGGAATATTTCTCAAGTCGGCGTGGGAAACGTTTTAACCGTATTTTTATATTCATTTTCAAGCTAGCGACTCAATCAAATGAAAAGATTTCGTTAAATATGCCAAAAATGCAATCTGTAAAAGAGCGTTATAATGATCTGTGACAGCGTTATAGTCAGACACAGGTTATAATATAAGAACAGCGTTATAGCGAATCAGTGTAAAGCGAACCGCGTTATAACGGGTGCCTGCTGTATAGGAATTTTGCTAGCAGAGACAGGGGGCTGATTATTCTATTATACGATGCAACGATCAGGCCACATCTAGAGTACTGTGCACAGGTCTGGAGGCCTCATTTTTGGAAGGATGTAGAGTTGTTAGAACAAGTAAAAAGAAGGGTAACAAGATTGGTGAGGGGAACAAACGGGTGCTCTTACCAAGAAAGGCTTAAGTTCCGCAAATTGCAGTGCTGGAGAGTAGGCATGTGTGAGGTGATCTGATTGAGGTGTATAAGGCCTTGAATGAGTTGAGCAAGCTGAATGCTGATGGGATTCTTCCTCTTGCTCAGACTAAGAACATGAGGAGCACAGTTTCAAATTGAGGAAAGATAGTTTTAGAATAGATGAGTGGAAATTTGCCTTTAGCCTGCGGGTAGTTGATTGGTGGAACAGGCTTCCATCTTTTCTTGTGGAAGCTAATAGCCTAAATAAATTTAAGACTGAGCTGGACAGGCATTTGGATCGAATGGAGGGGTGAAATGGGAGGGTTTTTTTTTTTTTTTTTTTTTTTTTTTGGCTGATGCTGCATAAGCTTGCTTTCTTGCATTGTATGCTACTGCAACAGGATCTAGAAAAGTTGGATAGATGGGCTGAGAAGTGGCAATTGAAGTTTAACATTGACAAAATGCAAAGTACTGCATATGGATAGCAGTAACCCCAGAGAAACGTACCAACTGTGTAATACTAAAGTCAGGGTGGTAGAGAATGAAAAAGACCTGGGGGGTAATTGTGCAGTCAGATATGAAGTTTTCTGAGCAGTGTAGACAGGTGCCAGAGCAGATCATTGGGTCTTGTCAATGATATAGAGGAATTTTGGTAGTAGCGAAAAGGTCATTATCCCTTTGTATAAGGCAATGGTCAGGCCATGCCTTGAGTACTGCATACAAGTCTTGAGGCCTCATTTTAGGAAGGATGTAGAGTGCCAGAACGAGTACAGAGAAGGGCAACAAGATCAGCAAGGTGAACAAAGGGGTCCTCTTAACATGATAGGCTTAAGTTCTGCAAATTACAGCGTCAGGAGACTAGACACCTGCGAGGTGATCCGATTGAGGTATATAAGGCCTCGAAGGGTTACAGCTGATAGGATTCTTCCTCTTGCTCTGATTACGAATCTCAGGAGGCATATTTTCAAATTGAGGAAAGACAGTTGTAGAAGAGATGTGTGAAAATTTGCCTTTAACCATCAGATAGTTGATTGTTGGAACAAACTTCCATCTGTCAATGTGGAAGTCTATAGCTTAAATAAATTCAAGGAAGAACTGGAAAACGTTTTAGAGCCAATGGATGGGTAAAATGATTTTTTTTTTTTTTTTTCTTGTCTGATGCTGTATAAGCTTGCTTTCTTGTATCATTAGTATTAGTATTAGTAATGACCGCATGGTGCAAGAAAGCCTATGGCTTATGCTGCACCAGCCAAAGAAAAAAAAAAAACAAAAAAACCCCGAATAAAACAATGAGAAAAAAAAAAAAAAAAAAAAAATTAATAAAAGAAAAGGAAATTAAACCTATCATCCTAGGTGCTTCCCTCACCCGAAGGTACTATCCAGATGACCTTTGAATTTCCCCAAACTGTCAGCCTCTACCACCCATTAGGCAACTTATTCCAGTAATTTATAACTCGCTGGCTAAAATAAAACTTCCTGCAGTCCAATCTAAACATCATATGCCTCTACTAATGCTAATGCTAAAAGAAAGTATTAGTATTAGTAATGGCCGCATGGTATAAGAAAGCCTATGGCTTAGGCTGCACCAGCCAAAAAAAAAAAAAAAAAAAACCGAATAAAACAATGATAAAAAAAAAAAATAAATAAACAAATAAATATATAAATCAAAATAATTAATAAAAGAAAAGGAAATTAAACCTATCATCCTGTGCACTTCTCTCACCTGAAGGTACTATCCAGATGACCTTTGAATTTTCCCAAACTGTCAGCCTCTACCACCCATGTAGGCAACTTATTCCAATAATTTATAACTCACTGGCTAAAATAAAAAACTTCCTGCAGTCCAATCTAAATATTTCCCCCCGTAACTTGAATTTATGTCCCCTAGTTCTAGCATCATTTATAATCTTGAAAATTTCATCCTCATTCATTTTACTGATGTCTCTCAATGCCTTAAACACCTCAATCAAATCTCCTCTAAAGTGTCTAGTTTCCAAACTCTGCAACCCACATATTCGAAGTCTTTCTTCATAAGAACGCCCTTTTGCCGACTTCACCAGTTGAGTTACCCATCTTTGCACCCTTTCAAGAAGCTCGATGTCTTTCTTTAGGTGCGGTCTCCATACTTGAAAACAGTATTCCAAGTGTGGTCTCACAAAAGCCTTATATAATGGGATTATCACGTCCCTATCTCTACTTGCAAAAGTTCAATAGATCATCGATAGGACACCATAGACCTTCCTTGCAACCTGTTTACAATGCTCAGAGAATTTCATGTCTGACCGTATCGTAACACCCAAGTCCCTTTCCTCCAGTACTGGGTTTAGTTGAACTCCACCAAGTGAATAAGTTATTTTGGGATTACTGTTTCCCAGGTGTAATACCTTACACTTTGTTGGATTAAAGCACAGCTGCCATTTTTCTGACCATTCCTGAAGTCTATCTAGGTCTCTCTGAAGAAGCTCAGCTTGACAGTGATCATTAACTATTCTACCAATTTTAACATCATCTGCTAATTTAGACATCACGCCCTCTATCCCTTCATCGATGACGTTTATGAAAATTAAAAACAACAGTGGTGCTAATACTGATCTTTGGGGAATCCCACTTCTTACATCAACCCAATCTAAGGAATAGCCATTTATCACAACCCTCTGCCTCCTGCCCTGAAGCCATCCTGCTATCCATCTAAGGATTTTCCCAGTGATTCCAAACTGTTCCAGCTTATAAGGCAACCACTCTTGTGGGACTGAGTCAAAAGCTTTGCTGAAATATAAATAAACAATGTCAAAATTATTCCCTAAATCCAGCTCGTGAGTGACCCTTTCAAAATAGTGAACCAGATTTGTTAAACATGACTTTCCCTTTACAAAACCATGCTGAGTATCCTTGAGAATTTCAATTCGATCCAAATGATCCTGAATTCCACACTTGATCATTGCCTCCATGATTTTCTCTACCACTGAAGTCAGACTGACAGGTCGATAATTTTCCACTTCACTCTTAGGGCCACCCTTATGTATGGAAGATACATTGGCACTTTTCCAAACCATGGGAATCTCCCCAGAGTCTAGTGATGCTCACATAATTAGCCTCAATGGTTCAATGCATTCACTTGCTGCCTCCCTTAAGATTATAGGATATATTCCATCAACTCCAGGAGCCTTACTGGCCTGTAGGCTTGAAAGTTTTTTCATTAAATAATCTTGCGAAATTTCAATATCATTAATTACATATTTTTCAACTTCGCTCCCACAATTTTCCATTGCCACAAAAGATTTTTCATTTATAAATATCGATGCAAAATAACTGTTGAGTTCATCTGCAATGGCAGCTGGTGTATTTAATACTATCCCCTTTCCTTTATGGAAAGGTCCGATCTGGTTTGTCCTGCTCTTCTTGGCATTTATATATGTGAAGAATTCCTTATTCCCCCTCTTTGCTCTGTTTGCTAGTGATTTCTCATAAACTGCCTTTGCCTGTCAAACCTTTTCTGTGGCTCTATTACAGATCATCTTGTAGCTGTTATAAGCTTCAGTACTTTTTATTGCTCTGTAACCTTTCTATGCCACCTTTTTCTGCTCAAGTAATGTGGCAACTTCACTATTCATTCAACTTGGAACCTTCCTCGTGGAGTATTTTTTTAATAATAAATACGCATTGAAGGCATCTGTGATGAATGTTTTAAAAGCATACCACAGTTCAAATGTATTCATTCTCTGTGTGATATCTTCTACCCAATTAATAGAGGCCAGTTAATAGAGAGCTACTGGTTCCTCTCATCTACTGGTTCCTCTACTGTATCTCAGCTACTGGTTCCTCTACTGTCAACCCTGTTATGTCATCTGATTCATGGGTGATGATGAGGTCTAGGATATTCTTTTCTCTAGTACTTTCCCTGACATGTTGATACAAATAACAGTCATCTAGTTGATTTAAAAATTTTGTTCCCCATGTAGAGTTTCCTTCCCATTTACTCCAATCAATTAGAGGCAAATTGAAATCACCCATAATAAGAAATTGATGCTTACTTGCCCATTCCATTTGCATGTAGAGGCTTTTGTCATAATCTTAACAATCACCTGGTCTGTAGATTACTCCTACTCGCATTATACCTTTGTTTCCAACTATCTCACACCATACAGACTCTATACTAGCATGTGAAACATCTGAATCCGGGAAAGCTATCATTGCACTCAGGCTGCTTCTGATAAGAAGCATTACTCCACCATCCCTTCTATCTACCCTATCCTTCCTAAATACATTATACAAGCCGTACCGAAACTCATCATCCCCAATTTCTGGGTGGCACCTCGGACATAATAGGGCTTACGTCTCCGTAAGCCCTATTATGTGCACGTTACTTGTTTTAACCAGCAGTTTGAATTCGCTCATTTCCTTGACGACACTTCTAACATTACTATATAAACAATTAAGACTTACTGTTCTTATATATTTAACAACCCTAACACAACCCTTTAAGTTTTTTAGGCTCTCTTCCCTGGCATTAGCTACCTGCTCACTTGAAACATTTCTGCCCCCAGAACATCTAGATAATATGTCCAGTTCGGGTAACAGATAAGAACTCTTGAGGTATGTGCAAGAGTTACTTTGACCAATATTATCTATATCCATCTTTTCTATCTATACAGAAAAGACGGATATATTATCTATATCCGTCTTTTCTATACCCATCTCTCCTCAACAAAAATTTATGGTTGTGATACCAGGGGTTTTCAAGTAGTATGGCAACTTGTGTGTTGAGTGCTTGAGTTTGTGTTTTACTCAATATGAGTTTTATGTAATTGATAAAGACTTTTCAGTCATTAGTATTAGCTTGCTTCCTTGCATCACGTGCAAGGAAGCAAACTTATACAGCATCAGCTGGAAAAATAACCACCTCATCTGCTATAACAGTATGTCTATTCTTTTCTTAAATTTATTCAAAAGTACTCACTTCCATAAAATAGTTTTTTGAACAATCATAATTCTCTGGCTGGAAGCAAATTTTTGCATATTTATCGTGCAACTATCCTTTCTCAATTTAAATTTATGTCTCCTTACGTGTGTTGCCCTAGAAAGAGTAAGGATACCACCATTAGCTACTTCACTCCATTTAAAGCCTTATAAACACTTCAATCCGGTCTCCTTGCAGGTGCCTAGTTTTCAGATGCTGCAATTTATATGCAACATTCTTCTCTTGAACAGCCTTAGCACATCTATTGGAAAACACGGTTTAGATAAAGGACGAGATTTTAAAGTGGAGTGTGGAATAAAGGATTCCATTCCTACAAGAATAATTTCACTGACACGATCTGAGCAAACATTGACATCAGAAGTTTTGAAACAGTAATCTGACCAAGGAAAAGAAGGAAAGAAATCTGGCATGTCACCCCATTTTGCATTCTTGTAATGCCAAACAATACAAGGTTGGGAATATCCATGAAATAAAGGCTCCATTGGAGAAGAGACAATCGCCAAGTTGTGATCTGAGGTGCATAAAGGACCACTCACTTTGACTATGTACTTAGAAGGGATGTTTGTGAGAAAAAGATCAAGCGTGTTGGCTGTATGGTTAGGAATTGTCTGGTATTCTTGTAGGTAAATGAACAATCTGTGCAAGGTCATTAGTAATTGCAAAACCTCAGCATCTCGACCAGCTGGGTTGGTGTGACTAGAAAATGGAAGCCAGCTGGAGTTGAGAAAATTAAAATCACCAAGTAAAATTACCTCACTGTTAGGAAAGTTGGACTGGTCAAAATCAAGTTGCAAAAAGAGGAAGTCGAAGAGCTCCAAGTGATTAATGGAGTGGGGAGAAATGTAGACAACAGATGAATTTGACAGAATGAGGTAGAGAGATTTTAAGACAGAGAAGATCAAAAAGAGGAGGTTCCAAATTACCAAGTCTCTGACAGGGAAATTCAGAACAGACATATGCACAAGTACCACCTTTGAATTCCAAAAGGAATCATACAGCGAATAATTTGGGCAAATGAGATGAGCAGTAATTAAATCAACTGATAACTGAGCTTCTGTCAGAAAAAGTATATGGGATTTGGCAGACTGAAGGTGGAAATGGACATCGTTGAGATTAGTTATTGTTATTTTTATTATTTGGTTTTTAGGAGCATTAGCAACTAAGGCCATATTGTTCCGGGGATATGCGGTGGTCATTTCCTGACCTTTCCGCACCTTTCGTATTTGGTGGTCACGGGCTTGAACCCCGGTCTAATCAAGAAGCATGTGCTATGCACTGCTGCTTCTGCCCACCTGGCTACGGAGGCGCCGTTGAGATTAGAATTGAGACCAAGTATATTTGTGAAATGAACTAGGAAGTGTTTTGGGAGGTTTAGATCTTTTTGCAGATAAGCTTACTTTATTAGTTTGACAATTCATGGTTTAATCAATAGTAAGAAAAAGTTGGGGGGGGACATGCTGTATGAAGTAATGAAATTTTTGGATATGGCAAGAACATACCCAGGTCCTTGACATAATATGGCAGGAACAATGCCCCCCCCCCATACACACTACTCGGACTCCCTCCAGTCGCTATCTGGCAGAGTAGAGGTAACAAAATTTTACACTAGCTGATTTGGAAGCCTCCTAAAAAGTTACCAACAGGTTTGGTCTGGTGTACTAACTAGCTGTCGACCTGCAAACACCGTTTTAGAGCTGTACCCTCAAAATGTAAGGAGGATTGGATCTCGCCATGATGTCCATCATAACCTCAAAAGTCAGCAGTCATACTGCATGATGGAAGAGATGGGGAAGAGTTGAAGAGAGCTTCGCTCTGGAGACTAAACATGGGTTCCCCCACTTCAACCCTCCAATAAGCAAAGTGGTGGTATTGCACCAGTTGATGAGAGTCAGCTACCACCTAGTATTGCCTGGTAACACAGAGGGGTCGCATTCCTCCATGTGGTGTTGTTGTTGTTGTTATTTGATTTTTAGGAGCATTAGCAACTAAGGCCATATTGCTCTGGGGATATGAGGCGGTCATTCCCTGACCTTTCCGCATCCTCCATATTTGGTTATCATGGACTCGAACCCCGGTCTAATCAAGAAGCGTGTGCTACGCACTGCTGCTCCTGCTCATATGGCTACGGAGATGCCTCCATGTGGTGTGGCCGCCATACCTTGACCCCTGCTTACATTGGTTCACACCTGTGTGGTCACCCACAGTGTGCTTGTGCATGGGGGTTAACACCCAGGATTACTAACAGTCCCACCATTATGAAGGTGCAAGCAGAGGATTTGGCTGTCACAGATCATCCAGACTTCACCGAAATTGGGTCCACTTGACTTAAGTGTCACCCGAATACCAATTCCATCAGTGTTTCAGACTCTCAGGTAGCAAGTACAGCTTGTTGGGCATATCTGAGAGAATGTCAGTGACAACCTCAAGGACTGTAAATCGAGAGTAGGAGTGTGTTAAAGGCTTAATGACTCTCATGAGTATAATAAACAACTATACAGAGAAATAGAGTGGGACAGTAAATCAGAGTGTCTCATAATAGGGGATTTTAATTACCCAGATACTGACCTGAATTTGTGGTATGGTCACTCACACACTAGCATGGCTTTTGTGGATTTATTGGATGATTGTTTTCTACAGCAGCATGTTTGGGAGGCAACTAGAGAGAGTAATACTCTTGATCTGATTATCAGTAATAATTCTTCATGCATTAAGAATCTGCAGATAAAGTAACCACTATGTGGTTGTGATCACAGTGTGCTGAAGTGGGATTTACTCAAAGAGGTAACTACCATCATAGGTAAAGGGAAGAGTTTTTGCTTACGTAAAGATGACTACGGTGGTCTGAGAGAGTATTTAAATTCTATATGGTGGGACCAACTGATGATGTTACCAACAGCAAATTCAAAATGGGAAGCATACAAAGAATTTATCTTGGAAAGTACTAGTCTTTACATACCAACTAAGAAATATTCTTCAAAGTTTAGGCCTAAATGGATGTCAGATGAACTAATGAGACATGTGGCAGAGAAGAAAAATGCGTGGGATACATATAAATTAACAGGCAACACAGAAGGCTATGATAGATATAAGTTGATCTTTAACCAAGTCACAAAGGAGGTTAGCCAGACAAAGGCAGATTACAAGATATCCTTGGCAAAGGATGCAAAGAAATACAGCAAAGAGTTCTTTACTTATGTAAACTCTAGAAGGAAGGGGATGAATGCGATTGGTCCACTTGATATCAATGGTTCAACTGCTGATGATCCTACTCAGGTAGCTAACAAACTAAATGAATATTTTGCATCTACATTCACTTATGAGGAGTTATTTAGGGATGGGAATGTCAGAGATTAATTAAACTCTGGTAGTGAGGTAGATGATTTTGTAATAACTGAGAGCAAATTCAAGGAGAAATTGTTGAAGATAAACATAAGAAAGGCATCTGGGGTGGATGGGATCTATCCAGTTATATTAAAGGAGGCAGCAAAGGAAGTAAGCAAACCCTTAGCCATAATTATGAGAGCTTCCTTGGACTCAGGGGAGGTACCCATTGACTGGAAATGTGCAAATGTGTCCCTAATTCACAAAGAAGGATCAAATGGAGACACAAGTAATTAAAGACCTGTTATTTTAATTTCTGTTCCAGGGAAATTAATGGAGGCACTGGTTAAAAAGACATGTGGCAGAGAAGAAAAATGCGTGGGATACATATAAATTAACAGGCACTGCAGGATCATCTCAACAAGACTTCAGTTATAGCTTGGACACAGCATGGGTTTGTTAAGGGGAGTTCTTGTTTGACCAATTTGATTGGATACAATTGTTGTTTTCTGTATTTATTAATGATATTGATCCTGGTATATCAGACATAATATCCAAGTTTGGAGATGATACAAAGGTTGGCAAGGTTGTTAAAGACACTAATGACAGTACGCTGCTGCAATAGGATCTAGAAAAATTCAGCAGATGGGCTGAGAGGTGGCAAATGAAGTTTAACATTGACAAATGTAAAGTACTGCATATGGGAAGTAGTAACCCCAGTGTAACGTATCAACTGTGTGGTACTACGTTGACATTGGTAGAGAGTGAAAAGGACCCGTGGGTAATTGTGCAGGCAGATATGAAGTTTTCTGAGCAGTGCAGACAGTCTGCAAGAGTAGCTCATGGTGTCTTGTCAATGATATACAGGAATTTTTCTAGAAGGGATAAGGAGGTGATTATCCCCTTCTATAAGGCAATGGTCAGGCCACACCTTGAGTACTGTATATAGGTCTGGAGGCACCATTTTAAGTAAGGATGTATAGCTGCTGGAACGAGTACAGAGAAAGGGTAACAAGATTATTGAATGGAACAAAGGGTTGCTCTTACAAATAAAGGTTTAAGTTTTGCAAATTACAGTGCCTGGAGACTAGGCACCTGCGAGGTGATCTGATTGAGATGTATAACGCCTTGAATAGTTTGAGCATGCTCAATGCTGATCAAATTCTTCCTCTTTCTCAGAATTATCACCTGAGAGGGCATAAATTCAAATTGAGGAAAGACAGTTGATTAGTCAAGAAACACTTGTCATGATGAACCAAATATGACAAATGAAGTGCAAGAAAAACACTGACAAGGAGAAAATTGAGTATACTGATTTATGCAAAGCCATTAGAAAGAGACTCAGAGAGGACATAAGAAAATTTAACACAAGAAAAGTAGAACAAGCATTTAGGGAAAACAAAGGATTTAAATCAGTAGCCATGAGCAGTAATACAGAAAGACAAATGATACTGAAACTGAAGAATAGCAATGGTATATATAAATAGCAGAGAAGGCATAATTCAAATAGCAGAAGACTACTATAAAGAGTTATACAAGGAACGAGGGAATGATGCCAGCAATGGAGAAGATGGATTGCAAATTAGCATTCACATACAACATACCTGATATCCTTCCTGATGAGGTAGAACATGCATTGAAGAAAATGAAGAATAACAAATCCCCAGGGGAAGATGAAGTTACTGTAGTTGTTAAAATTGGGAAGAAGAGACATGACACAAAAACTGGCAAGACTCTTCACAAAATGCATTAGAACAGGTGTGATGCCTAAGTTTTCCTGCATAACAAAGGAGATAAATCAGAAATTGGAAATTATAGACCAATTAGCTTGTTATCCCACATCTAAAAGTTGTTCACAAGGGTCATTACTAACAGATTAGAAAGAATACTTGATGAGAATCAACCGAAAGAGCAAGCTGGTTTAGGACAGGATTTTCAAATATGGATCACCTTCACGTAATGTCACAGCTAATGGAGAAAGCAAATGAATATAAAACACCATTATACTGGACATTTGTGGATTATGAAAAGGCATTTGACTCCATACAGCATAAGGCAATATTTCTGGCACTGGAAAGATAAGGCATAGATACCCCATATATTATGATTTTGAAGAAAATATATGAGAATGCTACCTTCTTTATTAGACTAGACAAAGACAGTAGTAAATTTAAAATTGAGAAAGGAGTTCGACAAGGAGACACAATATCTCCGAAATTGTTTACTGCTACCCTTGAGGAAGCTTTCAGAAGATTAGACTGGTTGCAGAAACGAGTCAATGTGAATGGAGAGTACCTAAACCATTTATGATTTGTAGATGACACTGTGGTCATAAGCCACGATCCCAAAGAATTAGAAGAAAATCTTTATCAGTTATGCAGAGTTAGTAAGGATTTTGGACTAAAGATGAATATGGCTAAAACAAAAGTAATGATGAACAAGTATGCCACAGAAAGGGATATAATGATTGAAGGAGCAGTAATTGAAAAGGCGGAGTCATATACTTAACCCTGAGCAACCAGAACCAACATAGCTCACTGCTTGTACGACCACACCAAGCCGCACTGACCTGCAGAATAACCAGCACAACAAAAACAGGAGTCTCGAATCCCTATTTCCCCATACTGACTGAATCCAAACAACCCGACTTTCACTCCCGGACAGGCCATAGGGTTCACAGAGAAACCACGACTACAAGACAAGTCCAACCTATAGCATGCAAATGACTGTGCATACCCAGGTTGGGACCAAAGCACAGAAATGAACATGTAAAGACTGCCACTATGACGAGAACAGATCCCACAAACAGTGATCATAAAGATCTGACTCTTTTAACCCACAGCTGGGGCGTTGGCCAATCTATAAATACTAATGACCAAGCAGCTGTCGTGCTTCACAGAAAACAAATGGACGTGATTGGACCTTCAACCGTGATGAAAATCCTTCTCAACTAACACACGGACGGAACTCAGTCCCATGAGCGACTCTCACCAAAAGATGAAGAAGAACCTGCACAGTCGCTGTACGGACCTGACAAGAAAGCCTGAGAGAATTCCATTAGCCCTGGATGGTAGGCCACTGATGATAGACGACCACTTCGCAGCCACAAGCCTTCACGCCCTATTGGCGATCTGGGTCAGCTCCCTTGTCTGGCCCACTATTACTCCCCTTCCCCGGTGGGGGAGGGAGACGGCTTGCCATCTCCTTAACCCCAACCACCCTTCTCTTCTTTCTGGTGGGGCATGGGCATGCCCCACTGCAAGCTGGAGCTACCTTCCCTATCGGCTCCTTCTCTGACTATATCCCCCCAATCTTCAGCCTCCCTTCCCCCACTCTAACTATACGCAAGCGACAGTCCCACACAATCCAAATTTAACCATCAAAATAAATTTCGCCCAAAACTCTCGGCTTCTCATTCTAGCGCCTTCACCACGCGAACTAACCTATACCAATTGATGTGTATGCATATGCATTTTTGTATGTCGCATATCGGCATTTTTTTTTTTTTTTAGGTCCTAGCCACTGAAATCTAAGGAAATTAGGTGGCGGGACCTGCCAGAGTAAATAATTATAATACTGGTGTACCTGGTCTGCCTCCACGGGGCTAAAGTGGGGCAACATTGGGCCTCAGTAGGGGTCCAGCGGCTAAATGACCAGATGAACAACGGTACACGACACTACACAACACATGTACAATATCCATACACTTTTAAATCTCTGGCATTTCCAGCAAACTGGCACACCCATCACAATGTAAACAATGCGGAGATGGGGGGAACCCCTGGTGCCGTATGACCCTAAATACACTTTACACTTTACTTTACACTTATCTGGGACAAGTCATTAGCTGTAATAATGATAAAGGGCTGGAAATTTTGGATGGATAGCATTCAGCAAATATAGTCACATACTGAGGAGCAATATCCCAATGTATACTCCCCACCATGACTTATGTAAGTGAAACTTGGGCACTCACCAAAAGAATGGAAGAGAAGTTGAGAACTACACAGCGAAGAATGGAACGAATTATATTGGGAATCAGACTGTTAGATAAGAAAGAAACACATGGATTAGGCAGAAAATTCAAGTAAAGGACATTCTTATCAAAACTAAAGAACTAAAATGGTCTTGGGCAGGATACATAGCTCGAAGACATGATGACAGATGGACTAAGAAAATAACAGAATGGTACCCAAGAGGAGCTAGAAGAAAACCTGGCAGACAACGACGGAGATGGACAGATGAAATTCGTGAGTTTGTGGGTAGTAAATGGATGGCCATTGCACAAAACAGAAGGAACTGGAAAGTTTCTGGAGAGGCCTTCATCCTGCAGTGGATTGAAAATGGCTGATGATGATGATGAGTTGTAGGATAGATGGCCGAAGTGTGCCTTTAGCCAGTGGGTGGTTGATTGCTGGAACAAACTTCCATCTGTCATTGTAGAAGTTGAGAGTGTAAATAGATTCAAAGCGAACCAGACATACATTTGTAGCGAGTGGATGGGTGAAATGAAAAGGTTTTTTTTTTTTTTTTTGGCTGATGCTATATAAGCTTGCTTTCTTGCATCATGTTCCTTTACTAATGCTAAATACCAGATATCCAACTTGGAAATTGGACGCTGTGGTGTGTTACAGGTTTGTTTGTTGTTTGTTTGTTATTTGGTTTTTAGGAGCATTAGCAACTAAGGCCATATTGCTCCGGGAATATGCGGTGGTCATTCCCCGACCTTTCCGCATCCTCCGTTTTTGGCGGTGACGGGCTCGAACCCCGGTCTAATCAAGAAGCGTGTGCTACGCACTGCTGCTCCTTCCCACCTGGCTACGGACGCGCCCGTGTTACAGGTCAAGATAAGTTTATGTGCAAGGGTGAGGAACTGATCTTTTCTGGTGGAGAGTCTCTTAACCCAAATTACTCCCTTCTCTCTATAAGTTTTTCTAAGATTTCCTGTTCAAACAATTCTAACAGATCCCAGTCTGAAATCACTACTTTAGAGATGTTTAGTGATCTGTGGGATATCCCTATTACAGATAGCCCTGCAAAGAGGCTCACATTTAGAGCTGCAACAAACATTTAGCAGTGGAGATCTCAATGGGGGATGTCTCTTGACTTGGGTCTTTTAAAAAAGATTGAAAGACAGCTTGAAAGAACAAAACAATCAAAAGCTTGTTTGTACACTTTTTGGATCAAACGGATAACCACTGCAAAATTATTAAGGTTACGAAAATTTCTTACCAAGGAATAATACCAATTGATGCTGATAATGGTGGAAGCTCTTCTGTTATAGAACGAATTCCAAGTTGTAACTTGCGTTTCTTAGAAGGACCTTCTAGAGATTGTGTATCTGATAACTGAGTTATTTCTATATATGATGAATTTTCTGTTGACACTTGATGACATACTTCAACTGCAACTGACACAAAGCTTTGTCGCAATGTAATTTCTTTACTACAGAGAAACAAAATATAATAAGTATCCATAATAATAAACACATAGCAATAAAGAAGTACTGCTTTTCAGAATTTAAATATTTGATTTATAATCATTTCCAGAAAATTTTAAACACTCAATATTATTAAATAAAATTTCCAAAGGAGTTTTTTTTACAACTTATAAACTCTATTGATAAATTTCTTTGAAGTAAACTGAAATTCCACAAGTTGAATATTGTGAATTACAATTCAGAGTGGTTCAGTAATATGTGAACTGAATTTAATAGTTATAAAGTGCCAGGTTTCTAAAAAGACACATTCCAGATGATTAGAACGTAATGAAATAAAAACATACCTAGAAGAATATTTACTTCTACTTGAAAAATTCTGCATTTCAGTAATAACTAAATCATAAATTTTTGAAATGTAACTTCTCCATTGTGTCCGGTCACATGCAAAAGCACCTTCTTCAACAGTTCTAATACCAAGAGGATTGTGCAAAGCCAGCTGAATTCGTAAGAACTCCAGTATTTTTTCCTAAAATTAGAATAAACAACAATAAATAAATCAATATTTAAGATGTATAAATTACAAGCACCTTACATGCTATAGTTGAACCTATTTATAACAAACTCAAAGGGGATGATGAAAACTTGAGAATGTCATTACATGAACAAAACTGATGAAATACAGTATAGTACAGTAAATCCCCGACATATGTAAGAGATTATGTTCCAGGAATTCTTATGTAAATCGAGCTTTACATAACTCAGAATGACTAATAAAATATTGCTACTACATCCCTGATATGCTAAAATTATAAAAACCACATAATATCCTCAGAAGAATGAAGAAATATAGTTATATACAGGGTGTCCAGCTAGAGGTATTCAAAAATATGCACATATATCTCAGCATCTATAAAGTGTATTAAAATAATATTTTTGTTATTATACAGAGTAACTCACCAAGTTTTTATGAAGGTTAGTAAAGTTCAATGTAGGCACCTTTTGTAGCTCGACAGATGTCAAAAATGATACTCGAGCTCTTGTCAAGTGTTTTCCAGAATCTGAGGTGTTATTACAGCAACTACTTCAACGATACGCTGTTTCAAATTGTCCAAATCCTGAATTTTTCTCTGGCAAACACAGTCTTTAATAAAGCCCCATGCAAAAAAGTCCAATGGAGTCATATCCAGAGATCTACACGGCTAGGCAGTTGGGCCTCCTCTTCCAATCCAACATCCAGGAAAAGTGTTGTTCAAAAACATAGTAACATCTCGATGGAAGTGTGTGGAGTACCATCTTGCTAAAACCTGAAACCTGGGAGACTCTGTGGAACAGCAAAGATCTGCAGCATGTCAAAGTAAGTGTCCTGTCACTGTGGGCTCTATGAAAAAAATGGACCAATGATGACATTTTTGTGCATTCCTAACCAGATATTGACGTTTGGTGTGTCCCTTTCATTTTCGATCACTTGGTGAGGATTCTCTGTACCCCAAATGCGGCAATTGTGTCTGTTAGCTTTCCCGCAAATGTGAAAGGTTGATTCATCACTGAATAACAACAGATCAAGATAATTGGGATTGTCATTGATACGGCTGATCATCTCAGCAGCGGAATCAGCTCTTAAGCGGTGATCATCTGGATTAAGGTGTTGAAGAAGTTAAATTTTGTACTTATAGGAACAGAGACGTTTGTGAACAATGTTTGTTTGTTATTTGGTTTTTAGGAGCATTAGCAACTAAGGCCATATTGCTCCGGGATATGCGGTGGTCATTCCCTGACCTTTCCGCATCCTCCGTATTTGGTGGTGAGGGGCTCGAACTCCGGTCTAATCAAGAAGCGTGTGCTACGCACTGCTGCTCCTTCCCACCTGGCTAT
Organism: Mastigoproctus giganteus; assembly: GCF_048544385.1. Lineage (NCBI taxonomy): Eukaryota > Metazoa > Arthropoda > Arachnida > Uropygi > Thelyphonidae > Mastigoproctus > Mastigoproctus giganteus. The sequence continues at coordinate 29,805,849 of NC_143582.1, forward strand.
GGAGGCGCCTTTGTGAACAATGTCATGAATGGTTTACAGAGGAATCTGCAGTTCATTACTATCCAGTCTAATTGTCTTGTGTGGGCCCCCTATAGAATGACTCATGCACCTGATCCACAGTCTCACTGGTCACGCGCTTTTTCGGTTGTTTCCAAGTTTGTGAAACCAAACTTCCCGTCTCTGTTAGAGTCTTATCCCATTGAAGAATGGATCTGGATGTGGGAGGATCCACATTCCATTCCCTTCATGCATGCCGTCGAACACGTGTAACTGATTAAAATTCAGCTAACCAAAGCACACACTGCACCTTCCAGAGTGGTGTCCACATCTCGACTGAAGGACTGAGGCAAAAGCCATTCTTATGCCGTTTTTGCAAGTGCGCGACTACTGGTAACGCACCTGAACTAGTGACCTTGACAGTGCGATGAAACAAATCTCGGAGAGATTTCCTATCAACTGCGCTTTCGTTTGAGAAAATATAATGAGTGGTTCTCGCATTATAAGCGGTTATTTTTGGATACCTCTAGCCCGGACACCCTGTATTTTTCAATTAATTGGTTATATATATATATATATATATATATAGAAAAATAGTTATAAATTTTTAATTAATTCAATTAAAAACTTTTTCTGAGAACAGAACAGAAGAAGCCAGAGTGGCAAATAAGAAAAGAAAACATAAAAGGAAGGAAAAACACATGTAATTGTACTCTAAAAACTGATATGTATTTCGTAGTCTTGGTTATTACAGTTGACTTCACTGGTGTCCATCCCTTCACTGCTTTTCGTATTCTGTCCTTGTCCTTTATTATTGTGTACACTGTAGACACTGACAAATCTAAATTCCGCGTGATACTTGTTAATGTTTGACCATTTTCATACATCCTTATTATTTTAATTTTCTGATCCAAATCAATCGCTTTCCTTTTCTTGGTAAATTTACTAGTACTGCTGTCACTTATTCTCTTATTCAGCACCATGATAAAGAATTTTCTTTAAAGAATTTCACAGGGTTAAGGCAGAAACACACTATTATCACCTCACACGAGCCCACATGCTCACATTTTACTAAAACACGTTTCTGGAGGTCACTACCATAAAACAATAAAGACAATTTGCAGTTTGGCTTTTCTGTTAGTGCAATTCATTATAAAAGTGTTGTAAACTAGATCTTATTGCATTTGCGATAATACCAATAGCTGGAATTCTGTGGGTTTTTACGTTATTATGGTGAAATGTGTGTCTCCTTCACTGAAATCTTCAGTCATATAAAAAAAAACAGAAATAAATTTTCAGAATCTTCTCTTCATTCCTATTTTTTAAGCTCGTTACTCCATATCTCACTTGTGCAATTTGTGCATGCAGTGTTTGTCATTATTGATTGCTTATTATTATTTTTTTTTACTGTTTTAAATTTTACAATCCTATTAAAAAAAATTGAGTGAAAAATTTTACGTAACTTGGGCTTATGTAAGTCGGGGACTTACTGTATGGTGTAAGAAAAAAAAATTTAAAAAAAAATAATATATATATATACAGCAAAACAAACAAGTGAGTATGAAGTACACATAACTGGCACAATCAAACACCTGTTTTTTAATTACACATTAATTTAAATTACATTTTTTTATTTTCGCAACACCTTAAAATGAAATTTTCATTAAAATCCATTTTATCTGGTACATCATTCTCAGTATACTGTTAAGCAACGTCAAGGCACTTTTAAATGTATCTAAACATGAAACAGATTCTGCAATTAAACGCCCCTTTCTACAACTTGTGGTAATTTGTCTTATCATCTGTGGGATATTCTAGAACTATAAATAGTTTTGTTTCAAAAATTCAGAAGTAATTTCTGTTAGTATGGGACTTAGGGATACAAACAAGTCATCATCTACAGTAAAAAGTTTTTCAGCATTACCACTGGTGGTGGTGAATTACCCACATCACTTAAGGTTATGTGTTCATTTTCAATTGCAGCAAAATCATCTTTCCAAAAACACTTTTCACTGTGTTTTCTTTTTTTTTTTTTCACACAATTTCATACATTCCACATTAGCAACAGCTCTCTTAATACCAATCTTAATTTGTAATCCTTTCTCCAGATATGGAAGTAGGTGCTCTATTACCCATCTTTAGCAACAATGTTAAAACTTGCAATTATGTTTGTCTAGTAGCTGAATCTTTGAAATAGCAATTATTGGTCAGTGCTGCTTTTTTTTATAAAAAAATAGGTACCAGTACTCATTTTTTGCTATCAGGAAAAATTGAAAATTAAAAGTATATGAAAAGTACTCTGAAAATTTTTTTTCCTGATATTGTTACTTTAGTAGTAATGTTTTTAGAATAAGAACAACAAATTAAGTGTATTAACACACAGTTTATTAAGCATAAATTTATTATTCAAGTATATAAAAAAATAAAAATAAAAATAAAAATAAATTCATAATAAAGTTTTTGTAGAATATTCCAAATTTTTATTAAATTCTCATCCGACACCCTATGCCAGGGGTCGGCAACCTTTTTTGAGTGAAGAGCCATTTTTGATCTAATTAAAAAAAAAAAGAGAGAATCCAAAGAGCCGCACCTCAGCTCAAGTTGGGAGGCGGGGGCCAGAGTTGTTTAAGAAATGGAATAGAGTGGGAAGGTGTTTATTAAAAAATATATATATATTTTGAAATATTTATTAATACTGAAAAAACATAACAAACATCCAAATAGGTACAAATTAATGTGACTTTTGCTGATGAACTTCTTGAGCAAGTATCTTCCAACATCATGCAAGTATGTCGTAATTAAACATGCTCGCATTGTTCAGACGATGGTTTCTTGATTTACTTTTAATATAATTCATGTTCAAAAATATTTGCTCGCAGAAATACGTAGAACCAAAAATTAAGAGAAGTCCAAACGCAAATATTTTCAAATTTATATATGGGTCTGGTAAGCTACTCCACGCATTGAAACACAATTTGGTCTGCATTTTAAAGTCATCTATCGCCGTCCATTTGTGTAGAATTGCAAGGGCAGCCTTTTGCCTCTCCAAATCCTCAATTTCAGTTTTAAGGCATTTTAGTCTTGCACTCCACATGTCCTTCATTTTTAAGTCCTCTAACTCCATTTCAAATTGTGCTTCACGTGAGCTGTAAAGTTAAAGAGCTGCAGGTTGCTGACCCCTATCCTATGCTGACTTCCTTTCTTCCTCTTTGTGTGTCGGTTGCTGAATGACATTTCCGAAGCAGCCAAGAATCAACATATTTTGCTGGATCGAAGCTGGTCAGCAGTGGGCCTACAATTTTAAGAAACAATAGTGAAGAAACTATTTTTGTCATCAACGAAGCACTAGTTGGGCTGGCGATCAGATTCATTTGTGAAAATCCTCGCTCACATTCATTTGATGAAATTGGTATCGTACTCAGAGCATTCATCAAATGCTTCAATTCTTCTGAAACCTTCTTATCAATTAGGTATCCCCGAAATCAACGAATTGCATCTCTTTCATTTAACTGTAACCTAATTGACAATTTTCTAACTTCACTTTCACTAAACACCAACAATTCATGTTTAGAAGGATTAATACCTTCGTTGTCCTCGTTTTCCTTCTCTCGTCATTGGTATTGTCACTAGTTCTTAAATTTGAATTTTTTCCTTTTCTTTTTTTTTGAAACTGTCCAAAATGTCGGTGTCATTTCGATATTCGGGTACTGTGACCATGTAAACAGAGATAAGGAAATTTTACGGAAAAATGGGGATAATGCACTTCCACGAAACAACAGATGGCTATTTGTCGGGGTAAAAGAAAATCACTTTTCTAATTCTCAAACAGGGTGCTCATGGTTGATTCACAAAGGTGTCCAACCTACGGCCAGCGAGGAAGGTGAACTAAAACACCATTTTAAATTTTGTTAATTATCAAAAAAAGTTTCTCATTAAATGTTTTTTTCAGTAAATGTAACTGTGTATTGTACTTAATAAAATTTTTGAATATTTCAATTTTACTTTTACATGCAACAAGATATCTAACTGAATTTTTTTGAATATGGCCCCAGTATGTAATTGTGTATTGTACTTAATGGACACCACTGCAGTAGAAGGTGGGCCAGAGCCCATTGGGAATACACGATCTGCTCACTCTTGACTAGCACGACTCCTTCGTATGTGGGACATGTGGTCAGATAGGTTTTAACAGGTACCACTAAGTTGTAGAATGCGTTAGCTCTCTTAATTCGTGAAGCAGCACTAATTGCCTGATGGCCAGAAATGCGAGCAGTGCATACCGAGTTAATTCTCTCTTAATCTGTTCGCCATATGAAAATTTTCTTCGCTCAATGGAAACTATTTTAAATGTAACTTCCAAGGGGAATTCAAAATAATTTGCTATAAAAGGACTTCGTTAAACAGAGGCCCGACCGAGTAATTTAGAATTTAAAAAATGGTTATACAGTTTTATGAAAATATCTTAAAAATAGACAGTAAAAAATGCAAATTTAGTTAAATAATTTTAAGCTTATTTGAATAGTAGGTAAACATGTGAAAAAAATTACGAATATTAGAAATTTCGAAGTGCACTGCATCCAAATATCACACGTCACTGTTAATAAAGGTGCCAGTATGCCGTACTGTTGCGTACTGTCCCAAAAAAAGCACTGGTGGTGAAAAAAAGTCTAATTTTTCTGTAGTTAATGTAGAGAGAACACAGGATACTCACAGTTATCAAGAATTGCCAAAACTTTGTTTTGCAGCTTTTTCACAATAAATTCTATTTCACTGAATAAATGTTTTACTATCATGATATGTAATGAGGAGTCATTTATTTCATTGAATAAATGTTGTACTATCATGATATGTAATGAAGAGTCCAATCAAGTAAATGAAACTTTGCAGATTTGCCTATGGGCAGTGGTTACCCCTTTGTTTCAAAAAAAATAAATAAATAAAAAGAAAAACAACAAAAACTACACCCTATTCCAATCAGATAGGCAGGTGTGGGTGTGGAGGATGCTTGGGAGAATGCCTGTTGCCAGAGTGCATCGTGCCAGCACTGAAGTTTGGAGGAGGTGAGGATTATGGTATGGAGCTATTTTTCATGGTGTGACCAAAAACTTGTGATGGTTGCATTAGGAATCACAAATGCATACAGCTAGCTTATCATTGCAGACAATTACATTCTCCCTATGATGTGGCATTTTTTTTAGTACAGACTCGCATTTATTTCAAGAGACTAATGCCTACGAGAATGGTTAATGGATATGAATGTACAAAATTTGGAACAGCTGGCACAGATTCCTGATTTGAACCTTATGTAACCCCTAGCATGAACTGGAATGACAAATGTGTTCTGCTTAAGCAGCTCAACTAGTCACTTTTCTACAGGGAAGAATGGAGGACAATACCCATTGCAGTCTATTGTTCATTGATAGAAAGCTTACCCAAGAGAGCAGAGTGGGTCATAGTGGCCAAAGAGAGAAACCAACATATAGAGCAAGATACAGAACCACCATTCATCTCAGATTGAAGTTGCAGTAACATCAGTGTGAGACTCACGGGTGCCCAGATACTCTTTTCGAGGGTAGTATACATGAAGTAATAGTGGCATAGTATTTAGGGTTAGGTGCCACCTGTGATTTTCCACATCTGTGCTGTATGTACTCTGTAATGGAATGCAGAACTACTGCATAAGCCATAAAAAGTGTAGTGTCTGGTTTATGCAATGTTCTGTTGTTGTGTCTCTGGCTACTTGGCCACAGGGACCAGTGGAACCCTACGTTGCCCGCCACCACCACTGGGAAGTAAGCCAGGCTGCTTTCATACTCTGGCTGATCTCCGCCAGGATCACCTGAGCTTTCTGGATGGAGACAAAACAAAAAAAAAAAAAAAAAAAAAAGAGGGAAGAGAGTGGGGAAGATAGTAGAAGTGGTGGAGTCAAAGTAGGCAAAAGGAGGAGGATGAGAAAAGAAGGCATCCTCCAGTGGAAAGAAGAGAGAAGTAGGAATCACCCCTGGTCTGGGAGCCCACTGAAGGCCAGGGAAAGGAAGACAGCTTGCAGAACAAGGAAGGTCTGCAAAGTTGGGAAAGTGCAATGGGAAGTGTCTGAGTTTGATTTATATCAGTTCAGTGCTGTCATTCCAACATGGAAGATGTCCAGTTACATGTTCATTCAGTTCTGATAGTGGCCAATGATGAGGGAAGAGCAGGTACGAGGAGAGATCATAGCGTTAGGAACGTCTGGTGTGGATGTCTATGTTGTGGGATCAGACGTGGAGAGATGATACCAACACCTTTTGAAGACTGCTGAGGCATACCTGCTAAAAGCCAAAAACGCTTCTTTTGATTTTAACAGGTTGCTTTCCGGGCTGAGTGTGAGTAAATTTATATTCAGTAGCAGTTGATTACGTAGGTCCAGGTAGATGTTACACGAGTGCATTACGTGGTGCCAATCCTCCAGTTCTCCACACACACACAATGGGCATCGTTTACAAGCCCAAAGTCCTGAAGTCGCTTTTTGAATGACCCATGTCCTGTCAGAAGAAAGGTAGCATGTAAATTAGGAAAGAACCAGACAAGTCTTTGTTTGTTGAGGTAGGAGACACTAGGTAGAAATAGCTTGGTAGTACTGCCTTTGGTGGAATCATCCCAACAGATTTGCCAGAGGGAAACAAGTTCCTGCCAAGTACGCCGAAGTTCTTGTTTCGGATCTGCATCGACAATAATTTTTATCCCCAGGAATTCAGTTTCTTTGTTCTTTCTGATGACATGTGAAAGCGCTGTGAAGGCCGTTGGAGGTCAAGGGGATACAACCTGTTAATACTTGTAGTGCTGCTGTTGAGGTCATTCTACAAGCCCGAGTCATTTTTAATAACATCAACCGCTGTATCTGCAGAATAACGTTCCTAGTGCTGATGATGGACAAACGATGGAACCAGACAGCGGCGGAGTATGTTACGAACGGTACAAAAACAGCTGAATAAAGAAGGTCGAGTGCAGGTCCCTTAAGACCCAGTCTTTGCGGGTCAAGCAAGCAAGCATATTGATATAATTTTTGGCCTTCTCTTTCATGGACTTTAGATGTGGTATGAAAGTTCTGCGATCATTTAGGGTGACAACTAAATATTTGAATGAACGTTGATTCTTGAGTGCATGTCCTTTATAATGAATGGTTGGTGGTCTGTTGATGTCAAGACGGCCTTTGAGAAGCAGAGTTCTGCTTTTATCTGTAGAGATTTCCAGCTTATTCTCTTCAGCCCAAACTGACAGGGAATTCAAGACTGTGTTGGCTCTGGTCTCAATAGCTGCATGAGTAGGGCCCTCAACAACGATAACCAGGTCATCTGCATATGAGAGCTGTGTGGTGTGGGGGAAGTCCTGCAAGAGCTATTCATCCAGACATGAAGTAATAAGTTTTTTGTTATTGGCATGGCACACAATAATAATTATTATTAAGGTATTATTAATAGATAATAATACCTTAATAATAATTTATGCATCTGTCATCTAGTAAATCTTGGAGAGTAGCTGAAGGGTATTCACAATTCAATATCTTTTACTATTCACATGGTCTAGAGCAGCATTTCCCAAACATTTTTAGTAATGGAACACTTTTCAGCTCACGATATATTTACGGAACACTTTTCATCTCGCGATATATTTACGGAACACTTTTCATCTCGCAATATATTTACGGAACACTTACAAAACACAAGTTTAGTGGGAGCCAAAGAACTGTTTGCTAATATTTTATTACATACGACGCACCGTGCATCAGGAGCATCTTCATTTCCAAAACACATATAAAGTCGAAATTCAAATAACTGTCATCATACTTTCATTTTGGTCTTTTATTAGTTGGTTCCTGCTTTTTCACTTCAGATTTTTGGAGAAAAAAGGCTGCAATTGTTCATCCTCACTTTGAAGTATGACAATATTGTGTTTGTTTTCATCGATCACAGTTGCAATACTAGAAGCACTTGCTTCTCGTAGAAGGAATTTGTTTTGTAGAGACAGGATACACTTAAACAAAGGTGGTGCAAACGTTTTTGCCAGTATTATTGAGAATACCTTAAAGGTTCAGGGAAACTGCTAGTTAGGTAATACTGACACGCGTTTATCTGATAATATTGGTCAAAGTAACTCTTGCACATACCTTAAGAGTTCTTATCTGCTATCCCAACTGGACGTATTATCTAGATGTTCTGGGGGCAGAAACGTTTCACGTGAGCGGGTAGCTAATATCAGGGAAGAGAGCCTAAAAAACTTCAAGGGTTGTGTTAGGGTTGTTAAATATACAAGAACTGAAAATCTTAATTGTTTATACAGTAACGTTAGAAGTTAAATTAATAAAATATTTATCCTGAACTGAATTTTTCTTTGCAATGACTGTTTTGTGGCAAACTCATGTAGTCTGCAAAAACAACCATCTCCACTGTCTCTGAACTTCACACTAACCCTTGGATTTTCAGTACTACTTTAAAATTGCACTGCATTATTTGAACATCAAATGTCCAGCAGCCATGTTGCTTACACCTTGGATTAAGATTATGGGTATTATTTGCTTTTGTTTTATCAAGTAATGCCATCTTTTGCCCATAAAAGATGCTATTCAAAGACAAAAAAAGTTCAATATGCTCAAAAGTTTTTCTAGCCATCAAACATATTATGAAACAGTTTCTATAATCCTGAAATTAAGAACAGTTTAGGAAACATCCAAAAACTGCTTTCAACATCTCAGTTTAAGGAAACATTTTAAAAATTCTTTCTCAAAACTATTATTTTTGTTTAGATGGCAGATTATATACTTATATAACAAGTATTAATATATACACTTTGTGGTACATACTTTTGTTAATTCTGTAGGCTTAGAATTCCACAAATAAATTAAAGGTTTTAGAACTGCTTCACCAATTTGACATAACTGCATACGACAATCAAAACTAGCATGGTTACAGATCTCAACTAGAGAAGACACAAGCTGCTCGTGATAAATATTTGCCTTTCCTAACCTATTAAAAAAGATTTTTTCCACAAAAGAAATAAAAAAGTTAAAAATGCAAAAACTTAATTTTTTAATCTGAACATTAACATTAAATATAATTTTAAAATAGTCATTGAAATATACAAAACTGGAAAATATTATGCTAAATTATCTTCATAGTAACAAATCACATGTCACTCTGAGTGAATTTTCATTTTATTTTTATGTGACACTGCATTTCTTGTACACCATCAGATATATAACTAATAGTTTTCTTTATTACTGTGCAAAAATATCAACTATATGTTTGACATTGGATTACAAACCTTCTGGTACAGTACTTTCCAAAGTTCCTCTGGATATTCTTACTTGAATATCCAACATCAGGGCTTTTCAGAAACCTGGAAAAGACCTAGTCACCTTTTCAATTTGTTAAACTCTGCTTTTGGTAGAATTCTTTTGGAATGCATGCCTCATTTTTTAAACTGAATTCTAAATGCACTATAGTTGTAAATGCAAAATTTACAACTATAGTGCACTTAGAATTTGGTAAAATAGCATGTTTCTGCAGGAAAAAATGATTATGATAATATTATAAAATATATTTAGATGACATCACTAAGTGAGGGGGAGAGAACATTAGCATCAAACAAATTCCAGCCCCAACGAAGATGCGATGAATCAGATGAATCATATTTACATGTAGATCGGTCACTTGCAATACTTCTAAGACAAAAAAAAAAATAAAAGACTGAATGAATGTACAAAAATTTTAAGAATGAGGATATTTATAATGTAACCTGCCAAGTGAGATCTCATTATAAATAAATCAGTCTTACTATATGTATTTTTAAACTTTTTAATTGTCAGATTACATATTACTACAAAATTTGAACTGCAAAATAATGTTGATATGTTTATCAACAGCAAGCATGTAATTGCACCCAGTTTGCCAACTTCTTAAATTTAAATATAAAAACACCTATTAGAATTTATATCAGTATGAATTTTAATGTGTCCAGTATGGACTTGGTTTTTTTTTTTTTTTTTAGGAGCATTAGCGACTAAGGCCATATTGCTCCGTGAATATGCGGTGGTCATTCCTGACCTTTCCGCATCCTCCGTATTTGGTGGTGACGGGCTCAAACCCCGGTCTAATCAAGAAGCGTGTGCTACTCACTGCTGCTTCTTCCCACCTGGCTACAGATGCGCCTAGTATGGACTTGCACCATTGATTGTTTCTTAAGTAGAAAACATACAAGCCATAAAAATATCAAATATGTGATCTGAGTATAAAATGTGCCAAGCATCCAACAATGTACAATTTTCCTATAAAGATTTGGCATCTTCTTCAATTTCTTTTGCTTTGCAATGGTGCACAATGAACTTGAGGTAGTCAGAATTTTTTTTTTTAATAAAAAGACTGCTGTTATTAAAGATACTATTTGCTCTTAGTATCCAATAGTGAGTCAGAATAAAGAATTTTTTTTTTTTTTTTTTTTTTATGAAACCCCCAAACACGAAAGGTATCAAAACCTATAGTACTTAGTACCGTGCATGGGATGAAGGAGAAGTATGGGGGGGGGGATACCGGAAACTTTGCTCTAGAGACTAAACATGGGTTTTACCACTTCAAGCCTCCAATAAGCAAAGTGGTGGTATTTCACCGGTTGATGAAAGTCATCTACCACCTCAAATAAACTTATAAATGTTTATTCTTTATTCTGACTCATTTTAAACTATTAAAAAAATAGTAAGTGCTGTATGAAATGCATTGGCATGCCTGCTCATATGACTTTATTTGGAGCTTGCACTGTGGATTTAGAAGATAAAAATTTAACTGTTATTTTCAAATATTATATTTTTAAAGTTTTTTAATACATTCATCGGAAATATATTAAAAATATTAATTGCTCCCTATAAACTGAATTTCTTAAAAACTGACATAAAGCTCAACTTAAAAAGTCTGAAAGTTATCCTGTCAAAAGCATAAAAAAAATTTGCATCTCCGCTCATCAATTATGTTATAATATTAAAAACAAATTAAAATATATTATTAATATACTATAATGAATTGCAATATACAGGATAATTCATAAGACACGTGTGACCCATAGTATATTTTCAGTTTTAGTTCAATTATTATTATAAATATAATTATAACAGAAATTGCAATAAATGCTGATTATTGAAATTTATTTCAGTAATCAGCATTTATATAAATTGCAATAAATTGCTTCCTCCACAATGTAAGTAAACTCTTTCACCATCTTCTTAATCTTTTTCATGCTTTTCTTTGATGAGACTTGATATATAATTTGAACAGTTATTGTCATCATGCAGTATGATTAATGACTTCTGAGGTTATGATGAACATCATGGCAAGATCCAATATTCCTTACATTTCAAGGGTGCAGCTCTAAAACGGTGTTCGCAGGCTGGCCGCAAGTTAGTATACCAGACTGAACCTATTGGTAACTCTCTAGGAGGCTTCCGGATCAGCTAGTGTATAATCTTGCTACCTCTACTCTGCCAGATAGTGACTGGAGGGAGTCTAAGTAGTGTGTATGAGGGGAGCATTGTTGAGGCCACGTTATGTCAAGGATCTGGGTACATTCTTACCATGTGTACGCCATATCCAAAAATTTCATTACTTCATACAGCATGTCCCACTCACTTTTTCTTACTACTGAATACACCATGAATTGTCAAACTAATAGAGCAAGCTTATCTGCGAAAAGATCTAAACCTCCCAAGCACTTCCTAATTCATTTCACAAATATACGTGGTCTCAATTCTAATCTCAACGATGTCCATTTCCACTTGCAGTCTGCCAAACCCCATGTACTTTTTCTGACAGAATCTCAGTCATCAGTTGATTCAACTACTGCTCATCTCAGATGCTCAAATTATTCACTATATGATTCCTTTCGGCTCAAAGGTGGTACTTGTGCATATGTCCGTTCTGATATTCCCTGTCAAAGACTTGGCAATTTGGAATCTCCTCTCTTTGATCTTCTCTGGCATAAAATCTCTCTACCTCATTCTGTCAAATTCATCTGTTGTCTCTACCGTTCTCATAACTCCACTAATCACTTGGAGCTCTTTGACTTCCTCTCTTTGCAACTTGACTTTCTCCAGTCCAACTTTCCTAACAGTGAGGTAATTTTTCTTGGTGATTTTAATGTTCACAACTCCAGCTGGCTTCTGTTTTCTAGTCACACCGACCCAGCTGGTCAAGATGCTGAGACTTTGGAAATTACTAATGACCTTGCACAGATTGTTCATTTACCTACAAGAATACCGGACAATCCTAATCATACAGCCAATACGCTTGATCTTTTTCTCACAAACAACCCTTCTAAGTATATGGTCAAAATGAGAGGTCCGTTAGGCACTTCAGATCACAACTTGGTAATTGTCTCTTCTCCAATGGAACCTTTATCTCATGGCTATTCCCAACCTCTTGTTGTTTGGCATTACAAGAATGCAAAATGGAATGACCTGCGAGACCGTTTCTTCTTTTCCTTGGTCGGATTACTGTTTCAAAACTTCTGATGTCAATGTTTGCTCAGATCGTGTCAGTGAAATTATTCTTGCAGGAATGGAATCCTTTATCCCACACTCCACTTTAAAATCTCGTCCTTTATCTAAACCTTGGTTTTCCAATAAATATGCTAAGGCTGTTCAAGAGAAGAATATTGCATATCGTAATTGGCTTGTTTCTAATTCTTTAGTTTCATTTTCTACGTACACCAAAGCTCGCAACAATTGTAAAGGAGTTATTAATCAGTTCAAACTAGAGTTTGAACAGGCTAAGAGTAGAAAACTTGCTTCTTTACCTAATGGTAGTCAAGCATTCTGGTCTCTTGACAAAGCTATTGGCCACAACTTTAGCCCATCTCTGCTCCCACCTCTGTCCAAACCAGATGGTTCTGTTGTCACTTCAGCCAAGGATAAAGCTGACCTCCTAGCATCCCATTTTTCTTCAAACTCATGTATTAATGATCTTGGTAAAACACTTCCCACCATTCCAACACACTCCATTCAATGCCCCCTGTGGTCTTCCGTCAAAAGGATGTCAGAAGGATTTTGACGAATCTTGATGCTAAGAAAGCTCCAGGTCCCGATGGTATTTCGCCACTTGTTCTCAAAACCAGTGCTCCTGAACTTACTCCTATTCTTTGCCGCCTTTTTTCACTTTTTATTCCAAAGGTGTTTTTCCTTCTGCTTGAAAATTTGCTCATATCCAGCCAGTTCCTAAAAAGGGTGACAAATCCCTCCCATCCAATTATCGTCCCATTGCAATTACTTCTACTCTTTCTAAAGTAATGGAGAAATCAATTAACCGCCAACTCTTAAACTACCTAGAAATCTTCCGTGTGATCAACGATCGTCAGTATGGATTCCATCAGTGTCGATCCACTGGTGATATTCTGGCTTATGTTACCTATTTATGGACTAATTCAATGGAAAGGTTAGGTGAAACACAAGTAGTTGCTCTTGACATCTCAAAGGCTTTTGATCTTGTTTGGCATAAAGGTCTTCTAAATAAACTTCCATCTTATGGTTTGCCAACTGTTTTTAGTAATTGGTTATCCAGTTTTCTCTGTGATCGCTCACTGAGGGTGATGGTAGATGGCTCTCTGTCTTCTAACTTCTCCACCATTACCGGTGTTCCCCAAGGTTCAGTTCTTTCCCCCACTCTTTTCCTCTTGTATATTAATGACCTTCTTCCATTGACCGGAAATCCTATCCATAGTTTTGCCGATGATAGCACATTACATTCCACTTTCCATTTTGAGAAACCTTGTCCTGCTCAATCAGCTTCAACTTCTCGAAAATCTGCTACCAATTCCTTAAATATCGATCTTCAGGTAATTCTCAAGTGGGGTAAAGACAACTTAGTTGATTTCAACCCTTCTAAAACTCAGTCTTGTCTTATATCTCGCAAAAAGGATTCTTCTGCTCCTATGCTTATCTTTAGTGACACTGATTTCTAGGCAAAATGATATATCTCTTTTGGGGATAACTCTGACTTCTAATCTCTCTTGGCACAAGCACATTACAAATATTCTTCCTCTGCATCTAAAAAACTTGGTTTTCTCTTTCGCTCTCGGCGTTACTTTTCTTCCAAACAGCTGCTCACTCTGTATAAATTGCAAATCTGCCCTGCCATGGAATATTGTTCCCACATCTGGGGTGGTGCCCCCAAAACCTCTCTCAGGCTTCTTGATTCCATTCAGAAGAGGGCAGTTAGGTTAATTAATGATTCATCTTTAACAAAGTCTCTCCATTCGCTGTCTCCTAGATGTACTGTTTCTGCTGCATGCCTCTACTACAGATACTTCCATGTGCACTGTTCTTCTGAATTGGCTTCTATAATTCCCACTCTCTCTCTCTCTCTTTCAACACAGTCCGAACACATGCCACCACCAGCCAACATCCACTTACTGTCCAACTCTAAACTCACAGAACCAACTTTTCATCTTCCTCGTTTATTCATTCAACTGCCGTTTTCTGGAACAACCTTCCTTCATATGTATTTCCTGAAAATTACAGTCTTCAGAAGTTCAAGTCCAATGTCAACAAATATCTTCTTTCGTCTTCTCAACCTCCAACCCAAGCACGGTACTAAGTACTACAGGTTCTAATACCTCTGGTGTTTGGGGTTTACATAAAAAAAACATAAAATTTTTGATCTGCTGCTAACTTTTAATCCTTCTAATATGTAAAGATTGTCAATATATGCTACTTCCTTTAAAGTAGTCCAAAAGATAAAAAACTGGGGGATTGTGGGTTTTCAATTATAAAAATATGCTCTGTTCCTAGGAAAATGATGGATATCCCCCTTTTTTTACAACATATGTATGTTGTAAACAAAAATACTACTGGTTAGTGACAAAAGCTAACATATAAACAACAACAACTGTTGGACATTTGGGAATGACCAATGCTACTATTGTAGAAGTCAGAATCAGATTCTTGAGTTGTCAGTAATAAATTAACATTAATAATTTGAGTTGTATGAATTTTGAATTATCTTGTAGTACTTTTTTGAAATGTATAAAGAGAATTTAGAATCTTACCTACATCCTGATAGTGCTGAAGAAAAGAAACTAAAGAGGAACTGAGGATGCACATCGCAAAAGGAAAAGGCACTGTGAATTAACCTGTTGAGAACTTGAGCTAAAAGAGCTCTGTCCCAATTTACTGATGGTGGTGGTTTTAAAATCATATCACAGTAGATTTTCATTAAGCCTAAAAAAAAGAAGTTTGTACGCAGAAAATTATTACATCTAATTTTTTATGACTTATACTTCTAGTATTATTCCTGCTAAACAAAAGGAATCCACAAATTCAAATATAAATTTTTACAAAATAATTATCTTTTAAAATTGAAAGATTAGATTATGAATGTTACAGCATATATGGAGTTTCTACACAAACTTTGTATTAACAGAAAATATATCTTTACTGAAAGTAAAATAAAATACAGTAGTACTTAAAAGCAATGCCCTGGGCATTGCTTTTAGTCAGTCTTACTCACTATTAATTCAATAAAGAAAGAGATATGAACAGTTATTGTTAATTGTCTCTTTCTTTTTCTGAAATAAAAAAAAGAAAGAGATATCAGCTCTGAAATAAAGCCAATTACACATATTACAGAGGTATTTTACTTTTAATTGTGTATATGCATGTGTGTGTGTGTGTGTGTGCGCGCGCGCACACACACACACACACACACACACACACACACACACACAAAACTGCAAAAATCTGACTTTACAATCATTAAAATCCAGCACATTTTACAAAACGAAAAATAATACAGGGTGTCTATAAAATATTCACTTGATTATGAGGTTCAATTAAAATTTTATTATAATAGGTACTGTAAAAAAGTTTGCTGCACTTAACAAAGCAACTCAAAGAATTTCTTATCACACAACCACACTTCAGTAAACTTCTACATGGGCATCCTTGGTAGCATGTAGAATATTAAGGCAGTAGCCAATTTTGTTACAAGTGTTTTGAAGTACCTCTTGAGATACTGGAGTCACTGTGTGTTCAATCCAGTCTTTTAACTCTGCGATGTTGTTACTTTTTTGCATACACCTTTTTATTTATGTAGTCCCATACAAAGAAATCCGTAGATTTGATATCCAAAGAACAAGAAAGCCATGTAATGGGAACAACCTGGCTGATCCATTGGTTAGGAAATTTTTTATTGAGGAAATTTTTGTTGCATCAATTGTTTTGATCAGAATACGTTGGTTCACATGGTTTATCATGTATTATGTCTGTAAAAACTTGTGTTTACAGGCTGATTTGTGGGAGCTGAAAACCGCAGAGCTGCTGCTGCATTACCTTACAAAGACCTCAATAACTATACTTAATTTATTTACTATATTTATTTTTCACTTTTATTAATCACAGAAAAAGAAAAAATTCAAACAAGCCACCCAAAATGTAATCACCATGTACATTAACTTGTTTACAATTTTGCTTTGAAGAAGAGATGCAACATCCAAAATATTTGAAAAATAATACCAGAAAACTCTTCCCACTAAACACATTATTCAGACAAGTATTCATTTGGTCTCTCAGAATTAACACCAATTCTGAATGAATTTGAATTTAAAATTCTAATAATTTGTCACAGCACTGTCACAGTTCTATGGACATATAACATTGCTGGATGGCCACTGAGATGCCAAATTATTAGATATTCCATAAAATCAGATGTGCCAGATTATCAGACTTCTGCAATTTGCTAAGTAATATGTTTGAAGGGTAGCTAACCCTAGGGAAAGTATAGTATCTGCATTTTAAAATCTGAATCAGTGTAAAATGACCCTCTTCCTTTATAAATATTTTTGCATACTTCACTTCATAATGTGTCTGAAGTAATAATTTATTTTGTAAAATACAGCTCCTGCAAAATGAGTTCTGTTTGCAAGCTCAAGAAGAGCTAAGAAAAATAAATCTGTAAATCAATAAGTAATAGGGAATATGTATTAAATTATTATTGCAATTTTCAATAAAAAATATTTTTTTCAATTTTAATATGTACAAGGTAGGTCAATAAGTAACACACTATAAGCTATAACATATTTATTATCTAAAGTATTGCAACCATTCTTCACATACATAAAATATAACCTTTCAACTTTGTGAAAATATCACTCAATGTAAGAACCATCACACTCATTGCATTTTCTCGGGCATTCTTTCCAGACAGATTTCCATATTACTCTCAAACACCTTACCACTCAGGTATGCCTTTGGTATACCAAACAAAAAAGAATCTTATGGGGTCAGGTCAGGGCTATAGGGTGGTGAGTGAGCATTACGCTCCACCCCACCTGAGCGATCTTGGACTGTGTCATCTGTGCTGTGTGCAGCCTTTCATTATCCTGATGAAACTTGATGTCCTACTGATTCAGTTGAGGTCTTTTGGTTTTCAGAGCTCAATTAAATTTTTCCAGGGACAAGCAGTATCTTTCTTTGTTGATAGTTGTTCCACTTTCCAAGAAATCAATTAAAATTCCATTTTGATCCCAGAAGAAGGTGGCCGTAAGTTTTATTGATGATTTGGAAGTTTTGGCTTTTTGTTTAGAGGTTATGTTGGGTGTGCCCATTTCACAGATTATCATCTAGTTTGTGGGTTATAATGGAAGAGCCATGTTTCATTACATGTGGTAACCCTCTTAAAGCACTTAGGACCACTAGAACCAAACCACTCCAGATCTTCACAGATCTCTTTCCTTGCAGCCATCATCTCTCATGTGAGCAGCTTAGGCAAGCAGTATCTTTTTTTTCTGTACCCTAGTCTGTTGATTATGGTCAAAACACTTCCTTTTGATATTTTCACAGCGTCTATCACTTGTCTGGTGGTTATGCACCTATTATTTGCAATGAGCTGGTGAATGAATTCTTTGTTTTCACTGCTTATAAGAGATATTGGTTTTCCAGCTCTTCTTTTGTCCTTGAAATTGAAATCACCTTCCCAAAACCATTGGAGCCATCTCTGGACATTATTTCGACCAACTGACTGGGCCTGTAAGACTGCCAGGAATTTTTGATGGATAGATGTGGCCAACTGATCTTCTGATTTGAACAGGAACTCCATTTGATTTGAACAGGAACTCCATGGCTCTTCCATCACACACCACTGCCAGAAATAGCTGTCACTTTGTTCATCCATACCTTCAGAAAAAACACCAGAAAAATCATATTAGGTGTGTTAATGGGAAATTGGTAGTACAAGTGTATATCATTAATTCTTCCCTCTTCCTTATGACTGCATGTGTGTGAGTAATTGTGCATTACTTATTGATCCACCCTTGTATATTCATAATATTATATTTATTATAATATTATAAAATAATATAATAATAATTAGTATCATTATTATATAATTAATAATACAATATTATTATATTTTGAATACAATATTATTATAATATTATATTTCTATAATAATTTTATTTGGATTGGTCATTTGGAAAATCACACAGCTAGGCTCCACAGGGGTATATTGAGGGAGGGGAATAATTAGCACTCTGAGAATCAAAATAATGTATTTTTAAAAACAACTTCATTAAGGGTATAGTCATGGTGTGCTTGAGCCAGCTCACACAAGCTGTTTGTTAAATTTTTCTAGGTTTGCCAAGATGTTTGTTAGATACTGGCCAACAAATCACTGGCAAAACCTAACAAAGAATAACTAAAAATCATTTAGAGTTAATTACTGATTAAAACATGAAATTATGGTTCCATGATAATCAACTCTGATATTAGCATCATATTCTGAAACCTCTGCAAGTTTATTGGTCACATATATAATTATAATGATCAGGAGAATGACAGCATAGAGAATAAATGTGGTCAAGAAACCACTAGAGGTTTCAGAATGAGATGCTGATAACAAAGGTAATTATCATGGTTTAATAAACTTATTAATGATTCAACTAAACTGAAGAACATATTTATACACAGTTCATACCAAGCAAATATAATTTCAAGTCCTAAAATTAATTATAATAATGAAATTAAAAAATGCATCCAAAACATTTTGAATAAATGCATATTAAATTCTAAATACTGAAAATCTAAAGAAAAACAAATTCACTGTTCAATGAAATTCAATAAAATGTGAAACTAAATTATTAGTTAATATAATAATAATTCTATTTATCTGTAAACAGCACAGCAAAAAGCTGACATGCTTACATGGTGTTCATAGTTTTTACTCTGATTTTTGAAATTCTAAGTTATTTTCATTTTTTAAGTATTTTGGAAATGCTTTCAAATATTATATTATGAACATGAAAGGCAAAAACATTAATTTTTCAGTTTTTATTTTATATAGAAACAGTAAAGTCTCAGGAAGAATTTCCCCACACAACTGATAAATAAGAGAGTCCATCTAATATATATTTTGAGAATGTTCACAAATACTACCCAGTGTTCTCTCCGGAAAATTTTGCCAGCTGGGTAGCATTATGAAGTAGGTAGGTGAGGAAGTATAATACTTCACAATATTATAAAATTTTCTGTTATAAATGTGACTTAAGCGATCCAGAGCAAAAGTTAATTGCATAATTTAACATTATATGCTCCTGTCGCACTGACTTCGATTGCATAGTATGTTCGAATTAATATTGATCGAGATCAGTGAGCAGTATTATATGGTACCGCGAGAATCACTTAAATTTTAGCCGGGCAGTTAGTTAAATTCACTGGGCGGTGCACCCATTCAATGGGTCCTGGGGAGAACACTGCTACCAAGAAATACTTGAAATTAGAAGGTGTTATAGACCTTGAAAAATCAGAGAGAGAGAGATACAGTCACTTCACTAAAAGAGAATGTTTATCAAACATCTACAGCTAAAAATGAAAACAATTTTGATA
Organism: Mastigoproctus giganteus; assembly: GCF_048544385.1. Classification (NCBI taxonomy): domain Eukaryota; kingdom Metazoa; phylum Arthropoda; class Arachnida; order Uropygi; family Thelyphonidae; genus Mastigoproctus; species Mastigoproctus giganteus. The sequence goes on from NC_143582.1 coordinate 29,825,737, forward strand.
GCAATTCTGGCAATTTACAAAAGATATTCAGAAGTGGAATAGCATTTTAAGTACCATAAATAATCACAAATACAATTCCTAAAATGACCCATAATTGCAGTCAGAATGTACCTGAAGTGGGACATATACAAGCAAAAGTTTTGGAAGAAATTCCTGTAGGTTGGTTGCAAGAGACTTTCAAGAGTGAATAGCATTAGCAGTTATAAAGTAGCAGTGATCATTGTAAACTAGCATAAGCATTGTAGTAGTAGTAGTAGTGGCATGTGATGCAAGAAAGCATGTGTATGAGCTTATGCAGCATCAGCCAAAGAAAAAAAAAATAATCACATCATTCCCTCCAAATGCCTGTCCAGTTCCTCCTCCTTAAATTTATTCAACCTATCAACTTCCACAATGACAGATGGAAGTTTGTTCCAGCAATTCACCACCCACTGGCTAAAGGCAAATTTCCGCACATCTATTCTGCATCTGTCTTTTCTTAATTTGAATTTATGCCCCCTTAGGTTCATAATCTAAACAAGTGGAAGGATCCCATCAGAATTCAGCGTGCTCAACCCATTCAAGGCCTTATACACCTCAATCAGATCACCACGCAGGTGCCTAGTCTCCAGCCACTGCAATTTGCAGAACTTAAGCCTCTCTTGGTAAGAGGATCCCTTCATTCCCCTCACCAATCTTGTTGCCCTTCTCTGTACACGCTCAAGTAAATCTACATCCTTCCTAAAACGAGGCCTCCAGACCTGTACGCAGTACTCAAGGCGTGGCCTGACCGTTGCCTTATACAGAGGGATAATCACTTACTTTTTCCCTGCAAGCAAAATTCCCATATGCCGACCGGGCTAGCCGGGTGGGTAAAGTGCCTGCCTGGCAACCCAAAGGTCGCGGGTTCGATTCCTGCCTCGGGCTTGGATCAAAGTACTGCAAAAACCTTGGGAGGTGCATTATGGCCACAGAAGCCTAGCACCAACAACTACCAAAAAAAATTCCTATATATCATTGACAAAACCCCATGACCTGCCCTGGCAGCCTGTCTGCATTGCTCAGAAAACTTCATATCTGCCTGCACAATTACTCCCAGGTATTTTTCATTTTCTACCACCTTAAGTGTAGTACCACACAGTTGGTACGTTTCTCTGGGGTTACTTCTACCCATATGCAGTACTTTGCATTTGTCAAGGTTAAACTTCAGTTGCCACTTCTTAGCCCATCTGCCCAAATTATATAGATCCTGCTGCAGTAGCACACTGCCATTACTGTCATTAACAACACTGCCAACCTTTGCATCATCTGCAAACTTCGACATTAAGTCTGATATACCTTCATCAATATCATTGATAAATATACAAAACAACAGTGGACCTAACACCGAACCCTGTGGAACTCCACTAATAACATTAGTCCACGAAGAGCAGCACCCATTGATTACCACCCTCTGTCTTCTCCCACTCAACCATCCTTTTATCCATTGTAGCAACTTACCCTTAATACCATTCTGCCCAATTTGTACAGTAGTCTTCCATGTGCAACAGTTTCAAAAGCTTTCCTCAAATCCAAGTATATGATATCAAAATTATTTTTTGCATTCAGTTCCTTTGTAACCACATCATAATATCCTATCAAATTTGTCAGACAAGACTTTCCCTTAATAAACCCATGCTGTGTCTGGATTATTGCTGCAGTCTTGTCTAGATGATCCTGCAATGCATCTTTAACCAGTGACTCAATTATTTTACCCGGAACAGAAGTTAAACTAACTGGTCTGTAATTACTCGTGTCACCTTTCAATCCTCCTTTGTGAATTGGGGATACATTTGCACATCTCCAGTCCATGGGAACCTCCCCTGAGTCCAAGGATGCTCTCATAATTATGGCTAAGGGTTTGCTTAGTTGCTTTGCCGCCTCCTTTAATATAACTGGATAGATCCCATCCGCCCCAGGTACTTTTCTTATGTTTAACTTCAACAATTTCTCCTCCACTTTGCTCTCAGTTATTACAAAATCATTAAGTATCCTGCTACAATTTTATAACCTTCTGCCATTTTCAAACCTTTATAATTCCTCATGTGTGAATGTAGATACAAAATACTCATTCAGTTTGTTTGCTATCTGAGCAGGATCATCAACAGTCGAACCATCGATGTCAAGTGGAGCAATCAGATTCATCCCATTCCTTTTAGAGTTTATATAAGTAAAGAAATCCTTGCTGTTCTTCTTAGCATCTTTTGCCAAGGATTTCTCGTAATCTGCCTTCGCCTGCCTAACCTCCTTTGTGACCTGATTACAGACTAGCTTATATCTGCCATAGGCTTCTGAGTCGCTTGATAATTTATATGCATCCCATGCATTTTTCTTCTCTGTTACGAGTCTCATTAGTTCATTAGATAACCATTTAGGCCTAAACCTTGAACAATATTTCTTAATAGGTATGAAACTTTTAGTAGCATCCATGATTAATTCCTTGAATGCTTCCCACTTAGAATTTACTGTTGATAACATCGTCAGTTTATCCCACTGTACAGAATTTAAAAACTTTCTGAGACCACTGTACTCACCATTACGGAAGCAAGAACCCTTTCCTCTACCCCTGATTGTAATTATATCTTTAAGTAAATCCCACATCAGTACATTGTGATCACTGCCACCTAGTGGTTCCTTTATCTGCAAATTCTTAATACACGAATGATCACTGCTGATAACCAGATCAAGAGTATTATTCTCTCTGGTTGCCTCTCGAACATGCTGCTGCAGAAAACAATCATCCAATTAATCCACAAAAGTCTGACTAGTGTGTGAGTGACCAACCCACAAGTTCCAGTCAATATCTGGGAAGTTAAAATCCCCCATTATAAGACATTCTGATTTACTGGCCCATTCTATTTCTCTGCATAATTGTTCATTGTACTCATTTGAGTCATTAGGCCTATAACACACTCCTACTCTTATTTTTGCTTTCGCAGTGCTTATGTCACACCAAACTGACTCAACAGTGCACTGTTCATCTATATCATTAGCATTAGTAGAGGCATTTGATGCAATAAAGCAAGCTTATGCAGCATCAGCCAAAAAAAAAAAAAAAAAACAAAAAAAATAAATAAATAAGTAAATAAATAAATAAAAAATAACCACTTCCACTTCACCCCTCTGTTCGTTCGAAATACCTGTCCAGCTGAGCCTTAAACTCATTTAGGCTATCAACTTCCACGACAAAGGATGGAAGTCTATTCCAGCAACCAACCACCCGCTGGCTAAAGGCAAATTTTCTCACGTCTATCCTACATCTGTCTTTCCTCAATTTGAATTTATGCCCTCTCAGGTGATTATTCTGAGCAAGAGGAAGAATCCCATCAACATTGAGCATGCTCAAACCATTCAAGGCTTTATACACATCTATCAGATCACCTCGCTGGTGCCTAGTCTCCAGACACTGTAATTTGCAAAACTTAAGCCTTTCTTCGTAAGAGCACCCCTTTGTTCCATTCACCAATCTTGCCTTTCTCTGTACTCGTTCCAGCATCTCTACATCCTTCTTGAAATGAGGCCTCCAGACCTGTATACAGTACTCTAGGTGCGGTCTGACCATTGCCTTATACAAGGGAATAATCACCTCCTTATCCCTGCTAGAAAAATTCCTATATATCATCGACAATACACCATGAGCTACTCTTGCCACCCGTCTGCACTGCTCAGAAAATTTCATATCTGCCTACACAACCACCCCCAGGTCCCTTTCATTCTCTACCACTGTCAGTGTAGTACCACAGAGTTGATACGTTGCTCTGGGGTTGCTGTTTCCCATATGTAGTACTTTACATTTGTCAAGGTTAAACTTCATTTGCCACCTCTCAGCCCATCTGCTCAACCTTTCCAGATCCTGTTGCAGTAGCATAGTGTCAGTAGTGTCCTTGACAACCCTGCCAACCTTCGTATCGTCTGCAAACTTGAACATTAAGCTTGATATACCATCATCAATATCATTTATAAATACAGAAAACAATAATGGACCCAATACTGAACCCTGAGGGCCTCCACTAATAACATTAGTCCACGATGAGCAGTGTCCATTGATTACCACTCTCTGTCTTCTCCCCCTCAACCAACCCTTTATCCATAGCAGCAATTTGCCTCCAATGCCACACTGCTCCAATTTGTGCAGCAGTCTTCCATGTGTACCAGTATCAAAAGCCTTTCTAAGATCCAAGTATATAATATCAAAGTTATTTCCTGCATCCAGTTCTTTTGTGACTGCATCATAGTATCCAATCAAATTGGTCAGGCAAGACTTCCCCTTAACAAAACCATGCTCTGTCTGAGCTATAACTGAAGTCTTGTCTAGATGATCCTGCAGTGCATCTTTAACCAGTGCCTCCATTAATTTTCCAGGAACAGAAGTTAAACTAACAGGTCTATAATTACTTTGTCGCCCTTTGATCCTCCTTTGTGAATTGGGGTCACATTTGCACATCTCCAGTCCATGGGTACTTCCCCTGAGTCCAAGGAAGCTCTCATAACCATGGCCAAGAGTTTGCTTACTTCCTTTGCTGCTTCCATTAATATAACTGGATAGATCCCATCCACCCCAGGTGCCTTTCTTGTATTTATCTTCAACAATTTCTCCTCCACTTTACTCTCAGTTATTACAAGATTATATACCTTACTGCCAGAGTTGAATACACCTCTGGCATTCCCCTCACTGAATAACTCCTCATGTGTGAATGTCGATGCAAAATATTCATTCAGTTTGTTAGCTACCTGAGCAGGATCATCAACAGTTGACCCATCGATATCAAGTGGACCAATCTGATTCATCCCTTTCCTTCTTGAGTTTAAATAGGTAAAGAACTCTTTTCTGTTTTTCTTTGCGTCCTTTGCCAAGGATTTCTCATAATCTGCCTTTGCCTGCCTAATCTCCTTTGTGACTTGGTTACAGACCAACTTATATCTATCATAGGCTTCCATGTCACCCATTAATTTGTATGTATCCCATGCATTTTTCTTCTCTGCCATATGTCTCATTAGTTCATCTGACAACCACATAGGCCTAAACCTTGAACAATATTTCTTAGTTGGTATGTAAAGCCTAGTAGCTTCCAAGATAAGTTCTTTGAATGCTTCCCATTTTGAATTTGCTGTTGGTAACATCATCAGTTGGTCCCACTGTATAGAATTTAAATACTGTCTCAATCCATCGTAGTCGCCTTTACGAAAGCAATAACCCTTCCCTTTACCCCTAATGGTAGTTACCTCTTTGATTAAATCCCACTTCAGCACACTGCGATCACTGTTGCAGTAGCAACAGTGATCAACTGGTTTATGTTTTTCTTAATTAACAGCATAACACCTCCTCCCTTTCTATCCTGTCTATCCTTTCTGTACACATTGTACTCCCCAAATTCTAGTTCTGCATTCCTTATATCTGTGTGATCACTGGCTAATCAATTGTTTATGGGTCGCTTTCAGTTATGGTGAATAAAAATAATTAATAAATAGCATAAAGCTCCATAATATATATTGGATTCATCTCTTTTTTTATTATAATTCTTTACATGGAAGTTAGAAGGCTAAAATATGGAAGATTGATTGAAATTAAAATTTATAAAACATCACCATTAGAGAAGGATGCAAAAACGCTTTTCTTAAATCATCAAAATTAAAAGCCTATAGCATGAAAACATAAAGCTAAAAGGGATAGCAAACTCCAGAAGTAAGTCTGGGGAGGTGGAATATTATAATTACCACAGTGAAATTCCTCAGCACCAATTTCAGGATGACAGGAATCTCAGTTGGCCCTACGATATCAGCTTTAGAAGACTTTATCAACAGCTCAAATTCACTTAATCTATTAACAACACTCTTGGCATTGCAATACAAATAAGTTGAATTTTTTACCATTACACAAATATTGTAATTGGTTAAGCAGGTCTTGCTGGATGATAATTATTATTATCTTGAGGATAACTATAATTATACTGATTTTAACTTCCCAATTACTGTGTGGGTACCTTACACCACTACCTTACATCATTGCTCTACTAGAGGAGAAAACCACCTTGACTTGCTATTTTCCTCCTTAGCATGTATGATTGAAGAACCACCTAAGATGCACTACAAATCGGATCACAACCCTATCTATGCAAAAGTAATTATTCCTGCTCGGGGACTACCTGCCCGAAAAAACGTTCAAACCACCGTCATCGTCATCCCCAAGCTCCTTAACATCCAAAAATGTCTGCAAGCCACCACCACCCTTATACCTTGGCATGTCCTTGAAACGTGTGACATCTCGCTTGCTGTAACACTATTGATAAACTGGATGAACACCATTGCACAATATTCCGCATCAAAAAAGATAAGGATTTTCTTTGATGTGGAATATTGTGCAATGTGCTATCTTACTCCAAAGCCTGGTGGAATCCAAATGTACACATGGCCTTCCTGTTAAAGCAGTAGCTACACCAGATCTGGAAAAGAACTCAACAGACTTCTGACCGGATATCTTATTCAAGAGCATGAGTGCAATTTAATAGAAAGAAATCACGAGCAATAACAGCACACCTGGGCACCCAACTTCAAAAAGGGAAAATCCCATACTGCTTCAGATCCCATAGCTTTCCTAGTCAGCTGGACCCAGCTCAATGGCTAGATCATATTACCAGATTCAACACATGTGCAAATCAACTAAACTCTCTTTTATGTCAACACAATGAATTACTTCAAATAGATATTTACAGTATACCCAGTTATAAAATATAAGTACAAATTCAGTAGCTTTCGGAACACGTGTCCCTTTATCAACTGACAAATTTGAATACATTACAAGCAAAGTGTGGCACGTTACTCATGCGTCATTGTTGTAGCACGGACGTGTGCTGCCTTACGCCAGTGATCATCCATCAATAAAACGGTTGTCTCTAGGATGGGATGTATACGCATGCCTTTCTGGCGATTTAATGCCTTAGGGTTGTTTATTATGTTTAGTGACTCTAGCCATAGGCGGTGGCGAAAGTGTCGCGCGTGGTCCACTATCTCAAAGTCGCGCTTGGGGTCAAGATCGTGGTTGGTAGCCAAAAAATGTTCTGCAAGCTTGTTTGTTTGTTTGTTATTTGGTTTTTAGGAGCATTAGCAACTAAGGCCATATTGCTCCGGGATATGCGGTGGTCATTCTCTTGACCTTTCCGCAACCTCCGTATTTGGTGGTGATGGGCTCGAACCCCGGTCTAATCAAGAAGCGTGTGCTACGCACTGCTGCTCCTTCCCACCTGGCTACGGAGGCGCCTGTTCTGCAAGCACGGACTGGTCAGTTTCGGCAAGCCGGATTGCTCTGTCGTGTTCCGTGAGTGCAATTTAATAGAAAGAAATCACGAGCAATAACAGCACACCTGGGCACCCAACTTCAAACGGAACACGACAGAGCAATCCGGCTTGCCTAAACTGACCAGTCCGTGCTTGCAGAACATTTTTGGGCTACCAACCACGATCTTGACCCCAAGCGCGACTTTGAGATAGTGGACCACGCGCGACACTTTCGCCACCGCCTATGGCTAGAGTCACTAAACATAATAAACAACCCTAAGGCATTAAATCGCCAGAAAGGCATGCGTATACATCCCATCCTAGAGACAACCATTTTATTGATGGATGATCACTGGCGTAAGGCAGCACACGTCCGTGCTACAACAATGACGCATGAGTAACGTGCCACACTTTGCTTGTAATGTATTCAAATTTGTCAGTTGATAAAGGGACACGTGTTCCGAAAGCTACTGAATTTGTACTTATATTTTATAACTGGGTATACTGTAAATATCTATTTGAAATTATTAAACTATGGACCCCAGCACTCCAGGCCCATTTGTCACAATGAATTACAAGACATCTTGCATTCCATCACCATCTCTACACACCAGCTGACAGTAGCGATAAACCCCCTTCTAGCGACAGTAACCGTGGGGGCCGACAAAGTGCCACAATTCATGGTAAAATGCCTCAGTCTGTTCATCAGGCAACCACTCAAGTCCATCTTCAATAGAAATGTAACCACAAGAAATTTTCCTAAAGCCTGGAACAGCTACCTTGTCAGACCACATCCAAAATTTCGAAACCCCACTCTACCCAGGCACTTTCGGCCGATATCTAACTCTTCAACTCTCCTGAAAATCCTGGAAAAAACTATGCTGCCCACCTTAATGAATCAGATTCTTGGAGATAAGCCACCAGAGATCCACTACGGAATCCGAAACCGATCCACAGTGACGAACCTCCTTGCAACCACATGTAATATATTGTCCGCCTTTGAACAGCAAGAGGAACTCGCACAATCATGTACCTGTATACTGAAGCTGCCTTTGATGCCATCAACATGTCGGTGTAGCATCCACTATTAATTCCTTGAATGCTTTCCACTTAGAATTTGCTGTTGGTAACATCATCAGTTGGTCCCACTGTACAGAATTTAAAAACTGTCTGAGACCACTATAGTCACCTTAAAGAATACAGTTATACTGTATTCTTTAGTATAATCATTATTCTGAATAAATTCACTATTAAATAATTTGCTAAGGAAGTACAGGATATACTTAATATTAGATATGTGTACAATTAATTTGCTGTTGTTGTTATTTGGTTTTTAGGAGCATTAGCAACTAAGGCCATATTGCTCCGGGGATATGCGGTGGTCATTCCCTGACCTTTCTGCATCCTCCGTATTTGGTGGGCACGGGCTCGAACCACGATCTAATCAAGAAGCGTGTGCTACGCACTGCTGCAATCAATTTGCATATGCCTTATATTATATTATAAATCAGACTGTGTCCGTCTGAAACTGAAAACAAGTGTTCACAATGGTGCTATTTATTGTTTGTTATTTGTTTTTTTTTTTTTTTTTAGGAGCATTAGCAACTAAGGCCATATTGCTCCGGGATATGTGATGGTCATTCCCTGACCTTTCCGCATCCTCCGTATTTGGTGGTGACGGGCTCGAACCCCGGTCTAATCAAGAAGCGTGTGCTACACACTGCTGCTCCATCCCACCTGGCTACAGAGGCACCTGGTGCTATTTATTGCATTTTTCTATTTTTGAGTGATTTATTTATTGATGACTACTTTTGACACTTTCATATATTATGGACAAAATATCACAAAAAAATGAAACTATGCAACAAAAGTTATCAAAGAATGTTTCTGCATCAAAATAAAGGTCTGAATTGACTGAACCTAATGTTTTTACAAGATAATAAAAGTGTCTATTTCCACAAAACTAAAAGCAATTGTCATGTTTTCTACCACAAATTTATCATGAGTTTCATATATATTATTTACTTTTACATAAATTTCTGTTTTCTGATGCTAAATGAATTCTTTATTAATTAATAATTAATAAAGAATTCTTATTTAAAAAAAAAATTTTAGGACACAATAATGGGAGGGTATAACTTGGCTCATCATTGCTGGTGATAATTAGATTAAAAGAACTAAAGTTGGAAGCCTTGATAAGTATTGACTTGAAAAGATGGAAGACTTTATCAACATAGTTGCTAAGGTTGTTCAAAATGAAACATATTCTACATTCTACTCAAAAGAAACTAGTTTCTTTTGAGTAGAATATGTTTCATTTGAGGAGAACATTTTCATTCTCAAAATAATAAACTATAGTTTATTATTTTGAGAATGAAAATGAGTCACCATGTACAGTTAAGTGGAATCTGACAAATAAGTTAGTTGGACAATTTAAATTTTTTTTAAAATTATCTAAATTTTATTTAAATTTAGAAAATTTATGAATAATTTTAAATTAAATTTAAAACCGTTCAAAACACTACCTTTTTTAACAATTACAAATTTCAATAATAAATAATTTTTACACACTAAAAACACATTTTCTTTTATAGATCTATTGAACCTCTTGCTATTGATCAGTGGTAGCTCACAGAAGTTGTAGATGTGCATTCAACCAGTAATGATTGTGGAGACCTATGTTTAATGGTATTACCATGCACATACACACACTCAGGATTCCAGACATAGGCATCATCAGAGAGATATAGCTTGACTGAGTTGCAGAATGTGTGCAACCCAATTGATTAGTGAATGCTCTGTTAGAGATGTTGCATTTTGTAGTGCTTTTGCATGGACAAGAAAATTACAGAATTATGAATATAGTTTATTTTTAAATTTAAATTTAAAAACATTATTTATAATAACAATTACAAGTAATGATTTTTGAAACTAAAAAGTTTCAAAGATCAAAACACAATTTGTAACTACCATTTGTTTATACCATGAGCCACCACTATTTATAGTAGCAACAAAGACCCTCTAACAAATTTTCAATATACACTTGGAAGAGAACAGGAAAAAAATTTTTTTTTAGTATTCAACTTTCTACACATACATTTTTGGAATATAAACAGAAATGGTAAGTCATAGTATACTTACTTTTGTACTGAACATTATCAATACTCCAACACATCTGAGGAATCCATAGCACTTCTTTAAGCAAAATATTAGTGCAATCTGTACCAAAAGCAATACAAGTAAAATCGTCCGACAATACCTTTGAGATATAACTGTAAATTTTAGACCAACTTAAACGAATGCCTCCTGAAAATTAAAAATAGTAGTATCATAATTCTATCCCTTTATTGATTTGCAAAGTTAAGAATTACAGTATTGTAAATGCTGTGATGAAAGCTTTTGACAATGATGCCACATAAAAGATGTACAGTATTTGGAAGTTCCTGGCCTACCATATATTTCAATATTTAAAAATAAAATAATACAATACTGTACATTAAATTATATTTTTACATTTACATGCATGTAATACGATTTTAGAGCAATATCTTAAAATATTATTTTTTTAGGTTAAAAATAGCCATGCCCACCAAAACCAAAATTTCACAAACCAGTGATGCAGTTAATTTTTGAAACGACTGTCTGGGAAGCAAATTCATAAGTATATAATAAATAAATATCCATTTATTTGCTTTGCCAGAGAATTAAATGACCATTAACAGCAAATAACAAATACAGTCGATTCCAGTTATTTGGTACTAGTGCATTTTGGACCGATTAAGCGGCTGCCCCAATTATCCAAAGTTTCACATAAATAGTTAAAAATACAATGGATTCACTGTACAATCAAATCACATTACGAGGGACTCACCATAGTAAAGTACCATTCGTCATACGATGTGTAGTAAGTGCCGGTCATTGTGATCACGTTTGTGAATTGAATTTTAATTCTATTAAACAGCGATTCTAATTAGCGAAAATAGGAGGAATATTATCCACGGGCTATAAAAGTAAAGATATATTAAGCACAAATTTACCCTTTATTACCTTACCAATTAAAAAATTAAATGATACATGAAATATTTGACATTTCTGTTCACTGACATTTGTGGGTGGGGGTTAAAATTTAAAACAAACAGCAAAAAGATAAGCAATCAATAACAAAGAATACGGCATAATTGCAAATACAGCATAAATTGCAAGTAACACGATACGCGCAAGTGAGAACGGAGTAACAAGTTATGAAGCTTTAAAAATAGGAATGAAGAGAAGATTCTGAACATTAATTGTTTTATATGATTGAAGATTTCATGGAAGTATAAACACATTTCACCATAATAACACACAGAATTCCAGTTGTCGGTATTATTGCAAATTCAATAAGATTGAGTTTACTATCCATTTATGATAGATTGCTAACAGAAAAGCCCAATAAACAGGTGACTGCTAGTTGTTTTTCATGTTTTATGGTTGTGACCTCCAGAAATCCGACCGAACCACGTAGTTCAGTCGGAGACAATCATAGGGTAATCTCTAGTGCTGCGGTCTCCTGCCTTGATTAAACAGCATGTTGTCCCAATTAAGCAAAGTAAACCCTAGCTATTTTCTTGATTGGGTTCTGTTTTTTAAGATTTGCCCCGAATAAACAGCTGCCCTCATTAACTGGTGGCCTAAATAACTGGAATCCACCTAAATAAATAATAATAAAATGAGTTGTATTTACATTAAGAGTCATATATACATGTATACATACAAAATGTAGGTACTCAAGTATAAGTTGAGAAATCCTGAATGTTTTCAAAATCAAAAAAAGTATAGGGTTGCCTTATATCAGTCATGTGAGGTTTCTATATACAAAGAAAAATTTATGTTAATAACTTAAAATAATTTTTTAATGTCACTGGGAAAAATTCATCTTGTTCTCAGTTTTTTTATAGAGTGAGTGCAATGTATAGATTATTGCATATCTAGTCACTACTAATTTTTTTGCACAGTTTTTCAAACTATTTCAAAATGTTGCTTATAATCATTTAATATTAAGGTAAGTGATAAAGAGTAACTTTGATTTTATAAAATACATTCATAAAAGCTATGGCCATTAAATAACAAGGCTGTGAGCACAACCAGTAAACACCAAGCACCACCTGTGAAATAAAAGAATAGCAGTTGACCTCAAATCATTGTGATGTCATGTTACATGCTCATTCGCATCAGCATTAGTTGAGGCATATGATGCAAGAAAGCAAGCATCAGCCAAAAAAAAAAAAACCTTCCCATTTCACCCATCCAATCGCTCCAAATGTTTGTCTAGTTGAGCCTTAAATTTATTTCAGCTATCAACTTCCACAACAACAGAAGGAAGTCTGTTCCAGCAAACAACTACCCGCTGGCTAAAGGCAAACTTCCACACATCTATTCTACAACTGCCTTTCCTCAATTTGAATCTATGCCCCCTCAGGTTCATAATCTGAGCAAGTGGAAGTATCCCGTCAGCATTAAGCCTATTCAAACCATTCAAGGCCTTATACACCTCGATCAGGTCACCTCGCAGTGAGTATGTAATTACTAACAATGAAAGTTTGCTGTTCCAGTACAACCCAGAAACTAAAAGACAGTCAATGCAATGGAAGACAAAAAAACAACAGAATCATAAAAGCAAGAATGTCAAAATCAAAAATGAAAACCATGCTTCTTGTTTACTTTAATATTAAAGAAAATTATTATGGCTGAATACATCCCACCATATCATACTTTCACTCAAACATACTACATTGAAGTTCTGACAAGGCTGCATGAAAAAATCCGAAGGAAGAGACCAGAATTGTGGAAGAGTGGTTGAATGCTCCAACAAGAGACAATGCTTCAGTATCGTCTTGATGGAGCATTTTGCTCTTTCTTTGGCAGTTTCTGGCCAAAAAACAAATCCCTGTGTGAGAACATGAATTGTACTTGCCAGACCTGGTTGCTTGTGACTTTTTTTCTCTTTCCTAAACTGAAAGGTGTACTTATGGGAACCCATTTTTCAGTCCATTGAAGACATTCAGAAAACAACAACTGAGATGAAGGGATTACAGAAGATAACTTCCAGGAATGCTTCTGTAGTTGGAAGAAACATATGAAACAATATGTGCAAACCCAAGGCAATTATTTTGATGGGGGATACCTTGTAAGGTGTCCGATAGAAGAAGGGAGTATATAATGAGAGCCTTGTCAATCAATTCACCCATGGAGAGATTGTGCAAGAATCATGGGGTAGAATTTTTCTCAGCGTGGTCTGTGCTTGTTAACAGGAGAGGCTGTTCTACAGAGATGGGATACGCTTAAATAGATACGAAGTAAGAATATTTGATGATGCTATCAAGGTAGTGTTAAGTGGGTCAGAAAACTGCTAGCTCGGGGGGGATACATAGATTAACAGATTAACAACAGCCACAGGCAGAGGTGAAAGTGATTCTTGAACTGCTTCTATTGGAATGAGCAACAGAACAGAAAGCAAGGTGTGGAGAATTTCAAAGACTACTGGGAGTCTTAATGAAAAAAGTAAATACAAGGGCTGTGTTAGTAGCAAGAACAGGTGCATATATACTTGCATGTACACCAATGCTAAGAGCATAGGTAAATAAATTTGATGAATTCGAAGTGCTGGCCAAGACATCAAATGTAGATATTGGGATTTCAGATTTGATTTGGTTTGGTTTGGTTTGGTTTTTATGGTGCATGAGCAACTAAGGCCATGATGAGCCAGGTCTGGGATTTCAGAGATGTCGTGTCACTCAGATATATGCAGTGGAGAATTAGAATTTGGGGAGTACAATGTGTACAGAAAAGATAGGAAAGGAGGAGGGGTTATGCAGTTAATTAAGAAAAACATAAAATCTAGGAAGTGAATCCAGCTGACATAGATGGACAGTGCAATGTTGAGTCAGTTTGGTGTGACATAGCACTGGGAAAGCAAAAATGAGAGCAGAAGTGTGTTATAGGTCTAATAACTGATGAGTACAATGAACAACCATACAGAGAAGTAGAGTGGGCCAGTAAATCAGAATGTCTTATAATGGGGATTTTAACTTTCCAGATACTGACTATAACTTGTGTGTTAGTCACTCACAGGCTTTGGTGGAATTATTGGATGACTTTTTTTCTACAGTAGCATGTTAGAGAAGCAACAAGGGGGAGTAATACACTTCATCTGATTATCAGCAGTGATTATTCATGCATTAAGGATCTGCAGATAAAAGAACCACTGGGTAGCAGTAACTTTTCTTAGAAATTTTATCATATTTTTGATTAATAAATGTATTAATTTGTATTTTACAAATAGATTAAACAGACTTAGTAGCGTTCATTAGTTAATTTTTTAAATTTAGCTAGTGATTTTGTAAGTTACAACTCGATACGCATACTGTATCGTAGCACATAACCAGTAACGCGGAAGAATAGTAGGGTTTTGAAATAAATAAGTACTTTGAAGGTATAATCACTTTTGGATTTAGCTAAGGATATAACTAACTTAACATTGTGATCGTTATGGTATAATGTAACTTGATAGCATATATCTTGAACTTGATAGCTAAAGTATAACGTAAAACTATACAGCAGTGTGGTCACAAAAGAACTGGATGCAAAAAAATAATTCTGATATCACGTACTTTGGTTTCAGGAAAGCTTTTGATTCTGTTGCACATGAAAGACTGCTGTATCAATTGGAGCAATGTGGCATTAAGGGCAACTTGCTGCTATGGATAAAGGGATGGTTGATTGGGAAAAGACAAGAGAGCAGTAATCGATGAATGATGCTCTTCGTGGACTAATTTTGTTAGTGGATTCCCCCAGGGTTTGGTGTTGGGCCCATATTTATCAATTATATTGATGAAGGT
The DNA here is from genome assembly GCF_048544385.1 of Mastigoproctus giganteus. NCBI lineage: Eukaryota > Metazoa > Arthropoda > Arachnida > Uropygi > Thelyphonidae > Mastigoproctus > Mastigoproctus giganteus. The sequence continues at coordinate 29,840,904 of NC_143582.1, forward strand.
GTCTGGCTTAATGTCCAAGTTTGAAGATGATGCAAAGGTTAGCAGGGTGGTTAATGACATGGAATGACAGTATGTTACTGCAACATTCTTGGATCATATGCCTCTACTAATGCTAAAATGCTAAAAAATGAAGCATTTGTGTTTCAGGCATCACCATCTGAAAATACTAACATGTAGCTCCATTTCTCATTTTTCTCTAGAGGCACACAAGCTAACAGTACTCAGGTGAGGTGTCAATTTTCATGTTTATGAATTGTGTATATTTTAAAAGTGTCTGTTTGTAGGAATAAAAATGCCATGATGATGATGATGATGATAATGATAATATTTATTTTTCCAATGACTGAGTTTTACAAAAAATGAAGCAATATAAGGAAAAAAATACCATAAACTTACCACATACCATACCAAATACCATAAACTTACCACAGCAGATTTATATATTGAATCTCAAAATAAAAATATAACTTGTATGAATGGAATTAAAAAATCAAACATTTAATGAAATAAATAAAAAATCAAACACTTCACAATTACAAGTGTTAAACTGAATTATTTATTGCATTAAAATAATATTGATCACTTAAGAAATCTTAATCAAAATCTGTAAAAAACTGATCTCGTACGAGATCAATCCTAATCAAAATCTGTAAAGATGTGCTTAAAAAAAGCACAGTAAAGACAAAAAGATAAAAATTAACATTAAGAACACCTTCATTACTGAAGAAAGGTGTACACCTATCCTGATGATTCTATTTTATTTTAATATAAGTTTAACACTTTTGCTGCCACCTAAATGTGAGAGAACTCGTTCAATGTGCTGTAAGTTTTTAATGTTGAAAAAAATCAACATTTCAACATCATCAGCATTCTGAAAATTCTTATATAATGGTTAAAAATTAAATGTTTAGAATTTATAGCTAAAAGCAAACACTTACTTTTGTGCTGAGCTATCAATCTAAACAAATCTTAAAATTTCGTAAAAAATTTATTCATGTACATAAACAAACATCAACAAGCAAAAAACAAATAAAACTGTGTATTTATAAACAAGTGCCAAGCATTCAATTAATGTGCCAATACTGAGTATTTTCTAATCTTGGTTGTGTCTTTACATTTACGGCACTCACTGGTTGATTGCTTAAGAATGACTGCTCGTATGCATTACAACGGACTACTTGAGTGCATTTTGAACACATTTGTGCATTGTGGCACGATGTCCAGAGTGTGACTTTTTTATGTATATATGTATTGAGGAAATATATGTATTGAGGAAACATACGTGTCTTGATTGTAAAATCAAAAAAAGAGTTAAACAGAATTTTAGTAAAGACGTGGAGTCCTATTTTAATGCCAGTATTTAAATAGTGCTAGTGTGCATTATGTTTTTCTGTCTTTACTCTCTGGGGACACTACTATTCAGTGAAAATTGCTATTATCATTTTTAATTAAGCACATTCACCAAGAAGGCGAATCTGTCATATGCTACAAGAAAGGTGCCTTCAAGCTTTTAATGAAATAATAACCAACTTGTAGATCTGGTTTGATTTGTAGATAATGTAGCCACTTCTAAAATGAGCATAAGCCCAAGCTCTGTCACTGAAGAGACAATAGTATCCTAAGATCTAGTCAGGTGCAAGAGCGCATAAGTACAACTTGCTTAAGTACAATTTATAAATGAGAAATCACATACTATTAGATAAAGATTGATCATGTGTGATATCTGCCATAAATGATACCCAGGATAAATGTTATATGAAAGAAATATAAAACAGGCTATGTGTTTAGTTGGACAATTTCTATTGGAAATATTTTAGAGTAAGTGGTTCCATTTCACATAATTTATAACTAGATGGAAATTTTTTTTTATAACTAGATTAAAAAATCATCAATTTCTTAATACTGGCAAAAGATCAGCATTAAGATCAGTCTGCCCATAATTATAGTATTATAAAAATTTAAGTTATGATTCATAAATAGTGCCTGACAAAATGGGAAGATATACTGCCAATATACTTGGCACTATACACCACCTGATATCATAATATATAAATCATACAAAGACCAAGATTTAAAATATCACTTTAATTCTCTAATAGTCAATTTTTTTATTTAAGAAATAATTTTTATTTTTTAATTTTCATGCTTACATTTTCTGGAGTTACAGCAATACTCTTAAATGGTAGAAAAGTGTGGGTATGTGTGTGTGTGTGTGGGGGGGGAATATTACAGGCATCCACTCCGGTTGCTCCTAGATGTCTGCAAGATGTATGTTGAAGCTTTTGTTCAGTATTCTGTGTTATTTCTAACCGTAACGCATCCCAAGCAGTTGCTTATGGGTATGCTTTTCCAAATGGATATTAGGCCAGTTCTAGCACTCTCTGTAAAACTGTTTGGTAATTCTCCATTACTTCCCCATAGTCTCACAGCCAGATCCAGCTCTTGCAGCCTGCTATAAAGTTCTGTACTCCACCAGAGGCTTTGTACTCCCCTAATTACTTTTCAGTTAATGTATATCCAAACAGGACATTGAAATACCAAAAGAATTAGATCTATCTTTTATTGGTTATTTCTTGTACTGAGCTCTGACTGAGTTGTGAGTGGGTGAGTGATTTTGTTGTAGGTTAGTTTCTTATAACTTGGAGCAGGGTTAGAAGAAACCACCAATGGGAGACCTGGTTATCCTGTCAGTTGCTGTAGTCTCTCTGAATTTATTTCTGAATATGGAAAATTTCAATAAATTCAAGCTGTTTTTTGTGCTGTGTTAAATTTAAGAACTGCACCTCTACATTATGCCTTCTGCAATCTTGTTTATGGTGTCTTCTATCCCTGGAAGAAAAGGTAATATAAATTGCAGATGGTTTGGGTTGTTGTTTAGGGAAGAAAGGAAATAGAAGTTCCTGCATGACACAGCCAAGTGGCTAAGCACAAGAGTGCAGTAATGCACATGCCTTCGAGTGGACTGCAGTTCAAGCTGCATGACGGCTAAATACAATTAATGATTGTATTCATTGTCAAAAAAATTAATTGTAAAGTAATCTGACCTAGTGGTCATACCAGAGTATATAAATAAGAATTTTTTTTTTTTTTTACTTTGTTGTAATTCTTTCTAGGCATTTGTTGTAGATATTTTTGATGGTAATTAGTTCTTGATTTAGTTTATTGAGGTTGCATATTCTCAGGACCTGATGGTCATGACCCCCCCACTCCCCCAAGGGGAAGTGGGGGGTCATGACCAAAGTGGAGGAATTTAGAGTACAAGTTGAGCAAATTCCTTGACCTAATATCCTTTGGATTTCTGTATACTGATGTATGTAATCTATTGCAGAAATGTCAATATCAACATTTAGAAAACAAAAGGTTTGTTCAATAAAGAATTTTATGCTCTCATGTACACTCTGTACGGACATGGAAGGAAAAAAGTGGAGGGGGAGCAGGAAAGACACTGTCTGTTCAAATTCAGATATGACTGTTGGGTAAAAAGGGGAAAGGGGGAAGTATTCACCATGCTGAGTCCTTTTATATTAAAAGAACAGGTCACCAAATTTGAAGTAGGCCTGACCTGAGTCCCAAGGCTTTTTTTAAGATCATTATTGTTTGAGGGGATTGAGGAACACTGCATCCATCTCATTGGGAGGATACTTTCCAGTTACCTTACATCCCATAGAATAATTCAAAATAAAGCAAGAATCAAATTTATAAATAATCAAATGCTTTTAACCATGTTAAAATTTTTATCTGCATACCTCCTCAATAGCATCAGCAAACATTCTAAAGCCTCTTCTATTCAAGTGTATCCCATCTCTACAAAAGAAGTCCCTTCTGTCAACAATTATATAGGAATTTTTCTAGCAGGGATAAGGAGGTGATTATTCCCTTGTATAAGGCAATGGTCAGACCACACCTAGAGTACTGTATACAGGTCTGGCGGCCTCATTTCAAGAAGGATGTAGAGATCCTGGAACGAGTACAGAGAAGGGCAACAAGATTAGTGAATGGAACAAAGGGGTGCTCTTACGAAGAAAGGCTTAAGTTTTGCAAATTACAGTGTCTGGAGACTAGGCACCGGCGAGGTGATCTGATAGAGGTGTATAAAGCCTTGAATGGTTTGAGCATGCTCAATGCTGATGGGATTCTTCCTCTTGCTCAGAATAACCACCTGAGAGGGCATAAATTCAAATTGAGAAAAGACAGATGTAGGATAGACGTGAGGAAATTTGCCTTTAGCCAGCGGGTGGTTGGTTGCTGGAATAGACTTCCATCCCTTGTCGTGGAAGTTGATAGCCTAAATAAGTTTAAGGCTCAGCTGGACAGGTTTTTCGAACGAACAGAGGGGTGAAGTGGAAGTGGTTATTTTTTATTTATTTATTTTTTTAATTTTTATTTATTTATTTTTTTTGGCTGATGCTGCATAAGCTTGCTTTCTTGCATCAAATGCCTCTACTAATGCTAATGCTAATTTCACTTTGCTTTGTTAATTTAAAATGTTAATTTTATATATAATCAAAAACAATGTCTTTATTAACAAACTAGTAAAGTCAAAATCAGTGAAGATAGCATATAGCATCATGTCAATTTTCTAATTTTAGCTAATTTGTCATTTAGTTTGAGGTTTTACCCTCAAATTTCATTTTACCTAAATTGTCACTTTAATAACTGCCTCATTGAAAAAAATTAATTTTATGATTATAGTTATATTATGCTAAAAAATAACAAAAAAAAAAAAAACTTACTGCCATTGGCTTGCTTCACAACTAATTTCATAAGTCCTGAGTACAGCTGCTTATCTTTCTTTATTTTGTTAATTACGGATGCAGAACGTTTCTTATCAGAAGCTTCTCTTTCACGTAACCTATCAGTTTCCTAAATGGAATAAAAATGAAAGGAAACAGCCCAAGAGCTAAATCTTTTATAATGAAAACTCCCCAACTGAAATTAAATTTAAAAATTAGCTTTTTAAATATAAACTTAGCAAAAGTTGCAAATCTTCAGAGAGAAGTAAAAAATTAAATATATTTAATTTATTCTTATTAGATTTATTAAGGTCTCATAAGATATAATAAATTATTAACTTCATTCATTTTATAATTAAACTTTATGTATTAAATTACTGAATGATAATAATAAATGAATTTAAAAGGGGGTAACACTAAATAAAAAAAGGTTTACAATTTCAGGAAGAAATTCATTCAAAAAGGAATGAATTATATGAAGAAATTTTCATGCGACTATTTTTTGTTTCTTTTCAAGGATAAAATAGAGACTGTAATAATATTCTTAATTCCATTGCTTTATTTCTTTTTTTTTTTTTTTCCAGTATCAAAATTATTAAAGTAGGGAATCCATCCTTACAGTATGGAATAAGAACAGTATGAAATACATCTGTTAACATTACTGATTATTAACAACTACTGGATGGGATTATTTTTTTAACAGTGCCAAGATAAAAGCTTCACAAATGATGACACACTGGAGCAAGCTCCTAATGGTTTTTCTTTGATGCAGGAATCAATAAACTAGTATCACGGTGGAATAAATGTATGAAACAAGCATTTCTTTTCCTAAAATAGCAATTTTTATCCTATTTCTTGAAATGTCCTTTTATTATATGTTCCAATTAATCATAATTTAAACAAAAAAAGCAATAAAATAATACACACTTACTATATCTATAAATGTAGCCACCCGCTTGAATACTTTCTCCCATGTGATACATGTACTACTCTTAGTTTTGGTTTTCACATTATCTGTATTTGTATCAAGCAGTTTCAGTATATCAGAAATCTGCAAAAAAGTCTTGAGCTGTTCTGCTTGTTTCTATTTTAAAAGAGAGCAAAATAAGTTCACATTTGATATAAAAAAGTGTAATGTTCAAGTTCTATAGTCATCTAAAAATATACATAACATAACTAAACATTTGTTTTATATAAAAAATATGCATTTAGGAAATCTTAAAAAAAAAAAAAAAAAAAAAAAAAGGTTACTATCATAAGGGGCAGGGGGAAAAGCTGATGGAAGTTTTAAGAAATTGATTTTTGAACTGATAAATGACTCAACTGGCCCATCTTTTAGATCTTACACCGCATTTCTTATAATCAATAATACTTTAGTTGTACAAAAAGATTACTACAAAGAAATAATAGAAAATCATATAATGAAACTCATTCAGTTAGGTTAATTAAATGAAGTTCGATCTGCAGATTCTGATGAATTAAATATGCAAACAGGGAATTGTAAATTCAGCTGGATCAAATTGTTTAAGGTAATTTCCAGGGTAACTAAGGCCTCAAGACATCAATTTATAATATCTGTAAATGGCATGCATTCTGGTTAATTCGCATGAATGCAAGAGAGAGATAAAAAAAATAAATAAATAAAAAAACAAAAAACGCAGATTTCTGGGAAGGAAAAATCCTGCACCCCACATCCATAACTTTAGTCCCAAGTGGATAAACAAAAAAGAGGCCATTTATAGAGAATTTCTTCAGTTAAAGAAGGCCTTAACCTTTTCATTAGTGAGTTTGCTTCAACTTGAGTGGATGTTCCACAGTGAATTTTCAAGAGCAGTTGGTTCTATGGAGTGAGTTTCTTTGTGGAATTTTGAAATTATGTAAAAATGAAAACTTTGTACGCAAATACTTCAGAATATTAATGTTCTTATTTTGACTTTATCGCCCAACATTTGAGTAATTATTGTCAAAAATCAAATCAGAATTTTAAAAAAACTGTAAATAAAACCCATCATTATTTTTTTAATACAATATCATATATCTACTTATGTATTGTTTTATTTGGTTTTATTCAAATTCTGAATTCGCAGAAATTCTTCATTCCACTTTCATAAGTCCAAATCAGACAACTGATGTCAATAAATGCAATCTACACTTCATCGGTTGCTATGTATCTCTCAGATACATACGTCATATCTTTCTTTATTTCTGGGAACAAGATGTCGCTGCGCATATGTGCTTCTCAGTAGCTTCCTACACTGCTTCTTGGAAGCCATTGGTATTGGTTTTGTTTTCCCAAGCCTTTGGTTTCAATTCAGTCTGCTGTTTGTATCTGAGAGATATAGTACGTCCATTCACATAAGTGGTGCTGCGTTCCTTTTGATGGCCGAGGTGGATCACTTATACCCAAGTAATGCAAATGATGTCGAAATTATTCATGCCCTGCTGTTTTCTAAGGAAGTAAGTGATGAAAGCATTGATGATGGGACAGAATCCGATGAGGATTACGCTGAAACAAGAGAAGACAACTCGGAGAGAGTGCACAAGATGCTACATCAGAGGAGGGAAATTGCAATGAAGAGGACAACACTGACAGTTTTTTTCATGCTGCTGAGGATGTAGGGCATGTATGTGGGACGTATGCCAACGTTTGCCACATTGCAAGAAAATTGCCTCCATAATTGGGTGCCATGTGCACACCTCTGCTGCGATTGAAGGCACTACAGCAATTGGTTATATGTAGGAAAAGATAAATCAACAAAGTGGAGGAAAGTCAACAGATCAACAAAAATTTGAAGCAGATCTCAAAATCTTCTAACAAAATTGCCTGGAGTTATTGGTCAAACAAGAAACACCAGCACGCCCTCTGAAGCATGGAACTGCTTTATTACTGACAAAATTTTAGATAAAATTGTTGAATATACAAATCAGTATATTCAAACTGTTCAGTCAAACTACAGCCAGGAAAGAGATGCCAAATTTACAGACAAAATTGAGATAAAAGCTTTCATTGGCCTTCTTTATTTAGCTGGAGCACTTTGGAGTAACAAGCAGAGATTGGAAGAGTTATGGTGAACTGATGGAAATGGCACTGAAAAATTTCACTTAGTAATCAACCAGAGACACTTCAAGTTCATCTTCAGGTGTATAACATTCGATGATCGAACAACCAGGGATAAGAGAAGAAAATGTGATCGCCTCGCCCCCATAAGAGAGATTTTCACTAAATTTGTAAAAAACTGCAAGACGTGTTACTCTATGGGTCAGAATCTAAATATTGATGAGAAATTAGAGGCCTTCAGAGGAAAATGCAGTTTCAAACAGTATATACCTTCAAAGCCCATCAAATATGGACTCAAAATATATGCCTTAGTAGATGCTAGATTGCTGTACTCTTATAATCTTGAAATATATGCAGGGAAGCAAGAAGGTCTGTACCAAATCAGCAATAGACCAGGTGATGTCAAATGACTGGCAGAACCTATCCACGGGGCTGGACGGAACATTACGGTGGATAATTGGTTTACAGATGTCAATTTAGTTTTAGAGCTCAGAAAAAAGGAACTCTCTTATATTGGAACAATAAAAAAGAACAAACCGCAACTCGGCTGAATTTGTGTCAGCCATACACTTAAATAGAAAGGGTGCAAGAATATTTGCTGATGCTATCGAGGCAGTGTTAGGTGGGTCGGAAAACTGCTAGCTTGGGGGGAGACAAAGACCAATAGATTGACAGTAGCCACTGGCAGAGGTGAAAGAGATTCTTGCACTGCTTCTATTAGAATGAGCAGAAGCCTGAAAAACAAGATGCATGGTATTTCAGAGACTGCTGGGAGCCATTGCGGTACAAATAAACACATGGGTTGTGTTAGGGTAGCTAAGAATAGAAACAGGTGCAGGTATACTTGCGTGTACACCAATGCTAGGAGTTTAGTAAATAAATTTGATGAATTTGAGGTGTTGCTCAAAACATCAAAGGCAGATATTGTTGGGATATCAGAGACGTGGTGTCACACAGATATAAGGGATGCAGAACTGCAATTTGGGGAGTACAACGTCTACAGAAAGGATAGACAGGATAGGAAGGGGGGAGGGGTTATGCTATTAGTTAAGAAACACATAAAAACCAAGGAAGTGAAGCCAGTCGACATCGCTGGACAGTGCAGTGTTGAGTCAGTTTGGTGTGACATAAGCATTGGGAGATCAAAATTGAGAGTAGGAGTGTGCTATAGGCCTAATGACTCTGATGAGTATAATAAGGAACTGTACAGGGAAATAGAGTGGGCTAGTAAATCAGAGAGTCTTATAATGGGAGATTTTAATTTCCCAGATATTGACTGGAATTTGGGGGCTGGTTACTCACACACTAGCAGGGCTTTTGTGGATTTATTGGATGATTGTTTTCTACATCAGCATGTTCAGGAGGCAACTAGAGGGAGTAATACTCTTGATTTGATTATCAGCAGTGATTCTTCATGCATTAAGAATCTGCAGATAAATGAACCACTAGGTGGCAGTGATCACAGTTTGCTGAAGTGGGATTTACTGAAAGAGGTAACTACCATTAGGAGTAAAGGGAAGGGTTATTGCTTCCGTAAAGGCGACTACGATGGACTGAGACAGTATTTAAATTCTATACAGTGGGACCAACTGATGATGTTACCAACAGCAAATTCAAAATGGGAAGCATTCAAAGAACGTATCTTGGAAGCTACTAGGCTTTACATACCAACTAAGAAATATAGTTCAAGGTTTAGGCCAAAATGGATGTCAGATGAACTAATGAGGCATATGGCAGAGAAGAAAAATGCATGGGATACTTACAAATTAACACATGACACAGAAGCCTATGATAGATACAAGTTGATATGCAACCAAGTTACAAAGGAGGTTAGGCAGGCGAAGGCAGATTACGAGAAATCCTTGGCAAGGGATGCAAAGAAAAACAGCAAAGAGTTCTTTACTTATGTAAACTCTAGAAGGAAGGGGATGAATCAGATTGGTCCACTTGATATTGATGGGTCAACTGTTGATGATCCTGCTCAGGTAGCTAACAAACTAAATGAATATTTTGCATCGACATTCACACATGAGGAGTTATTCAGCAAGGGGAATGCCAGAGGTGTATTCAACTCTAGCAGTAAGCTACAGAATCTTGAAATAACTGGGAGTAAAGTGGAGGAGAAACTGTTGAAGATAAACACAAGAAAGGCACCCGGGGTGGATGGGATCTATCCAGTTATATTAAAGGAGGCAGCAGAGGAAGTAAGCAAACCCTTAGCCATAATTATGAGAGCTTCCTTGGACTCAGGGGAGGTACCCATAGACTGGAAATGTGCAAATGTGACCCCAATTCACAAAAGAGGATCAAAGGCTGACACAAGTAACTATAGACCTGTGAGCTTAACTTCTGTTCCAGGAAAATTAATGGAGGCACTGGTAAAAGAAGCACTGCAGGATCATTTAGACAAGACTTCAGTTATAGCTCAGACACAGCATGGTTTTGTTAAGGGGAAGTGTTGCCTGACCAACTTGATTGGATACTATGATGCAGTCACAAAAGAACTGGATGCAGGGAATAACTTTGATATTATATACTTGGATCTTAGAAAGGCTTTTGATACTGTTGCACATGGAAGACTGCTACACAAATTGGAGCAGTGTGACATTGGAGGCAAATTGCTGCTATGGATAAAGGGGTGGTTGAGTGGGAGAAGACAGAGAGTGGTAATCAATGGACACTGCTCATCGTGGACTAATGTTATTAGTGGAGTCCCTCAGGGCTCAGTGTTGGGTCCATTATTGTTTTCTGTATTTATAAATGATATTGATGATGGTATATCAAGCTTAATGTCCAAGTTTGCAGATGATACAAAGGTTGGCAGGGTTGTCAAGGACACTACTGACACTACACTGCTGCAACAGGATCTGGAAAGGTTGAGCAGATGGGCTGAGAGGTGGCAAATGAAGTTTAACATTGACAAATGTAAAGTACTACACATGGGAAACAGCAACCCCAGAGCAACGTATCAACTCTGTGGTACTACACTGACAATGGTAGAGAATGAAAGGGACTTGGGGGTGATTGTGCAGGCAGATATGAAGTTCTCTGAGCAGTGCAGACGGGCTGCAAGAGTAGCTCATGGAGTATTGTCAATGATATACAGGAATTTTTCCAGCAGGGATAAGGAGGTGATTATTCCATTGTACAAGGCAATGGTCAGGCCACACCTAGAGTACTGTATACAGGTCTGGAGGCCTCATTTCAAGAAGGATGTAGAGCTGCTAGAACGAGTACAGAGAAGGGCAACAAGATTAGTGAATGGAACAAAGGGGTGCTCTTACGAAGAAAGGCTTAAGTTTTGCAAATTACAGTGTCTGGAGACTAGGCACCAGTGAGGTGATTTGATAGAGGTGTATAAAGCCTTGAATGGTTTAAGCATGCTCAATGCTGATGGGATTCTTCCTCTAGCTCAGAAAAATCACCTGAGAGGGCATAAATTCAAATTGAGGAAAGACAGATGTAGGATAGACGTGCGGAAATTTGCCTTTAGCCAGCGGGTGGTTGGTTGGTGGAACAGACTGCCATCCCTTGTGGTGGAGGTTGATAGCCTAAATAAGTTTAAGGCTCATCTGGACAGGTATTTTGAACGAACAGAGGGGTGAAGTGGAAGTGGGTTTTTTTTTTTTTTTTTTTTTGGCTGATGCTGCATAAGCTTGCTTTCTTGCATCAAATGCCTCTACTAATGCTAATGCTAATGCTAATGCTAAAGAGCCAACCTGAAAAATCGAGTCTGTTTGGCTTCAGGAAAGAAGCAACAATTGTTTCCTATGTACCGAAAAAATCAAAGAATGTCATCTTGATTTCCTCCTTGCATTTTGATGATGCCATTGACTGTGAACCAGGTGACCAGCTGAAACCAGAAATTGTAACAATTTATAATGTAACCAAGTCTAGAGTAGATACCATGGAACAAGTGTGTACGACTTACAATGTGGCACGAGCTTGTCGTCGTTGGCCAATGGTGATATTCTATGCCATACTAAACATTAGCAGAATCAATGTACAAGTGATCTACATGGGAAATGAAAAAGAATTAAAGAGCTGCAGACTCTTCCTCAAGCAACTTTCTGCAGAATTAGTGGCTGAGGAACTTCATTGGAGGAGCCAGGTCCCTCGAACTTCCCTTCAACTAAGGCAACAGAGTACTGAGCCCTCTACAAGTGCAGAATAGGAGAGCAGTCGCAAGCAGTACACTAATTACCTGGCAAGCAACAAAGAGAATGAAAAACTGACAAGGTATTCTTGTACAAATTGTAAACAATACCTTTGCTTAGAGCAAGCAGAAATGATTTGTGCATCATGCTCTAAAAAAGCAACGTTCAATGAACAAGATGAAAAATAATTTTTTATATAAAAATAAAAATTTATTAATAAATAACCATTTGAAACTCTTGTATATATTATTTATAAATAAACTAGAGTGATTTTTAAACACAGTCTTTAATTTTTCTATATGAAACCTAGTATGTATCTGAGAGATACACTGCAACCAACTATGTTCGTTTTGCTGGTGCATCCAATGAAGGGTTAAATCCAATAGTCAAAGCTATTTTCATGTTTCCATCTATTATAAATTATCAAAGCTACTTTCATGTTTCCATCTATTATGTTGACAATTAGTTTCCAACTAATTGTCAAAATAATAAGAGATGGCAGCATGTACTAGAAAAATTTCTAGACAATTGTATATTAACAGACACTGTTTGAAGAAACTTTCAAAATGCAGATCTAAATACATACTCACCAGAGCTCACAAATGAAAAATAGAGATCTAGGGCACTTACTGCTGAAAGAGTTACACAGAAAAGCTGGATGCTTGAAAATCAAATTTTATGTTACATTAGCAATTCTAAGACATACTATTGGTGATATGTAAACTGAAGTGAACTTGGGTAAAAATAAATAGAATTTATTCTAAATAATGAGCCATATACTGATATTTTCAACCCCGAAGATAAGTTTTTTGTCATGAAAGTAGGGGATCTCATATTTTGTAAGTGAAAAGTTTTCATATTATTCAATCAATCATGACCAATAGACACAAAAATGAAAGCAAGGTTTGTGTAAATCACATCAACTCTACTGTCAGAGTATAATGCCAGAGAAAAATAAATTGCTAGAATATCAGCAAAATTGTGTTAACAGAAACACTTCCATAAGCTATGTTTAATCCCCATAAGGATAAAATTTGATCAAAAACTAACTTCCTATATACAATTTTCAAAATGGACACAATTATAATTGTGCCCATTTTTAAAAACCCAATAGAAGAAAATTGAATAATATACAAATAACATTGTGCTTTCTGGTTCAGTACTAAAGCCACTAGCCATAACTTCTGCCCATCATTATTTCCGCTTTTGTATCAGACACTCTTGATTATATTGTAATACAGGGTTTCTATAAATTATTCACTTGATTATGCAGCTCACTTAAAATGTTATTGTAATTGGTACCTTAAAATGGTTTGCTGCAGTTATCAAAGCAACTCAATGAGTTTTTCTTCATGTGGTTGGCAGTCTTAATCCCAGCAAGCATTGCAAGAGTACAGAATTAAAATGGCGACAGTGTAGGAGAAAGCAATGTGCATGTTGTGGCTATGGGATATTAAATCTCCAGGGACTCTAAAGAGATATTTTCAATGCGAATTCCAGAAAGGTCCACCTACAAAACAATCAGTGAGGAAATGGTTGAAACAGTTTCAAGAAACCGACAGTGTGCTGTACTACAAAGGAGCAGGTGGTTGGCCTAGTGTATCGGCAGATAAAGTTTTTTTGAAATTCAGGAAGTGTTTTATCAAAGTCCTACAAAATCTATCCAGTGGGCAAGTCTGCAGCTGCAAATACTGCAAGCAATGCTGCACATGGTTGTTCTCAACAGATTGAAACTTAATGCTTATAAAGTGCAATTTGTTCAGGAAATTAAGACTAATGACAAACCACAACAAGGAATTTGCTGTTCACGTTCTCAACAATATAGTGGCACCTCCGTAGCCAGGTGGGCAGGAGCAGCAGTGCATAGCACATGCTTCTTGATTAGACTGGGGTTCGAGCCCGTGCCCACCAAATACGGAGGATGCGGAAAGGTCAGAGAATGACCGCCGAATATCCCCGGAGCAATATGGCCTTAGCTGCTAATGCTCCTAAAAACCAAACAACAATCCAATCAACAATATAGACGAAAATGAGCACTTTCTGGAAGATGTCGTTTCCAGTGATGAAGCGACATTCCACCTGCCAGTAAAGTTAACAGACACAACTTTCACATATGGGGATCTGAAAATTCCCACTCAGTTTGTCAATACAGACAATATATTCCCGATGTAAACATGTGTGACACACTGTTCTTCAACCAGGTGATTGGGTCATTTTAATTCCACAAAAACTTGTGAAATACACAAATTAACTAGATATGCTTGAATTGTATGCTGCACCTCAGCTGGAAGATATGTGTTCTATCAGCAAGATGGGGCACCACCACACTGGAGCTTGTATGTGCATGATTTCCTCAATAAAAAATTTCCTAACTGATGGATCAACTGTGATGGTTCCATTCAATTGCTTCCTTATTCTCTGGACATCACATCTATAGATTTCTTTGTATGGTGCTAAGTAAAGGACAAGGTGTATGCAAAAAAAAGTTAACAACATCACAGAGTTAAAAGACTGCATTGAAAAGGCAGTGACTCATTTCTCAAGAGATGCTTCAAAACACTTGAATGAAATCATCTATCATCCTGTCATTCTATGTGCCACTAAAGATGATTATGTAGAGATTTACTGAAGTGCAGTTGTGTGATGCGATAAGAAATTCTTTGAGTTTCTTTATTAAGTGCAGCACACTGTTTTACAATACCTATTACAATAAAATTTTAATTGAGCTTCATAATCAGGTGAATAATTTATAGACACTCAGTATTACCTATGAAAACTACTGGGACATTTTTATGTAGGGTTGATTTTGCACATGGAGTATAAAGAAATCATGTGGAAGTATAGAATTCACTTGGAAGATTTTTCTTTACCAGACTTTTCCACTCTGTAAACAGATAAACTGGTCTTAGAACACATACAACCAGGATACACAAACAGTGATGGCTATGTTGCCTTACACTAATTCAAAATTATCTGATATATTCCAACTCTGCTGATGAAAACTTGCCAATACCTAGCCTCTTTGTAAAAATATAAACAAATCTTTACCAATCAATCTTCAGAAAAGGAAATCTTTGCATTTTCTAAAGTAACAGAGATATTTACCAATAGCCAAATTTTATACCACATGTAAAATTTTGCTGTTCAAAGAGAAATATAATTTAGCCACATACAACTATATTTTCAAAAGAAGTGTGATGGAAGATTTAGCAAGATATAGAACCTTACATACTTATTTGAGTAGGGCCAGCAACATTTTCTTCATGTTTTTAAGTGAAGAAGGGTGATAACGCATTCAAACATTTTATATGTTAATAAATAATCTCTTTATACTCCATGTTTGCTGCACATAGAGTCTGAAAAGTTTATAGGATAGAGAATATAAGAACATTACCATATTTTGTGAGCTCGGGCAACTGCTAACTCAAGTGCACATAGTTACTACTGCATCCCCATGTTTGTTTAGTATTAGTAATGGCCGAATGGTACAAGAAAGCCTATGGCTTATGCTGCACCAGCCAAAAAAAATAAAAAAAAAGAAACCGAATAAAACAATGATAAAAAAATAATAATAATAAAAAAATAATAATAATTAATAAAAGAAAAGGAAATTAAACCTATCATCCTATGCGCTTCCCTCACCCGAAGGTACTATCCAGATGACCTTTGAATTTCCCCAAACTGTCAGCCTCTACCACCCATGTAGGCAACTTATTCCAGTAATTTATAACTCGCTGGCTAAAATAAAACTTCCTGCAGTCCAATCTAAACATTTCCCCCATAACTTGAATTTATGTCCCCTAGTTCTAGCATCATTTATAATCTTGAAAATTTCGTCCTCATTCATTTTACTGATGCCTCTCAGAGCCTTAAACACCTCAATCAAATTTCCTCTAAGGTGTCTAGTTTCCAAACTCTGCAACCCACATATTCGAAGTCTTTCTTCATAAGGATGCCCTTTTGCCGATCTCACCAGGCGAGTTACCCGTCTTTGCACCCTTTCAAGAAGCTCAATGTCTTTCTTTAGGTGCGATCTCCATATTTGAACACAGTATTCCAAGTGTGGTCTAACAAAAGCCTTATATAATGGGATTATCACATCCCTATCTCTACTTGAAAAAGTTTGATAGATCATCGATAGGACACCATGGGCCTTCCTTGCAACCTGTTTACAATGCTCAGAGAATTTCATGTCTGACCGTATCGTAACACCCAAGTCCCTTTCCTCCAGTACTGGGTTTAGTTGAACTCCACCAAGTGAATAAGTTATTTTGGGATTACTGTTTCCCAGGTATAATACCTTACACTTTGTTAGATTAAAGCACAGCTGCCATTTTTCTGACCATTCCTGAAGTCTATCTAGGTCTCTCTGAAGAAGCTCAGCTTGACAGTGATCATTAACTACTCTACCAATTTTAACATCATCTGCAAATTTAGACATCACGCCCTATATCCCTTCATTGATGTCGTTTATGAAAATTAAAAACAACAGTGGTCCTAATACTGATCTTTTTTTCTGATTTTTTCTGATAATACTGATTTTTTTTTCTAAAAACAAAATGTTCTAAACTAATTACCTCTCTTTCTGTAATTCGTTCTGAAGCTAGCAGGTGTAAACATCTTAAAAATTCCTCAGCAGACATGATAAAAAAGAGCCCTCACCTTGAAAAATATAAAAGAAAATATACGTTATGTAATTCAGATAATTTTATTTATTTTACATGAAGTGGTTATTTTAATTATTTGAATCATGAGCTCAGTACACTAGACATTTTCCAAGTTTAAGAATGGATTTCATAGAGCTGTTATTTGGAAACTGTAGAAAACAATAAAGGAAAGACATATAAAGTATACACTAATGAAAAAAAGGATTTATTATATATATATATATATATATATATATATATTAAACTCCCAATCTACAAACTACTTTTCAGGAACACCATGAATTCCTGAAAAGTAGTTTGAAAAGCATAAATCATAAACAGGGAGCAAATTTCCCAGAAAGATTATGGTATAATGAGAGAATGTGTTTCCAAAAATTAAAATGTTCACTTCCAAAATTGGCTGACAACTGAATTCTAAAGTCAATACAGGAGTGCAGTCGTACATGTACTTGAGATGATTATGGTTAAAGCTCACACAATTTATCGTTTTATTTGCAAAAAAAAGTAGTATACTAAAACAAAAATAAATAAAATCAAAAATTTAACCATGGAAATAATTAGCCTGACTATTTCCTAATACAAATATACAGCATATCCCACAAGGAACAAGCCAAACTTCAGGTTGGATTGTGGAGTGATTTTAAACAAAACAAGTTTATATCAACATAGGACTGATTATGAACAGATACAAAGATATGGAAATTGTAATAAAAAACGAGAATATCAGATTAAATGTTTACCTTAGAATTAGAAGTTCCAAAACGTTTTAAATCATCTTAAAACTTACTCTTAAGTTGGAAAATCAATTTTAAGAAATGAATGTCAATAAAGCTCTTATAATAGTTGTTCAAAATGTCTGCTTTCTACTTGGTGAACTATGCCTGTGCAGGACGAAGCCAGAGGAAACTCTGGTGGAGGTCCACAGCAGTTCTGATGTGCAAATCGATTATCAAACACAGGTATAGGGGTGAAAGATTCAGATGCACATCACATGTTATAATAATGCTTGCATAATTTTCTCTATTGCTGGTTGGTCATTTCAAATGTAGTCTGCAGCATCCAAAATTCTGCATACACACTAACACTTTAATGTGATCCCAGCAACAATAACCTAAAGAGTTAACATCAGAAACTGTAGCTAGCCAAGGAAGAGGACTTCCTCAACCAATCCAAAGGTTGGGATAGTGAGAGTTGAGATAACTGGATACCTGTCAAAAAATAATTTAAAAAAAACAGCAGAGCACCATCAGAATGGAAATACATATGTTACTTATCAATAAAGAAATACCCCCCAAAAGTTCTGAGAGTTAATTTTTCGAAGAAATTAAGGTGCTTCCTCGTTAAGATTATCACATATTATCTGATTAATTGGTTCCCAACCATTATACACTACTATATATATTTATCTAAAATCTGAATTGGAAATTAGTTTCAACTTTTGCTTGATTGTTTGTTTCTTTGTTTGTTATCTGGTTTTTAGGAGCATTAGCAACTAAGGCCATATTGCTCCAGGATATGCGGTGGTCATTCCCTGACCTTTCCGCATCCTGCGTATTTGGTGGTGACGGGCTCGAACCCCGGTCAATCAAGAAGCGTGTGCTACGCACTGCTGCTCCTTCCCACCTGGCTACGGAGGTGCCTACTTTTGCTTGAGGATTGTCAACAGCCAGTATGTGTTCATTATGAAGATTATACAACTTGAGTAAATATCATTTCACTGGTAAATAAAGTGTATCTGCACATTAGGATTAAAAAGCATACAGTGAGAAAAGTTCACTTGTGGTTCATCATCTGCCTCTTCAAGGTACTGTACTTGTTGCAAATGGTATGGATATAAAAGTTTCTTACTTAGAACCTTCCAAACAGTTTTAGGAACTCCAAAGCATACAGATATTTGCTAACTACTTGTTCCTGGACTAATTGCATCCTGTTATTGCATCTGATTAGCATTATATTCATATGCAATGCCAAATGATCCAGTTTCCTGCAGACAGTGTATATCAACAAAAGCTTGTTGATTAGGGACAATATTGTCAGGGAATTCAAAATTAGTATTTAACAGAAGCTCTTGCATTACCATTACAAAAACCATAAAATGAAATGAATGTTAGCAATCTCCTAATGTCAATGTCATGGGGTCTTGTCAATGATATACAGGAATCTTGCTAGCAAGGATAAGGAGGTGATTATAGCTTTGTATAAGGCAATGGTCAAGCCACACCTTGAGTACTGCGTACAGGTCTGGAGACCTCATTTTAGGAAGGATATAGAGTTTCTAGAGCGAGTACAGAGAAGGGCAACAATATTGGTGAGGGGTACAAAAGGGTGCTCTTACCAAGAAAGGCTTAAGTTCTGCAAACTGCAGCATCTGAAGACTAGGCACCTGTGAAGGAATCAGATTTTTTGGTTTAGTTTTGGTTTTTTATGGCATATGAGCAGTTAAGGCTATAATGCACGAAGTCCAATGATTAAATACAAGTTAAAAATACATTGCTATGTCAATATTTATAAGTAGCTAAAAACAAGGACAGTAATCAGATAAGGTGTATAACGGTGTGAAAGGTTTCAGCAGTCTCAATGCTGATGGGATTCTTCCTTTTGCTCAGATTACGAACCTGAGGGGGCATAAACTTAAATTGAGCAAAGACGATTGTAGAACAGATGTGTGGAAGTTTACCTTTAGCCAGTGGATCGTTGATTGCTGAAACAGATTTCCATCTGTTGTTGTGGAAGTTGATACTTAAATAAATTCAAGGAAGAACTCAACAGACCTTGGGAGTGAATGGAGGGGTGAAATGGAACTGTGCTTTCCTTTTTCGCCGATCCTATATCAGCTTATTTTCTTGCATCATATGCCTCTATTAATGCTAATGCTAATATCAGCTTGTTAGAAATTTGGTATACCTGGTAAAGGGTTAAAGGTAATTAAATTATTAACCAGTTATTCTAAGGTGGCCACCAATCAAAGTTATCAAAGTTACCACTTATCAAAGTTAGTTAATTTTCAAATTTAGATGGTTGTGACAAAAGATTCAGTCTAAAATAAGGATGCTATAGTAAGTACTTGTCAACAAGTTAAAATAAGTGATTATATTTAATTAATTTATATTTAATTATATTTATATTTAATTAATTTATTTTAATGTCATTAAAAAATGCTAATGAACCTGAAAATACTAATTGTGCAGTTGTAACAAGACATAATTTTGATTTTAACAATGCCACTACTTTTGATTCCCAAGAAAAATTTTTAATATTATTAATTTCAGAGATTGTTAAAAATGAAAATTGGTTGTACTTGTATTGCCCATTTACACTAACTCTATTACTGTTCATCATCACATCAAACATTTAAATATGCAGAATCTCAAATATTTGCATCATGATTCTTCATTCCTTGCACTTGCCCTGCCTCCAGTAATAAGGAATTCATCCTAAGATATTTACCTCAGTTTTACCCTTCGTCCGTGACAATTACCACGATGCAAATTTTACAAAAAGATGTATTCTGATCCAGCTTCAGCATTGGAGTTTTTAATTTGCCAAAGATTGTATATGTACATCCTAAAATATGATATGGTTTTATTTGATTTGATTTGATAATAGTGCATATCACTGTGTTCTATTTTCTGTCTTGGGGAAACCATGGTTCTTCTGGTGACATGGTGTGGACAAAGCATTATTCATAAGTCAACCTGGTATCTAATATTGTTTTAAATTAAACAGCATCACCAAAAGATGTGACTCCATTATTTATTTAAAATTCAAACAGCCACTGTGACAGCTGTTGCAAGACAACAGATGACAAACCTATGCCAAAGGGTCATAACATTGAGCCTAAATGAGCAGCCTGAGTGGTGTGTGGAAAAAACTTTTTAATTAAACACACACCTCTAACTGGAAGTGCACATAACTCCTAACAGTAGGCTATGTTGGCTCATTGCAGCAAAGACTGAAGTGTTGTATTTCAAGGTATTGAAATAACATGACAAATGCATTACTGTGCTCTACGTTCTATATTATAGGTCGACTTTAGGCCTTGGACTAGGTCTTGGAATAGCTGCTGGAATGCTGATCTGGTTTATCATATACATCAGTCAAAAACGCTGATATTCGGGAGACATTCAAGTCAAGTGGACCCAATTTTGGCAAAGTCTGGATGGTCTGTGACAGCCAAATCCTCTGTTTGCACCTTCTTGATGGTGAGACTATTAGTAATCCTGGGTATAACCTCCATGCATGCACAAGCACACTGTGGGTGACCACCCAGGTGTGAACCAATGTAAGCAGGGGCCGAGGTGTGGCGCCCACACCACATGGAGGAAAGCCGCCCCTCTGTGTTACCAGGCAATACTAGGTGGAAGATGACTCTCTTCAACCGGTGCAATGCCACCACTTTGCTTATTGGAGGCTTGAAGTGGTGGAACCCATGTTTAGTCTCCAGAGCTAAGTTCCGGTCAATCCTTCCCCATCTCTTCCATCATGCAGTATATCAATGTTTGCTCAGATCGTATCAGTGAAATTATTCTTGTAGGAATGGAATCCTTTATTCTACACTCCACTTTAAAGCTGGTACTCCACTTTAGCACTGATAACTTTTGAGGTTACGATGAACATCATGGCGAGATCCAATCTTCCTTACATTTCGAGGGTACAGTTCTAAAACGGTGTTCGTAGGCCGGCCACTAGTTAATACACCAGACCGAACATATTGGTAACTCATTAGGAGGCTTCCAGATCAGCTAGTATATAATCCTGTTACCTCTACTTTGCCAGATAGTGACTGGAGGAAGTCTGAGTAGTGTGTATACGGGGCGGGGGGGGGGGGCATTGTCGAGGCCACGTTATGTCAAGGATCTGAGTATATTCTTACCATGTGTATGCCATATCCAAAAATTTCATTACTTCATACAGCATTCCCCCCCCCCCCACACACACTTTTTCTTACTATTGAATACACCATAAATTGTCAAACTAATAGAGTAAGCTTAACTGAGAAAAGATCTAAACCTCCCAAACATTTCCTAGTTCATTTCACAAATATATGTGGTCTCAATTCTAATCTCAACGATGTCCATTTCCAGTCTGTCAAACCCCATGTACTTTTTCTGAGAGAATCTGTTATCAGTTGATTCAACTACTGCTCATCTCAGTTGCCCAAATTATTCGCTGTATGATTCCTTTCACCTCAATGGTGGTACTTGTGTATATGTCCATTCCGATTTTCAGTGTCAGAGACTTGGTAATTTGGAATCTCCTCTTTTGATCTTCTCTGTCTTAAAATCTCTCTACCTCATTGTGTGAAATTCATCTGTTGTCTCTACTTTTCTCCCAACTCCACTAATCATTTCGAGCTCTTTGACTTCCTCTCTTTGCAACTTGACTTTCACCAGTCCAACTTTCCTAACAGTGAGGTAATTTTCCTTGGTGATTTTAATGTTCACAACTCCAACTGGCTTCCATTTTCTAGTCACAACAACCCAGCTGGTTGAGATGCTGAGGTTTTGCAATTATTAATGACCTTGCACAGATTGTTCATTTACCTACAAGAATACAGGATAATCCTAACCATACAACCAATACGCTTGATCTTTTTCCCACAAACAACCCTTCTAAGTACACAGTCGAAGTGAATGGTCCTTTAGGCACCTCAGATCACAACTTGGTGATTGTCTCCTCCAATGGAGCCTTTATCTCATGGATATTTCCAACCTTGTATTGTTTGGCATTACAAGAATGTAAAATGGGATGACCTGCAAGATTTCTTTTCTTCTTTTCCTTAGTCGGATTACTGTTTCAAAACTTCTGATGTCAACGTTTGCTCAGATTGTGTCAGTGAAATTATTCTTGTAGGAATGGAATCCTTTATTCCACACTCCACTTTAAAATATTGTCCTTTATCTAAACCTTGGTTTTCCAATAAATGTGCTAAGACTGTTCAAGAGAAGAATTGCATATCCTAATTTGCTTGTTTCCAATTCTTCAGTTTCATTTTCTGCCTATCCCAAAGCTCGCAACAACTGTAAAGTAGCTATTAATCAATCCAAACTAGATTTCGAACAGTCTAAGAGTAGAAAACTTGCTTCTTGCCCTAATGGTAACCGAGCATTCTGGTCTCTTGCCAAAGCTATTGGCCGCAACTTTTGCCTATCTCTGCTCCCACCTCAGTCAAAACCAAATGGTTCTGTTGTCACTTCAGCCAAGGATAAAGCTGACCTGCTAGCATCCTGTTTTTCTCCCAACTCATGTATTAATGATCTTGGTAAAACACCTCCCACCATTCCTAACACACTATTCAATGCCTCCTGTGGTCTTCCGTCAACAGGATGTCAGAAGGATTTTGACGAATCTTGATGCTAAGAAAGCTCCAGGTCCTGATGGTATTTCTCCACTTGTTCTCAAAACCTGTGCTCCTGAACTTACTCCTTGTTTGTTTGTTTGTTTGTAGTAGTAGTAGTGGCATGTGATGCAAGAAAGCAACTGTATGAGCTTATGCAGCATCAGCCAAAAAAAAAAAAAAAAAACATCACGCCATTCCCTCCAAATGCCTGTCCAGTTCCTGCTTAAATTTATCCAACCTATCAACTTCCACAACGACGTGGGAAGTTTGTTCCAGCAATTAACCACCCGCTGGCTAAAGGCAAATTTCCGCACATCTATTCTACATCTGTCTTTTTTTAATTTGAATTTATGCCCCTTTAGGTTCATAATCTGAACAAGTGGAAGGATCCCATCAGAATTCAGCGGGCTCAACCCATTCAAGGCTTTATACACCTCAATCAGTTCACCTCACAGGTGCCTAGTCTCCAGCCACTGCAATTTGCAGAACTTAAGCCTCTCTTTGTAAGAGGATCCCTTCATTCCCCTCACCAATCTTGTTGCCCTTCTCTGTACATGCTCAAGCAAATAATCGACATCCTTCCTAAAATGAAGCCTCCAGACCTGTACACAGTACTCAAGGCGTTATTTGGTTTTTAGGAGCATTAACAAGTAAGGCCATATTGGTCCGGGGATATGTGGTGGTCATTCCCTGACCTTTCCGCATCCTCCGTATTTGGTGGTCACGGGCTCAAACCCTGGTCTAATCAAGAAGCGTGTGCTACGCACTTCTGCACCTGCCCACCTGGCTACAGAGACACCTTAAACTTTCTCCTGTTCTTTGCTGCCTTTTTTCACTTTCTTATTCCAAAGGTGTTTTTCCTTCTGCTTGGAAATTTGTTCATATCCAGCCAGTTCCTAAAAAGGGTGACAAATCCCTCCCATCCAATTATCATCCCATTGCAATTACTTCTACTCTTTCTAAAGTAATGGAGAAATCAATTAACCGCCAACTTTTAAACTACCTAGAAACCTTCCGTCTGATCAACGATCGCCAGTATGGATTCCATTGGTGTCGATCCACTCGTGATATTCTGGTGACATTAGTCCATATACCCATTTATGGACTAATTCAATGGAAAAGTTTGGTGAAACACAAGCAGTTGCTCTTGACATCTCAAAGGCTTTCGATCGTGTTTGGCATAAAGGTTAAAGGTCTTCTAAACAAGCTTACATCTTATGGTTTGCCAACTGTTTTTTGTAATTGGTTATCCAGTTTTCTCTCTTATCGCTTACTAAGGGTGATGGTAGATGGTGCTCTGTCTTCTAACTTCTCCACTAATGCTGGTGTCCCCTAAGGTTCAGTTCTTTCCCCCACTTTTTTTTCCTCTTGTACATTAATGACCTTCTTCCATTGACAGGAAATCATATCCATAGTTTTGCCGATGATATCACATTGCATTCCACTTTCCATTTTGAGAAACCTCAATCAGCTTCAACTTCTCGAATATCTGCTACCAATTCCTTAAATGCCAATCTCCAGATAATTCTCCAGTGGGGCAAAGACAACTTAGTTGATTTCAATCCTTCTAAAACTCAGTCTTGTCTTATAACTTGCAAAAAATGGATTCTTCTGCTCCTATACTTATCTTTGGTGACACTTCAATTTCTAGGCAAAATGATATATCTCTTTTGGGGATTACTCTGACTTCTAATCTCTTTTGGCACAAGCACATTACAAATATTGCTTCCTCTGCATCTAAAAAACTTGGTTTTCTCTTTCGCTCTGGGCATTACTTTTCTTCCAAACAGCTGCTCACTCTGTATAAATCACAAATCCACCCTGCCATGGAATATTGTTCCCACATCTGGGGTGGTGCCTCCAAAACCTCTCTCAGGCTTCTAGATTCCATTCAGAAGAGGGCAGTTAGGTTAACTAATGACTCCTCTCTAACAGCTCTCCACTCTCTGTCTCATAGATGTACTGTTTCTGCTGCATGCATTTTCTACAGTTATTTCCATGGGCACTGTTCTTCTTAATTGGCTTCTATAATTCCCGCTCTCTCTTTCAAAACAGTCCGAACACGTGCCGCCACCAGCCAACATCCATTTACTGTCCAACTTCAAACTCACAGAACCAACTTTTCATCTTCCTCGTTTATTTATTCAACTGCCGTTTTCTGGAACAACCTTCCTTCATACGTATTTTCTGTAAATTACAGTCTACAGAAGTTCAAGTCTAATGTCAACAAATATCTCCTTTCGTCTTCTCAACCTCCAACCCAAGCATGGTACTAAGCACTATAGGTTTTAATACCTCTCGTGTTTGGGGTTTTCATAAAAAAAAAAAAAAAAACATCAGTAATATCAGGGTATATGTGTTAATTGCTTTCTGTAGATATTATCTGACAAGTGTTCTTTTTCATGCTTTGTCACCAGAATGACCAGAGTATCCCAGAAGAGAGAAAATGCAATGTCTGCTAACAGGCCGTCTGTCATCTGATGAGAGATCAATAAATCTTGAAACAACTTTCACAATGACAATTTTAGTTTTAAATAAATAGTGGATTCATCTCTTCTGATGATGCTATTCAATTTAAGATAATTTCAAAAACTAGATTTACACTGTCATCTCTACAGTTATCATAGCCCACACGTTGTCACTGTCTGAAACAGCATCACCAAGGTAGAAGCTGACACCAACATGATGGAATGCTACTATGTTTTTCATCTGTGAAGAAGATGGAGAATGCAAGAATGCTGCTCTAATATGAGAAACCAATGGCATTCTACATTCAAGCCTAGTAGACTATATGAAAAATAATGTCAGTGTGCTGTAAAAAATGATTTATTTAGATTTTGATAACTAATAAATTAACAATTCAGAAAATAATTTGGTAATATAGGACCATAGGTTATGATCTCCTCTTCAGATCTTATGTGGTAAAAAAAAAAAAAAAAATACTAAACATACACAAAGAAAGACTTCCATACTGCCTAGTCCTTATTTTGTTGCTATTACTTCCTCACTTCCACTCAACCATTGAAAGAATGCCCTACCACAGTTAGGTGGAAGTGAGTTTGTGTGAAAGTGGCTGGTGTTGATGCATTGTTCTGCTGGATGTTTGGCAGCTATCTTGTATTTAGCTTGGGAAGAACTGTATACCAAAAAAAAAAGCTGTAGGTTTGGTTTAATCACGGTCTTGCCAAGGCGATCTCCAGAGACCCCTATAATTATTGGGTTCTTTGGAGATCAGTTTCTCCTCTCCAATCTGCTCTTTCCTGCCTGAGACTCAGTTTGTAGTGTGGGTCTAGCCACCTTCATTAGTTTGCAGTAAAAGTTGTGAAACAAGCAAAGATAGCACCTCTCTCTCTTTCCTCCCTGTGCATGGTGATGTTACTCCTTTGGTTGTATTGTTGCCCATGATTCCTTAAATTCTCTTCTCTATTATAATCAAGAACATGAGGGCTCTTTAGATTGAAGCTGTCATTTTCATTGATGGATTTGAAAGAACAGAGAGGCAAGTACAACACATTCAACAGACCTGAATGTACTGTGCTGAATGCTATGAACTTCTACATGTGTGGAGCTACTGAAAGAGCACTGTGAATGTCACAGAAGTGGATAATAGGAGGAACCCAATATGAGAGCTTCTCTTTTGCAATGTGTTCATGAATGAATGTGTGCTTGATAGATAACATTTAAAAAAAAGCCTATGAAAGTTTTGAAGCCCTTTTAGAAGACAAAAAAAAAAAAAAAGAAAGAACAAGAAAGGTTATCTATATAATTATTTACATATATTTAACCACATGTATCTGAATACATGATCCTCTAACTGTGCAAAACCATAAAGAAAAACAATGAATTTTATTACTGATATTTTTACTGTAGTATAGTATTATGACAAAAAAATGTGATTTTAACTTTACATTTTTTATAAGCAGAAAATATTCAATCATGTTCACTAAATGGAAATGAATTTAGCAAATAGTTTGTTTACAAAAAAACAAAAAGTCTGCTCACCTTACATCAATTCACTTTAAAGTTGTAAATTCCATTTCTTAAAAAACAAAAAAACAGTATCGTTTCTGAAAAAAATAAAACAAAAAAAATAATGATTGTAATGCTTTTAAGCTACAAAATAGTTTCTTTTAAGAGTGTTTGATAAGTTTGTGGCCTAACCATGAAAGACAGTAGCATAACAAAAATTAATATTTATTTTGACACATCATCTACTCTAATATCAATACACTTTTTATGGTAATCTTTCAGTACTGTTATCCCTTATTTGTAGATCTGATCTTGGATCAGTCACCAGATCTCAATAGCACTAATAAAATCAATGATCAAATTTTATTCCTTTCAAAAAATTTTTCATAAATCAGGCCTATGGGTATCAAATCTGAGGAAGTGGAATCAATTCAAAGCCAAAAACAATGATTTTAGTTGGTTGGTTGGTTGGTTTTTTTAGGATTTTATGGTGCATTAACATCTAAGGCTATAATGCACCATGGATTGGTGGAACAGACTTCCATCTGTTCCGCCATCTTTTGTTGCAGAAGTTGATAGCCTAAATAAATTTAATGCTAAGCTGGACAGGCATTTGGAATGAATGGAGGGGTGAAATGGGAGGGTTTTTTTTTTGGTTGATGCTGAATACGCTTGCTTTCTAGCATCATATGCCTCTACTAATGCTAATGATTTTAGTCACTGCAATGTGTGTGTGACCTGTGTGATGGTACATTGTCCTGAAGAATGCAAGTTATCTGTGTAAAGTTTGTAATCTATTTATTATTAATAAAGTCTAATAATCATATGTTTTGCAGGTGTTTTTGCCTCTGCTTTTTCAGTACTGTAAAATTAAAAATAAGATGGTTTAACAATTATCTTTATTATGTTTTCACTTAAATTATTAATTTTAATTTTATTCTTTAACTTTAATTTTAACAAAGTTGTCAATTATTTTAGTTTTTAATCTTTAATTTAATCTAAATAAAACAAAGTTGTCAAAATCTTTAAGAGTTAATACTAAGTTAAACCATTTACTTGTAATTCTGCTGTTTTACACCATCACCAAAATCAAAAACCATTAAACATTAAAAATTAAATCAAAGATTAAAATTAAAGTAATCAACAACATTGTTTGGACTGGTTAAGTTGAATATTAAAAATTAAGGTAACTGACAACTTTGTTTTGAATAAAATTAATAATTTAAGTAAAAATATTAAAAAGATTATTAATTTTGATATTTTTAATAATTTATTAATAATATATTAATTTTGAGATTTTTAATAATTTATTAATAATATATTAATTTTGATATTTTTAATATTGTAGTAATTTTAATAAATTTCTTATTTTTAATTTTGTAGTTATGAAGAAGATGACGAAGTGAAGAAGTAGAAGCAAAGGAAAAACATATATTTAGACTCTATTAGTGATAAATAAATTCTAAACACAGGTGACCAGGTAAACCAAGGGGCTCACATCTGGTGAGTATGCACTTGGCACACCCAGGGTCCTGAGCTGGATATCATCATTCTTCTCTTTCTTGGTGATTCCCTTCTACTTGTCTCTCTCTCAGGGTAACTCGGGGAATTTTTTTTTTTTTTTTTGGCTGGTGCAGCATAAGCCTCAGGCTTCCTTGCACCATATAGCTATAATAATAATAATAATAATAAACAAGTACTTTCATTTCAAGTAAGATAAAAATAACTGTACAAAATGCCTTTCAAGTATATTTCTTTCACTTTGTCTTTCAATTATTCAGAAAAATAAAAATAAATAGCAAATATCATTATTTTATCTTGAAATTTTTAAATGCATTTATAAAAGATATTTAATTACAATAACTTTATAATGGACAAAAGAGTTCAGCAGTTCAATTAGACCACAAATTTATTAACTGCTTTTTGCATGTCAAAATATGGCCACTCTTTTAGATTCAGTGAAAATCTTTTAATTCTTTGAGTTGCTCAAAATGAATTCACATTGGTAATTCACTTTTAATAACATTTTTCATGCTCATTTTTGTAAATTCCAGCCCATCTTCCAATTTAACAAAAATTTCCTTAATTTGTAACTGAATATAAGAAGCCATTAAGAAAAATAGCTGACCTGGCAGGTGTTTCAGATTTTTAAAAGAAGAAGCGAATGAGTACACGATTTACTTTTTTAGGTGATACCATACATTTAAAAAATTGAGTCAACTATTCAACCTTGAAGCGTTGACTCAATCTTCAGTAAGAAAAAAAAAAAGAACTCCCATGACTAAAATCAGACAAAGTGAAGCATATAAATTTTATCTGATTTGAACTCCATTGAAATATGCCCCTGAAATTCTATGATACTGTTTCTATCTTTTATTTTTTTAAGAGGAAGGGAGTGGGGGAATCTCATTTGACCACTAAAGGAACACTGCTTCTGTATATTAGGGAGCTCATTCCAATTGCTCATCTCCAATTTTGGAGGCTTTTTTTCTTTCTTTCTTTCTTTCTTCCTTTTTTTTTTTTTTTTTTATGAAAACCCCAAACAAGAAAGGTATTGGAACCTATAGTACTTGGTACTATGCATGGGTTAAAGGTTAAAAAGACAGAAGATACTTGATAACATTAGACAAGAATTGATGTAGATACAATTTTTGGGAAATAAATGGAAAGTTGTTCCAGAGAACAGAAATAGAAAGGATAAATGGGGAAAAGTTAGTTTCTGTAAATCTGGAGTTGTTCAGTAAATGGATGCTTGAGTCGTTATAGCATGTGTTTGGAAGAGAATGGGGAGAAGGAATTTAGTGGGCTAATTCAGTATAATATGGCCTATGGAATAATCTGTAGAAAACCGCATGAAGCAGTGTGTCAATGAAACAGAAAGTGGAGAGATTTCATATGAGATGGGTCATTAATTAACCTGACTGCCCTCTTTTGGAGTGAATCAAGGAACTTCAATAGTTTTGGGATATCACCCCAGATGTGGAACAATCCACAGTAGGGCAGATTTGGGATTTGTATAGTCTGTGACTCTTTAGAAAAAAAAAACACCAAGCATGAAAAGAAAACCCAATTTTTTGATGCAGAGGAAGCAATATTTGTGATGTGTTTATGAAAAGAGAGAGAGAGAGAGAGAGAGATTAAAGTCAAAGTCGCTTCAATAGAGGTATGTGATCTTGTCTAGAAATCTAAGTGCCATCAAATATAAGCATTGGAGCAAGAAACACTCTTTTTTTTTGTTTTTTTGCAAAAAATAAGACAGGATTGAGTTTCAGGACTGAAGTTAACTAAGTTTTCTTTACCCTACAGAAGAACTAACTAATGAGAGACTGGCATTTAAGGAAATGGTGATGGATATTTGAGAAGCTAAGTTCAAGAATATTTCCAATGCCAATGGAAGCTTCAGTTGCTGCTTCTTGTAGCTCATTAGTGGCACAGGGGTTAAAATCCATTCTTTTATTACTTTTTAGCACTCTTGTTAAAAAATATTTTAACAAGGTGTTTCCTATTTTGCGTTACTCTAAAACCACAGAGTGGTTTTGGAGTAACAACATAAACTCAGTTTCCACTGATACTAAATTACCCCAAAGTAACTCAATAATTTTCAAAAAACGTTTGTCAGTTTCTCTATTAAAAATTTAAGAAATCTCTTTTAAAAAGGGGTGAATATTGCCAATTGCAACTACAGCAGCTATTATTCCTACTTTTTTGGCTTCTTTGGTTTCAAACTTTTCTCGGTCTGAATTATCATGTCTAACCCCTTTGAAATCTCCATTACTCAATAATTTATGTTCATAGTAGCATTCAGAGCATGCAGATAACTTGCTTGCACCCAATATAAACTTTTCTATTATTAATTGTTTTCTGCAGCAGCATGTTTGAGAGCCAACCAGAGAGGGTAATACTCTTGATCTGGTTATCAGCAGTGATCATTCGTGTATTAAGAATTTGCAGGTAAAGGAACCACTAGGTGGCAGTGATCACAGTGTACTGATGTGGGATTTACTCAGACAGTTTTTAAATTCTGTACAGTGGGATCAACTGACGACGTTACCAACAGTAAATTCTAAGTGGAAAGGAATTAATCGTGGAATTAATCGTGGATGCTACTAAAAGTTTCATACCTATTAAGAAATATTGTTCAAGGTTTAGGCCTAAATGGTTATCAAATGAACTAATGAGACTCGTGACAGAGAAGAAAAATGCATGGGATGCATATAAATTATCAAGCGACTCAGAAGCCTATGGCAGATATAAGCTAGTCTGTAATCAGATCACAAAGGAGGTTAGGCAGGCGAAGGCAGATTACGAGAAATCTTTGGCAAAAGACTAAGAAAAACGGCAAGGATTTCTTTACTTATATAAACTCTAAAAGGAAGGAGATGAATCTGATTGGTCCACTTGATATCGATGGTTCGACTGTTGATGATCCTGCTCAGATAGCAAACAAACTGAATGAGTATGTTGCATCTACATTCACACATGAGGAGTTATTAAGGTTTGAAAATGGCAGAAGGTTATCAAATTGTAGCAGTGTGCTTAATGATTTTGTAATAACTGAGAGCAAAGTGGAGGAGAAATTGTTGAAGTTAAACATAAGAAAGGCACCTGGGGTGGATGGGATCTATCCAGTTATATTAAAGGAGGCAGCAAAGGAAGTAAGTAAACCCTTAGCCATAATTATGAGAGCATCCTTGGACTCAGGGGAGGTCCCCACAGACTGGAGATGTGCAAATGTATCCCCAATTCACAAAGGGGGATCCGAAGGGTGACACGAGTAATTACAGACCAGTTAGTTTAACTTCTGTTCTGGGAAAAATAATGGAGTCACTAGTTAAAGATGCATTGCAGGATCATCTAGACAAGACAGCAGCAATCATTCAGACACAGCATGGGTTTGTTAAGGGAAAGTCTTGTCTGACAAATCTGATTGGTTATTAAGATGTGGTTACAAAGGAACTGGATGCAAAAAATAATTTTGATATCATATATTTGGATTTCAGGAAATCTTTTGACACTGTTGCGCATAGAAGACTATTGTACAAATTGGATCAGAATGGTATTAAGGGTAATTTGCTACAATGGATAAAAGGATGGTTAAGTAAGGAGAAGACAGAGGGTGGTAATCAATGGGTGCTGCTCTTCGTGGACAAATGTTATTAGTGGAGTCCCACAGGGTTCGGTGTTGGCTCCACTGTTGTTTTGTATATTTATCAATGATATTGATGAAGGTATATCAATCTTAGTGTCGAAGTTTGCAGATGATACAAAGGTTGGCAGGGTTGTTAATGACAGTAATGGCAGTGTGCTACTGCAACAGGATCTAGATAATTTGGGCAGACTGTGGGGCTAAGAAGTGGCAACTGAAGTTTAACCTTGAAAAATGCAAAGTACTGCATATGGGTAGAAATAGCCACACAGAAACGTACCAACTGTGTGGTACTACACTTAAGAAGGTAGAAAATGAAAAAGACCTGGGAGTAATTGTGCAGTCAGATATGAAGTTTTCTGAACAATGCAGACAGGCTGCCAGGGAAGGTCATGGGGTTTTGTCAATGATATATAGGAATTTTTCTAGCAGGGAGAAGGAGGTGATTATCCCTCTGTATAAGCCAATGGTCAGGCCACGCCTTGAGTACTGCGTACAGGTCTGGAGGCAGATTTACTTGAGCGTGTACAGAGAAGGGCAACAAGATTGGTGAGGGGAATGAAGGATCCTCTTACCAAGAGAGGCTTAAGTTCTGCAAATTCAGTGGCTGGAGACTATGCACCTGCGCGGTGATCTGATTGAGGTGTATAAGGCCTTGAATGGGTTGAGCAAGCTGAATTCTGATGGGATCCTTCCACTTCTTCAGGTTGCGAACCTAAGGGGGCATAAATACAAATTAAGAAAAGACAGATGTAGAATAGATGTGCAGAAATTTGACTTTAATTACTGGAACAAACTCCCATCTGTCGTTTTGGAAGTTGATAGGTTAAATAAATTTAAGGAGGAACTGGACAGGCATTTGGAGGGAATAGTGTGATTTTTTTTTTTTTTTTTTTTGGCTGATGCTGCATAAGCTCATACACTAGCTTTCTTGCATCACATGCCACTACTACTACTTCAAGCTCGATGAGCTTGAAGTGCTAGTCAAGACATCAAAGGCAGATATTGTTGGGATATCAGAGACATGGTGTCACACAGACATAAGCAGTGCAGAACTGGAATTTGTGGAGTACAATGTGTACAGAAAGGATAGACAAGACAGGAAGGGAGGAGGGGTTATGCTGTTATTTAAGAAACACATAAAATGTAAGGAAGTGCATCCAGTTGATGTGGGTGGGCAATGCAACGTTGAGTCTGTTTGGTGTGACATAAGCACTGGGAAAGGAAAAATGAGATTAGGTGTGTGTTATAGGCCTAATGAATCTGATGAGTATACTGAGCAATTGTGCAGAGAAATAGAGTGGGCCAGTAAATTAGAGTGTCTTATAATGGAGAATTTTAATTTCCCGGATGTCAACTGAAATTTGTGGGTAGGTCACTCACACACTAGCAAGGCATTTGTGGATTTATTGAATGATTGTTTTCTACAGCAGCATGTTCAGGAGGCAACTAGAAGGAGTAATACTCTTGATCTGATTATCAGTAGTGATTCTTCATGCATCAAGAACCTGCAGATAAAGGAACCACTAGGTGGCAGTGATCACAGTGTGCTGAAGTGGGATTTACTCAAAGAGGTAACTACCATCAAGGGTAAAGGGAAGGGTTTTTGCTTTCGTAAAGGTGACTACGATGGTCTGAGACAGTATTTAAATTCTATACGGTGGAACCAACCGATGATATTACCAACAGCAAATTCAAAATGGGAAGCATTCAAAGAATTAATCTTGGAAGCTATTAGGCTTTTCATACCAACAAAGAAATATTGTTCCAGATTTAGGCCTAAATGGATGTCAGATGTACTAATCAGATATGTAACAGAGAAGAAAAATGCATCGGATACATATAAATTAACATGTGACACAGAAGCCTATGATAGATATAAGCTGGTCTGTAACCAAGTTACAAAGGAGGTTAGGCATGCGAAGGCAGATGACGAGAAATCTTTGGCAAAGGATGCAAAGAAAAACAGCAAAGAGTTCTTTACTTATGTAAATGCCAGAAGGAAGGGGATGAATCAGATTGGTCCACTTGATATCGATGGTTCAACTGTTGATGATCCTGCTCAGGTAGCTAACAAACTAAATGAATATTTTGCATCGACATTCACACATGAGAAGTTATTCAGGGAGGGGAATGCCAGAGGTGTATTCAACTCTGGCAGTAAGCTAGATAATTTTGTAATAACAGGGAGTAAAGTGAAGGAGAAATTGTTGAAGATAAACACAAGAAAGGCACCTGGGGTGGATGGAATCTATCCAGTTATATTAAAGGAGGCGGCAAAAGAAGTAAGCAATCCCTTAACCATAATAATGAGAGCTTCCCTGGACTCAGGGGAGGTACCCATGGACTGGAGATGTGCAAATGTGACCCCAATCCACAAAGGAGGATCAAAAAGAGAGACAGATAATTACAGACCTGTTAGTTTAACTTCAGTTCCAGGGAAATTAATGGAGGCACTGGTTAAAGAAGCATTGCAGGATCATCTACACAAGACTTCAGTTATAGTTCAGGCAGCACGAGTTTCTTAAGGGGAACTCTTGTCTGACCAATTTGATTGGATATACTATGATGTGGTCACAAAGGAAATGGATGCGAAGAATAATTTTGTTATCATATATTTGGATCTTAGGAAGGCTTTTGATACTGTTGCCCCTGGAAAACTGCTGTACATATTGGAGCAGTGTGGCATTGGGGGCAAATTACTGCTACGGATAAAGCGATGGTTGAGTGGGAGAAGACCGAGAGTGCTAATCAACGGACACTGCTTTTCGTGGACTAATGTTATTAGTGGAGTTCCCCAGGGTTCAGTATTGGGTCCATTGTTGTTTTCTATATTTATTAATGATATTGATGAAGGTATATCAGGCTTAATTCCAAGTTTGCAGAAAATAAGAAGGTTGGAACGTTTGTTAATGACAGTAAGCTACTGCAACAGGTTGTAGAAAAGTTGAGCAGATGGGCTGAGGTGGCAACTGAAGTTTAACATTGACAAACGTTAAGTACTCCATATGGGTAGCAGTAACCCCCAGAGAAACGTATCAACTGTGCAGTACTACACTCAGGGTGGTAGAAAATGAAAAGTACTTAGGGGTAATTGTGCAGTCAGATATGAAGTTTTCTGAACAGTGCAGATGGTCTGGTAGCTCACAGTGTCTTGTCAATGATATTTAGGAATTTTTCTAGAAGGGATAAGGAGGTGATTATCCCCCTGCATAAGCCAATGGTCAGGCCACACCTTGAGTACTGTATACATGTCTGGTTGTGTCATTTTAGGAAGGATGTTGTTGTTGTTGTTGTTTTTGGTTTTTAGGAGCATTAGCAACTAAGGCCATATTGCTCCGGGATATGCGGTGGTCATTCCCTGACCTTTCCGCATCCTCCGTATTTGGTGGTGACGAGCTCGAACCTCAGTCTAATCAAGAAGCATGTGCTTTTTAGGAAGGATGTAGAGCTGATGGATCAAGGGATAAAGAAGGGCAACAAGATTACTGAATTGAACAAAGGGTTCCTCTTACAAAGAAAGGCTTAAATTTTGGAAATTACAGTGTCTAGGCTATTATAGTTGCTTTCGAAGCGAAGTGCCTCTTCATCTGCTCTGGAAGCTGATGAAGAGGCACTTCGCTTCGAAAGCTACTATCTATGTGTTTTAACGCTTTTATTTTATATATTTTAACCCTTTTATCTTGTTGTATTTTAACACTTTTATCTTATTTTATTTCTGTTTTATCTTATGTATATATCATTTTTATTTTAATAAACTTATTTTAACCAGTTAGTCAGCTGTCGCAAGAAACTTTGATGATATAAACTTCCATCTGTTGGGGAAGTTGACAGCTTAAATAAATTCAAGGCAGAACTCGACAAACTTTTTGAGTGAATGGATGGTGAAATGGAAAGGGTTTTTTTTTTTTTTTTTGGTTGTTGCTGTATAAGCTTGCTTCTTTGCATTATATGCCTCTGCTAATGTGCCACTACTAATGCTAAACTTCATACATGATGCAATACTGGTGAAAAGGCAGAAAATGATTATATAGTGCTGTGCTGCTGTTAGGGAAAGAATGGAGGGAAAAATAAATGAACATTAGATAAAACAAAATTATGGAAACTTAATTAGCCAAATTTTAATAATACTGAGATTGATTATTCTACTCTAAGACCATGAATGACATGTAAGAAATGGACATCTAACATTGATTACTATGGATATCATTAAAAATACAGATATCCAGGTTGTGTTTTCCTCTACATGCAAACTATAATATTTTCCATCCCAATCTTGAATGTCCCCATAATTTTAGTAATTGACAACCTAGTCTATCTTATTCTCAGCTATTGTTGCTATTCAATTTACATAAATTGGGCAGGAAACATGATTCCTTTTCATCTTCAACAACATTGCACATCCATTTTTTGAAATATATGATGCCAGTGAATTCCTAGCTCATTTCAGAAAAATACCCTTCCCCCTGTCAAAGAATAAACCCCAACAGATTACCCGTTCTCCATAAATAAACTATTATTATCCAGTTATCAATATGCGTACTGAAACCATAGAGGTTTCAGTACGCATATTTCAGTACCACCATTTAAGTTTCCACAATTTCAGTATATTCTTATTCACTTGTTCATTTTTTTTTGTCCTCCCCCTTCTCAGAAGCACAATATAACTGGTAACCACTTCCTGAATAAAGATTATCAAAAAAAAAAAAACTCTTAGTTAAGTATTGAAGTAGTCTCTTATCGGCAAAATCTGTGCAGTCTCATAGCTGCTCTATGTTTTAATTAAAATCTTTATAGTGGTATTCTTAATGTCAAAGGTTCCAAATTAAGCATTAAAATTAATTTTTTTTTTTTTACAAGTTTCAATATTTTATGGTTTCTTAAGAACAGAGGTTGAAAGGAAAATTTTCCGAAATGGATACTTGTCAAAAAATATCTTATTTTTATTGACCAAGTAAGTACATATTATTACTAATGTACGGGTTGACCCAGAACAGGGTTCCATTCCATTCCAAGCCCAACTTATGAATAGTTTTATTCAGACTTTAACAAAGATGCAGTTAAGTACTATTCTAATGCATGAACTGCCATAATGTTAAATAAAAAATTGATACACTGGGTCAATAACTCTTTTTCCTGCTGACCACTTAACTATTCATATCACAAAAATGGAAAAATCAATGTTCCTTAGGACTTTTTTTAAAAGCTATGTCACAGGTTACAAGGATCATTTGGAATAAATGTAACTTCTAGTCATGAGATACGTATAAATGTTTCTTAATGCTTAGCTCACACTGTTTATTTACATTTATGCCATAACCAGGGGCTCACATCTGGCGAGTATGGGATTGGCAAACCCAGGGTCCTGAGCTGGATATCATCATTCTTGGCGATTCCTTTCTACTTCTATCTCTCTCTCAGGGTAGCTCAGGAATTTTTTTTTTTTTTTTTTTTTTGGCTGGTGCAGCATAAGCCTCAGGCTTCCTTGCACCATATGGCTAATAATAATAATAATAATTAGTGATTAGCATTAGCTGAGGCATATGATGCAAAAAAGCAAGCTTATATACCATCAGCCAAAAAAAAAAAAAAACTTCCCACTTCACCCATCCAGTCACTCCAAATGTTTATCTAGTTCAGTCTCAAATTTTACTACCAGCTGGCTAAAGGCAAACTTCCGCACATTTATTCTACAATTGTCTTGTAGAATAAACCATTAGCATTAGCAAAGGCACACAATGCAAGAAAGCAAGCTTATATAGCATCAGCCATAAAAAAAAAAAAACCCTTATTTCACCCATCCACTCACTCCAAATGTTTGTCAAGTTCTGCCTTGATTCTATTTAAGCTATCAACTTCTACAACTGCAGATGGAAGTTTGTTCCAGCAATCAACCACCCGCTGGCTAAAGGCAAACTTCCACACATCTATCCTACACCTATCTTTCCTCAATTTGAATTTATGCCCTCTCAGGCGATTATTCTGAGCAAGAATCCCATCAGCATTGAGTATGCTCAAACCATTCAAGGCTTTATACACCTCAATCAGAACACCTCGTAGGTGCCTAGTCTCCAGACACTGTAATTTGCAAAACTTAACCCTTTCTTCATAAGAGCAACCGTTTGTTCCATTCACTAATCTTGTTGCCCTTCTCTGTACTCATTCTAGCAACTCTACATCCTTCCTAAAATGAGGCCTCCAGACCTGTATATAGTACTCAAGGTGTGGCCTGTCCATTGGCTTATTAGCATTAGTTGAGACATATGATGCAAGAAAGCAAGCTTATACCACATCAGCCAAAAAAAAATCCCTTCCCATTTCACCCATCCTGTCACTCCAAATGTTTGTCTAGTTCAGCCTTAAATTTATTTAAGCTATCAACTTCCACAACAATAGATGGAAGTCTGTTCCAGCAATCAACTACCCGTTGGCTAAAGGCAAACTTCCGCACATTTATTCTACAACTGTCTTTCCTCAATTTGAATCTATGCCCCATCAGGTTCTTAGTCTGAGCATGTGGAAGTATCCCGTCAGCACTGAGCCTACTCAAACAATTCAAGGCCTTATGTACCTCAATCAGATAACCTCACAGGTGCTTAGTCTCAGCCTAACTTGCAGACTTGCCGCAACTTGCAGAACTTCAGCCTTTCAAACAAGAAGGGGATAATCACGTCCTTATCCTTTCTAGAAAAATTCCTATATATCATTGACAAGTTGCCATGAGATACTCTTGCAGACTGTCAGAAAACTTCATATCTGACTGCACAATTACCCCCAAGTCCTTTTCATTCTCTACCACCTTAAGCGTAGTACCACACAGTTTATACGTTACTGTGGGGTTACTGCTACCCATATGCAGTGCTTTGCATTTGTCAATGTTAAACTTCAGTTGCCACTTCTTAGCCCATCTGCCTAACTTTTCTAGATCTTTTTGCATGACTTTCATCAACCGGTGAAATACCACCACTTTGCTTATTGGAGGCTTGAAGTGGTGAAACCCATGTTTAGTCTCTAGAGCAAAGTTTCCGGCATCCCCCCCTCCCCCCATACTTCTCCTCCAACCCATGCACGGTACTTAGTACTATAGGTTTTGATACTTTTCGTGTTTGGGGTTTTCATAAAAAAAAAAAAAACCTCTCAATAACAACCCTGCCAACCTTCATATCATCTGCAAACGTGGACATTAAGCCTGATATACCTTCATCGATATCATTGACAAATAAACAAAACAACAATGGGCCCAGCACAGAACCCTGAGGAACTCCACTAATAATATTAGTCCATGTAGAGCAGTGTCCATTTATTACTACTCTCTGCCATCTCCCACTCAACCATCCCTTTATCCATTGCAGCAACTTGCCCTTAATGCCAAACTGCTCTAATCTGTAAGGCAGTATTCCATGTGCAACAGTATCAAAAGCTTTCCTGAAATCCAAGTATATGATATCAAAATTAATTATTGCATCCAGTTCCTTTGTGACCACATTGTAGCATCCAAACAAATTGGTCAGACAAGACTTCCCCTTAACAAACCCATTCTGTGTCTGAACTATTACTGCAGTCTTGTCTAGGTGATCCTGCATCACTTCTTTAACCAGTGACTCCATTATTTTCCCTGCAACAGAAGTTAAACTAACAGGTTTATAATTATTCGTGTCACCTTTTGAACCCCCTTTGTGAATTGGCGATACTTTTGCACACCTCCAGTCCATGGGGACCTCCCCTGAATCTAAAGATGCTCTCAAAATTATGGGTAAGGGTTTGCTAACTTCCCTGCCTGCCTCCTTCAATATAACTGGATAGATTCCATCTGTCCCAGGTGCCTTTTTTTATGTTTAACTTCAACAATTTTTCTTCTTCCACTTTGCTCTCCATTATTACAATTGATATTAATATATGGAAGCTCCAGCTGCATAAATGACCTTTTCAGAATATTTAAATTTAATAATAAAGTGGGGCGCGTTAAGCATTATTAGTTTCCTCAAAATTGCAAAGTCTCTAACAGAAAAATTATCACAAAATACTGAAATCCATTTTTAATTTAATATTAAAAATGTATTTCAATATTATTACCTGGTGAAGAAATTAGTCTGGAACTGCTGAGTAGAACATTATTCTCTCCTCTAAATTTTGTGTGTTCGAAGGGCTAAATTTAAAGTCCATGTTTCTGATTTGTTACCTAAATCTATTATTAAAGAATCTATTATTAAAGGTAATTATTACCCATGTATGTATTTCTCCCAAGATATCTTAATTAATTCACTGTAACTATTTTTAATTCTCTAACACAGCTCCAAGGTCACTGTAACTATGTTTAGGTAGCCAGCATACCCGCACTACACTGACCAATAGGATATACATTTTTATGATGGCTTAACAGTGTCTACATACTATCCTATGTATATTTATAGTTTTAAATTGGGCCATGCATCATTTCTCAATTATAATTTACAAATGAAGACTTTTAATGCATATGGCTCAATAATTATATCAATTATCATTATTTGAAATTTATGTCATACAGACATTTGTATTACTGGGCTATGATCAATATTAGCATAGGCACATGATGCAAGAAAGCAAGCTTATATAGCATCAGCCAAAAAAAAAAAAAACTTCTCATTTCACCCATCCACTCGCTCTAGTTCTACCTTGAACATAACTGTATGCTGTATGTATATCATAACTTTGTGCTGTATGTGTTGTTCTTTTTCACATCAAGGCAACTAAGGTGTTATTGTACTGTGCCTGTAAACATGGCTGATTCTGATGTATTTCCAACTTTCCATGAAAAAATCCCATGAATTCCTTGCCCAAGACCAACTTACTCAGCCACTGAGTAAAAAATACTAAGAAAAATGCCTCTCCTCTTGAATGTAATTCAGACCCAGGCCTTTTCCATATGGTGTGGAGAGCAATGTGTTAATTTTTTTCCCCCTATAATGACTGTTGGGCAAACAGGTTACTTAAGCCATCCACAGTGGTTTTTTTATGTAGTGTCATTAGTTCTTTCCATATAATTCAAACCTGTAAAATTATCATTCAATCCCAACGATCAAGCTATAAACTTGGAGATGTGGCAACTTAGATGTGGATAACTCCTTCCTGTAGTCAGCACTTACGTATGAATGGAAATATTGAGTTTCTCAGTCGTGCAGTTTATTATTATTATTAGCCATATGATGCAAGGAAGCCTAAGGCTTATGCTGCATCAGCCAAAAAAATAAAAATTCCCAAGTTACCCTGAGAAAGAGAGAGAGAAGTCGAAAGGCATCACCAAGAAAGAGAAGAATGATGATACCCAGCTCATGACCCTGGGTTTGTTCTTGCATACTGAAATATATACGTAGTTAGCATCAACTAAACAAACTCCTTAATAGAAAACCATTCCATTCTACCCCAGCCAATATCATATACTTGGTTAAATACAGACCATGGAAATATTTTGCTATGGTCTGTATATAACCATTGCAAAATGTATAAAAAAAAAATTCCGGTTATAAATCTTCGCAAAGAGAAAGTAAATTTGGTTGGATTTTTGTAAACTACATTTCCATATATAA
Source organism: Mastigoproctus giganteus (assembly GCF_048544385.1). Lineage (NCBI taxonomy): Eukaryota > Metazoa > Arthropoda > Arachnida > Uropygi > Thelyphonidae > Mastigoproctus > Mastigoproctus giganteus. The sequence goes on from NC_143582.1 coordinate 29,882,537, forward strand.
ACTTCCGATTGCATGGAATCAACTTCAAATTAACTTTTTAAATTCATATGTTTTCTACATTCATCTCCAAGAAAAACAACAAGCTTTTCTAGACCAAGTTATACTGGTTGCATTGAACTCGATAACGTGTTCTGAAATTGTCTACTTGCCTCTAAAATTAAAAACAGTAAAACACACGTGACAAAAAATAAGCCGCGGCAACAAACATGCTTTACTACACAACTGCCATCTGCCTTGTTCAAGAATAGAAAAGAATGGGCAATACCATACCGAGATGTGTAAGCAACATACTGATGCAACAAGGCATAATACAGTATTTTAAGAGTTTTGGATTCTATATAATATCGGTGTAGATACACCATAGAAAACTCTTAAAGAACAACTACGATAGTAGTGTGAAAGGCAGCATTTCATCTGTATCTCATATTGTGCTCATCCTTCACAACGAGTTAGCATTAGCATTAGCATTAGCATTAGTAGAGGCATTTGATGCAAGAAAGCAAGCTTATGCAGCATCAGCCAAAAAAAAAAAAAAAAAAAAGTAACATAAATAAATAAAAATAACCACTTCCACTTCACCCCTCTGTTCGTTCGAAACACCTATCCAGCTGAGCCTTAAACTTATTTAGGCTATCAACTTCCACGACAAGGGATGGAAGTCTGTTCCACCCACCAACCACCCGCTGGCTAAAGGCAAATTTCCGCACATCTATCCTACATCTGTCTTTCCTCAATTTGAATTTATGCCCTCTCAGGTGATTTTTCTGAGCTAGAGGAAGAATCCCATCAGCATTGAGCATGCTCAAACCATTCAAGGCTTTGTACACCTCTATCAGATCACCCCGCTGGTGCCTAGTTTCCAGACACTGTAATTTGCAAAACTTAAGCCTTTCTTCGTAAGAGAACCCTTTGTCCCATTCACCAATCTAGTTGACCTTCTCTGTACTCGTTCCAGCAGCTCTACATCCTTCCTGAAATGAGGCCTCCAGGCCTGTATACAGTACTCTAGGTGTGGCCTGACCATTGCCTTATACAAGGGAATAATCACCTCCTTATCCCTGCCTGAAAAATTCCTATATATCATTGACAATACACCATGAGCTACTCTTGCAGCTCGTCTGCACTGCTCAGAGAACTTCATATCTGCCTGCACCACCACCCCCAGGTCCCTTTCATTCTCTACCACTGTCAGTGTAGTACCACAGAGTTGATACGTTGCTCTGGGGTTGCTGTTTCCCATATGTAGTACTTTACATTTGTCAATGTTAAACTTCATTTGCCACCTCGAAGCCCATCTGCTCAACCTTTCCAAATCCTGTTGCAGCAGCATAGTGTCAGTAGTATCCTTGACAACCCTGCCAACCTTCGTATCGTCTGCAAACTTGGACATTAAGCCTGATATACCATCATCAATATCATTTATAAATACAGAAAACAATAAAGGCCCCAATACTGAACCCTGAGGGACTCCACTAATAACATTAGTCCACGATGAGCAGTGTCCATTGATTACCACTCTCTGTCTTCTTCCCCTCAACCACCCCTTTATCCATAGCAGCAACTTGCCTCCAATGCCACACTGCTCCAATTTGTGCAGCAGTCTTCCATGTGCAACAGTATCAAAAGCCTTTCTAAGATCCAAGTATATAATATCAAAGTTATTCCCTGCATCCAGTTCTTTTGTGACTGCATCATAGTATCCAATCAAATTGGTCAGGCAAGACTTCCCCTTAACAAAACCATGCTGTGTCCTAGCTATAACTGAAGTCTTGTCTAGATGATCCTGCAGTGCTTCTTTCACCAGTGCTTCCATTAATTTTCCGGGAACAGAAGTTAAACTCACAGGTCTATAATTACTTGTGTCAGCCTTTGATCCCCCTTTGTGAATTGGGGTCACATTTGCACATCTCCAGTCAATGGGTACCTCCCCTGAGTCCAAGGAAGCTCTCATAATTATGGCTAAGGGTTTGCTTACCTCCTTTGCTGCCTCCTTTAATATAACTGGATAGATCCCATCCACCCCAGGTGCCTTTCTTGTGTTTATCTTCAACAATTTCTCCTCCACTTTGCTCTCAGTTATTACAAGATTCTCTAGCTTACTGCTAGAGTTGAATACACCTCTGGCATTCCCCTCGCTGAATAACTCCTCATGTGTGAATGTCGATGCAAAATATTCATTTAGTTTGTTAGCTACCCGAGCAGGGTCATCAGGGAGTTGTCCATCAGGGAGTTAGCTACCCGAGCAGGGAGTTGTCCATGTATTGTACTACCTCGAATAAATAACGCTTCACTAATAGAGAAGACTATTGTTACTTATTCTCAGTGAGCACCACTACCCAAATGGCACCGTTTTGAAGTATGGTATGGGATAAAGATATCAGCTATCCTCAATATTCCTATAAGACTGAGCAAAGAAAAAAAGAGGTAGGAAAGTGATAGTAAGAGAGGGAGAGGAAAAGATGCCGTAGAAGAATGAAAGGGATAATTAGATATAATTCGTACGAACTGAGAGCTCTATGCCCCGGCTGGGAAATGCGTCCCGCTGACGGGGACTGTTGTTACCCACTCAGAGTCCTGCAAAGATGATTAAGATCTTCCTCTGGTGCCGTTTCTGGCTCTTTATCCTTCATCAGTGGGTAGATAGGCGTACTGGTTAGACCAGACGTGCTTTCCAGTTTCCGGATATTTCTATGGAATTAACCCTTCAGGGACCCTTTACTGGTCCTGCTTTGGGACTATCTAGTGGCCTGTATGGGTTAAAAAAAAAAAAAAAACCCGAAAAGGGACAGTCGCCCTTATTCACTCATCTCTATATGACTCAACCCAATTGGGCTGCTCACTCATCCACTAACACACTCCGAGGAAGGCCCAGTCCATGTGACCGCCAAGTTAGCGGCCGCCTGGAGTTGGCTTGCCCAATATGGGTTCTAGGGCTATTCCCCCCTCTTACACACTCCTTTTACCATCTGCAGTTTTCAAAGCTTAGCCGCCGTACATACAGAAGAGAGACCAAATGCCTGCAGCTGATTTCGTCCCTATCCACTAATAACTAAACTAATCTGGTTGATATGTAACACCCCTAGCCTAGACTGATCATTACCATCTAAGCTGCACATATATGTTATTATCTAATAGTCGACATAGAGGTGTGAGGAAACACCATAACTGTAAAAATCTTTGCCTTCCGAGTTGCAGTAACTCTAGTACCAAGAATCTTCTTATTGCAGCATGCATCATTCGAAGGGCGCATCTTGACACCTCCGCTGCAGAGCCTTCTTCTTTTCTTTTCCTGATTTTCCAAGCTTGATATTTACCTTCATTTAGGAAGTATATCAGGATGCTCGTTGCTCTGGAAATCGGGGCAGGAAACTGTAGAAATAGTATTTGTTCCCTAGTCAAGCGCGATATTCTCATTGTTCTATGCACACTAATCCAGATGCGCTGAGTAACCGGACAAAAGAAAAATGCGTGTTCCACTGTTTCACACGCCTTCAATATAGACACTCAACATTCATATGCCCCCGGAATTTGGCTTTATTTTTCTCCACTGCCAGGTGTCCGTGTATTATTCTCCATGCCAGTCTCTTCGTGACTCGTAACCTATGTGGTGATGTCAGTTACTCAACATTTGAGTAGTGTCCAGTCTCAGCCAGCTTCGTGGCACCCGTACATTAATATCGGATGACTTCCGTTTCAAAGCTAGTTGACTTTTCATCGGTGGGTGGTCAAGTACCATGTAATTGAAAACATGCCACGTTGGGAAGTTAATCACACAATATGAGAGATGCCAAAAGGTGTATGTGATAATATTGAAATAAACTAAACTCTTAAAATATTATGCAACAAGGCATAATATTTTAACAGTTTAGGATTCTATATAATACCGGTGTAAATACACCAGAGATAACTCTTAACTGAGCAATATATCCAAGGCCAGATTCGTCGAGATGCAGTGAAGTAGTCACTCCAGAAACCCACAACGATATTCTCATGATTACAGCTTCACAAAATTCACAGATCACATAGAAAACGTGGTGTGACTCGTGAAGCTTACGATAAATAGGGGAAAATTTTGGAATGGTGATGCACCATAGGATAACGATTAAATGAGGAGACTGCAAATAATTTAAGACAGGCATAAAGCACATTACTAGGGATTTTATAATTATCAAGAAGGTCCCATTGCAGAAGTCCATACAAGATGCTGGAAAATCTGGCCTCATGACGGCGTATGATCAGCTCCAACAGCTAATCAGGCCTGGCAGCGGTGAACTTACATACACATGTACCACATATGTATCATGTCTGTAAATTGCGTACGTTCTCTGGTCGATTTGCTGTTTTGCTGGACAAAAAAAAAAAAACGCGGCTTCTGCGGGAGTAGGAAAACCTCCTTATATACGTCTGCGACGGACAAAACCAGCCATGCAGTGAAAAAAGCCCATTAAAGTGTCATCGACGGGATTCGAAACCGGACCTTTTCCACCCGATGGGGGGGAGGACGGTGACAATACCCCTAGTCGGCTACACGCACCGACTAGCGTGAAACATGCTCGATATAACGATGTCTGAAATTTCTGTGTCAACAAATCTCCCATTCTTCCACGAGCACAGATTTTAGCGCATCAAGCGAACGAGCAATTGGCAGCCGGAGTGCAATGCAATTCCCGCGGCCGTCCGACAAATGTCCAATTGGTTTTAAGTCTCGTGTTCGTGTTGATGGCTATGGCAGTCATTGAATATCTTCAGTTTCAAGATGTTTCTCTCCCATCAGCATTAGCAAGGCCACATGATGCAGGAAGGAAGCTTAAATAGTATCATCCAACACAAACACACACATCCCATTTCACCCATCCACTCGGTCAGATGTTTGTCTACTTCTGCATTGAATCTGTTTAAGCTATTAACTTCTACAACGACAGATGGAATTTAGTCCAGCAATCAACCACCCGCTGGCCGAAGGAAAACTTTCGCGCTTCTCTCCCACAACTGTCTTTCTTCAAACATAAGAGGACGAGAGTGTTTCCTGCGCGGACGTGCCTTTCTGCCGCTACTGGAACAGAGAAGTTTTTTCTGATTTATTTTCTGCTTTATTAGTTTAAATTGACATTTTAACTTATTTCTAGAGTAGCTTTACATTCCTATTTACGGTACTTAAAGTTAAAGTGACTTAGATAGAGATTTGTAGGTATTACTTAGTATCGGAAAGGGTATCAAATACACGTGTTTACCGTTCATAAACAGCCGCCATTGTTACGTGAAAATTAATCAGTAAATCTATTAATCTTGTCGAACTTCATTGGCAATTAAATTGTACTTTTAACTATACATATAACCACTTAGGTTACGGAACATAAATAATTAGTAAAAATAAATAATTACTACATAACTTTTTAGCATTAGCATTAGCATTAGCATTATGATGATACGGAAGTTTCTTTATATAACTTGATACGGAAGTTATATAAAGGGACTTCGTAGATAACACTCGTTACTGAAACGCGATACAGCATATCCGGAATTCGATAGCATTAGCTTTATATAGTATAGTGCATAATATAATATTGTCAATTAATCAGTAGATCTATTAATCTTGTTAAACTTCATTGTCAATTAAATTGTTCTTTTAACTATATATATATAACGACTTAGAGTACAAACGTAACAAATAATTAATACATACTTGATACGGAAGTTATATAAAGGGAACTCGTAGATAACACTCGATACTGAAAAATAAATATAGCGTTATAACTGTGTTAAGATACAAGTTTAAGGTTTTAATTTTGTTCTGAAATTGTAATTTTACTGACATTTAAATCGAAATCATGACTCTGACCAGAGCAGCAAAGCAAAAGGCTCAAGCTAATGGGAGTGCTGTGACTCAGGGGAGAACTGGGGGGGGGGCCGTTGCCCTCTGAATCACAGCCTTTTAAGATGCACTGTTTGCTTGATGTTTGCGGGCAATCGGGTACGGGACATGATACTGCCATGGGGGATGTCTTTGTGTGTGCACGATGCAAGGAGTGCAAGGAAATTAGGCGACAACTCGGCGTTGTTATGGGCCTATATGAGACCTTGAAGGACAGGGTGGATGCCCTCGAAGGAAATAAATTGAGGGGCCCATCAAGCTCTCAGCTGCCCACATCAACGCCAGAGCTTGCACTTGGTCATCTTCCAACACAGAGGCAGCCCCCAAGGCAGAATGCGCTGGTCCCACAGGAACTAGTAGTTGTTGGTGACTCTATTGTCAGGGAAACGGGGAACATGCTTTGTAAAAAGGATAGGTGGAACAGGACCAGGGTATGTCTGCCAGGGGCAAGGGTTGATGACGTTGTAGAGCAGATATCATCTTTTAAAGGCACAAAAGGTGATATAGTTGTACACGTTGGTACTAATGACATTAAGAGTAGGAGACCAGCGGAATTACTTAACAAGTACAGGTCACTGTTGAAAAAAAGCCGTGAAGTAGGGTTAAATTTGAAAGTGTCTGCAATTCTGCCCAGACACGATAGGAGGGAGTATATGATGAGAGCCTTCTCGATCAATTCGGCCCTGGAAAGATTGTGCTGCAAGGCTCAAGGGGTAGAATTTTTTTCAGTCTGGAATGTACTTGTTAACAGGAGAGATTGCTTCTACAGGGATGGGATACACTTAAATAGAAAGGGTGCAAGAATATTTGCTGATGCTATCGAGGCAGTGTTAGGTGGGTCGGAAAACTGCTAGCTTGGGGGGGTTACAAAGACTAATGGATTAACAGTAGCCACTAGCAGAGGTGAAAGAGATTCTTGCACTGCTTCTATTGGAATGAGCAGAAGCGTGAAAAACAAGATGCAGGATATTTCAGAGACTGCTGGAAGTCATTGTGATACAAGTAAACACATGGGTTGTGTTAGGGTAGCTAAGAATAGAAACAAGTGCAGGTATACTTGCGTGTACACCAATGCAAGGAGTTTAGTAAATAAATTTGATGAATTTGAGGTATTGCTCAAAACATCAAAGGCAGATATTGTTGGGATATCAGAGACGTGGTGTCACAGAGATATAAGGAATGCAGAACTGGAATTTGGGGAGTACAATGTGTATAGAAAGGATAGACAGGACAGGAGGGGAGGAGGGGTTATGCTATTAGTTAAAAAACACATAAAATCCAAGGAAGTGAAGCCAGTCGACATTGATGGACAGGGCAGTGTCGAGTCAGTTTGGTGTGACATAAGCATAGGTAAATCAAAATTGAGAGTAGGAGTGTGCTATAGGCCTAATGACCCTGATGAGTATAATAAGATACTGTACAGGGAAATAGAATGGGCCAGTAAATCAGAGAGTCTTATAATGGGGGATTTTAATTTCCCAGATATTGACTGGAATTTGTGGGTTGGTAACTCACACACTAGCAGGGCTTTTGTGGATTTATTGGATGATTGTTTTCTACACCAGCATGTTCGGGAGGCAACTAGAGGGAGTAATACTCTTGATCTGATTATCAGTAGTGATTCTTCATGCATTAGGAATCTGCAGATAAAGGAACCACTGGGTGGCAGTGATCACAGTGTGCTGAAGTGGGATTTACTCAAGGAGGTAACTACCATCAGAGGTAAAGGGAAGGGTTTTTGCTTTCGTAAAGGCGACTATGATGGTCTGAGACAGTATTTAAATTCTATACAGTGGGACCAACTGATGATGTTACCAACAGCAAATTCAAAATGGGAAGCATTCAAGGAACTAATCTTGGAAGCTACCAGGCTATACATACCAACCAAGAAATATTGTTCAAGGTTCAGGCCTAAATGGTTGTCAGATGAACTAATGAGACATATGGCAGAGAAGAAAAATGCATGGGATACATACAAATTAATGGGTGACATGGAAGCCTATGATAGATATAAGTTGGTCTGTAACCAAGTCACAAAGGAGATTAGGCAGGCAAAGGCAGATTATGAGAAATCCTTGGTAAAGGACGCAAAGAAAAACAGAAAAGAGTTCTTTACCTATTTAAACTCAAGAAGGAAAGGGATGAATCAGATTGATCCACTAGATGTTGATGATTCAACAGTTGAGGATCCTGCTCAGGTGGCTAACAATCTAAATAAGTATTTTGCATCTACATTCACACATGAGGAGTTATTCAGGAAGGGGAATGCCGTAGGTGAAGTAAACATTGGCAGTGAGCTAGATTATTTTCTAATAACTGAGAGGAAAGTGGAGGAGAAATTGCTGAGGATAAACATAAAAAAGGCACCAGGGGTGGATGGGATCTATCCAGTTATATTAAAGGAGGCAGCAAAGGAAGTAAGCAAACACCTAGCCATAATTATGAGAGCTTCTTTGGACTCAGGGGAGGTACCCATGGACTGGCGATGTGCAAATGTAACCCCAATTCACAAAGGAGGATCAAAGGCTGACACAAGTAATTATAGACCTGTTAGTTTAACTTCGGTTCCAGGAAAATTAATGGAGGCACTGGTTAAAGAAGCACTGCAGGATCATCTGGACAAGAATTCAGTTATAGCTCAGACACAGCATGGTTTTGTTAAGGGCAGGTCTTGTCTGACCAATTTGATTGGATACTATGATGTAGTCACAAAAGAACTGGATGCGGGGAATAACTTTGATATTATATATTTGGATCTTAGAAAGGCTTTTGATACTGTTGCGCATGGAAGACTGCTGCAGAAATTGGAGAAGTGTGGCATTGGAGGCAAATTGCTGCTATGCATAAAGGGATGGTTGAGTGGCAGAAGACAGAGAGTGGTAATCAATGGACACTGCTCAACGTGGACTAATGTTATTAGTGGAGTTCCTCAGGGTTCAGTGTTGGGTCCATTGTTGTTTTCTGTATTTATAAATGATATTGATGATGGTGTATCAGGCTTAATGTCCAAGTTTGCAGACGATACCAAGGTTGGCAGGGTTGTTAAGGACACTACTGATACTATGCTGCTGCAACAGGATCTGGAAAGGTTGAGCAGATGGGCTGAGAGGTGGCAAATGAAGTTTAACATTGACAAATGTAAAGTACTACATATGGGAAACAGTAATCCCAGATCAACGTATCAACTCTGTGGTACTACACTGACAGTGGTAGAGAATGAAAAGGACCTGGGGGTAATTGTGCAGGCAGATATGAAGTTCTCTGAGCAGTGCAGACGAGCTGCAAGAGTAGCTCATGGTGTCTTGTCAATGATATACAGGAATTTTTCTAGCAGGGATAAGGAGGTGATTATTCAATTGTATAAGGCATTGGTCAGGCCACACCTTGAGTACTGTATACAGGTCTGGAGGCCTCATTTCAAGAAGGATGTAGAGCTGCTCGAACGAGTACAGACAAGGGCAACAAGATTAGTGAATGGAACAAAGGGTTGCTCTTACGAAGAAAGGCTTAAGTTTTGCAAATTACAGAGCCTGGAGACTAGGCATCGGCGAGGTGATCTGATAGAGGTGTATAAGGCTTTGAATGGCTTGAGCATGCTCAATGACGATGGGATTCTTCCTCTTGCTCAGAATAATCACCTGAGAGGGCATAAATTCAAATTGAGGAAGGACGGATGTCGGATAGATGTGCGGAAATTTGCCTTTAGCCAGCGGGCAGTTGGTTTGTGGAATAGACTCCCATCGCTTGTTGTTGAAGTTGATAGCCTAAATAAAATTAAGGCTCAGCTGGACAGGTATTTCGAACGAACGGAGGGGTGAAATGGGAGTAGTGGTTGTTTTTTTTTTTTTTTTTTTTTTTTTGGCTGATGCGGAATAAGCTTGCTTTCTTGCATCATATGCCTCTACTAATGCTAATGCTAATTGAATTTATGCCGTCTATGCGATTATTCTGTGAAAGAGGAAGACGCCCATCAGCATTCAGCTTGCACAACCCATTCAAGGCCTTATATACATCAATCAGATCATCTCGCAGGTGCCTACTCTCCAAGAGCTGCCATTTTCAGAACTAAAGCCTTTCTTTGTAAGAGCACCAATTTGTTCCCCACACCAATCTTGTTGCCCTTGTTTGTACTCGTTCTAGGAACTCTACTTCTTTCCCAAATTCTAATTCTGCACTGGTTATATCTTTGTGACACCACATCTCTGATATCCCTACAATATCTGTTTTTGATGCTTGACTAGCACTTCAAGTTCATTAAATTTATTAACTATACTCCTAGCATAGGACGATATGTAAGTACACATGCCCCTATTCATACGCGTAGTTACCCTAACACAGCCAATGTATTATGGAGCGAGGGGTGCTGGGGGTTTCAGGGACAGCGTCATCGTGAAATAGGTGGGTATATGAGATGTGTTAGGGTAACTAGGAATAAGAATAGGAGCATGTATGCTTGCATGTATACCAGTGATAGAAGTATAGTAAATAAATTTGATGAATTTGAATTGTTGGTCAAAATATTAAAGCGGATATTGTGGGGACAGCAGAGACGTGGTGTCATTCAGATATAAGGAACGCAGAACTGGAATTTGGGGAGTACAATGCGTATAGAAAGAACAGACAGGATAGAAAGGGAGGAGGTGTTATGCTGTTAATTAAGAAAAATATAAAATCAAAAGAAGTGCACCCAGTTGCTATAGATGAACAGTGCACTGTTGAGTCAGTTTGGTGTGACATAAGCACTGCGAAAGCAAAAATAACAGTAGGAGTGTGTTATAGGCCTAATGACTCGAATGAGTACAATGAACAACTGTACAGATAAATAAAGTGGGCTATTAAATCAGAATGTCTTATAATGGGGGATTTTAACTTCCCAGATATTGACTGGAACTTGTGGATTGGTCACTCACACACTAGTCAGACATTTGTGGATTTATTGGATGATTGTTTTCTGCAGCAGAATGTTCGAGAGGCAACCACAGAGAGTAATACTCTTGATCTGGTTATCAGCAGTGATCATTCGTGTATTAAGAATTTGCAGATAAAGGAACCACTAGGTGGCAGGGATCACAGTTTACTGATGTGGGATTTACTTAAAGATTTAATTACCATAGGAGGTAAAGGAAAGGGTTTTTGCTTCCGTAAAGGTGAGTAGAGTGGTCAGAAAGTTTTTAAATTCTGTACAGTGAGATCAACTGACGATGTAACAAGTAGTAAATTCTAAGTGGGAAGCATTCAAGGAATAAATCGTGGATGCTATTAAAAGTTTCATACCTACTAAGAAATATTGTTCAAGGTTCAAGGCCTAAATGGTTATCTAATGAACTAATGAGAGTCGTAACAGAGAAGAAAAATGCATATAAATTATCAAGGGACTCAGAAGCCTATGGCAGATATAAGCTAGTCTGTAATCAGGTCACAAAGGAGGTTAGGCAGGAAAAGGCAGATTACGAGAAATCCTTGGCAAAAGATGCTAAGAAAAACAGCAAGGATTTCTTTACTTATATCAATTCTAAAACGAAGGGGATGAAACTGATTGGTCCACTTGACACTGATGGTTCGACGATTGATGATCCTGCTCAGAGAGCAAACAAACTGAATGAGTATTTTTCATTTACATTCACACATGAGGAATTATTAAGGTTTGAAAATGGCAGAAGGTTATCAAATTGTAGCAGGATACTCAATCATTTTGTAATAACTGAGAGTAAAGTGGAGGAGAAATGGTTGAAGTTAAACATTAGAAAAGCACCTGGGGTAGATGGGATCTATCCAGTTATATTAAAGGACGCGGCAAAGCAACAAAGCAAACCATTAGCCATAATTATGAGAACATTCTTGGACTCAGGGGAGGTTCCCAAGGACTGGAGATGTGTAATTGTCTCCCCGATTCAGAAAGGGGGATCCGAAGGGTGACACGAGTAATTACAAACCAGTTAGTTTAACTTCTGTTGCGTGTAAAATAATGGAGTCACTGGTTAAAGATGCATTGCAGAATAATCTAGACAAGACTGCAGCATTAATTCAAACACAACATGGGTTTGTTAAGGGAAAGTCTTGTCTGACAAATTTGATAGGATATTATGATGTGGTTAAAAACGAACTGCATGCAAAAAATAATTTTGATATTATATATTGTACCAATTGTACAATATATTAATAATATTAATATATTAATATTATCTTAATTTAATATTATAATAATTAATATTATATTAATACTGTATATTAATGTATTAATCAATATATTGATATCAATAATAATTTTGATATCATATATTGTACCTATTGTACCAGTTGTAGCAGAATGGTATTAAGGGTAAGTTGCTACAATGGATAAAAGGATGGTTAAGTAAAGAGAAGACAGAGGGTGGTAATCAATGGGTGCTGCTCTTCGTGGACTAGTGTTATCAGTGGAGTCCCACAGGGTTCAGTGTTGGGTCTACTGTTGTTTTGTGTATTTATCAATGATGTTGATTAAGGTATATCAGGCTTAATGTCGAAGTTTGCAGACGATACAAAGGTTGGCAGGGTTATTAATGACAGTGTGCTACTGCAACAGGATCAAGAAAATTTGGGCAGGTGGGCTGAGAAGTGGCAACTGAAGTTTAAACTTGACAAATGCAAAGTACTGCATATGGATAGAAGTAATCCCACAGAAACGTACCAACTCTGTGGTAGAACACTTAAGGTGGTAGAAAATGAAAAAGACCTGGGAGTAATTGTGCAGTCAGATATGAAGTTTTCTGAGCAATGCAGACAGGCTGCCAGGGCAGGTCATGGCGTTTTGCAAATGATATATAGGAATTTTGCTAGCAAGGAAAAGGAGGTGATTTTCCTGCTGTATAAGGCAATGGCCAGGCCACGCCTTGAGTACTGCGTACAGGCCTCATTTTAGGAAGGATGTAGATTTACTTGAGCGTGTACAGAGAAGGGCAACAAGATTGGTGAGGGGAATGAAGGGATCCTCTTACCAGGAGAGGCTTAAGTTCTGCAAATTGTAGTGGCTGGAGACTAGGCACCTGCGTGGTGATCTGACTGAGGTGTACAAGGCCTTGAATGGGTTGAGCACGCTGAATTCTGATGGGATCCTTCCACTTGTTCAGATTACGAACCTAAGGGGACATAAATTCAAATTAAGAAAAGACAGACGTAGAATAGATGTGCGGAAATTTGCCTTTAGCCAGCGGGTGATTAATTGCTGGAACAAACTTATATCTGTCGTTGTGGAAGTTGAGAGGTTGAATAAATTTAAGGAGGAACTGGACAGGCATTTGGGGGGGAATAGTGTGATTTTTTTTTTTTTTCTTTTCTTTTTTGCTGATTCTCCATAAGCTCATACACTTGCTTTCTTGCATCACATGCCAGTACTACTACTTGTTGGGCTATGATTCCCAACAATCCTGGAAATCTCCATTACCTTGCTTTGTAGTGTTCCTAATAATGATAGCTGCCCCTGGGGTATCTATGGTTGTCTTAATGATTCTATATATTCATGAGGGTAGCCTTTAATCCGTCCCTTAAGGATGTAGGGCTCTTGAACACAAAGAATGTCAATTTCTTCTTCATCCATTTTCATTCTTATTTGGTCGATTACCTTTGCGGTTCTTAGGGAATTCAGTTTGAGAATATTGATGACATTGGTGGGGTGCCAATTATGGTGTTCAGCAATAGTCGGGTTTGTTCCGGATGGTTCTCAGTAACCTTAAATAGATTGGACAATTGACATCCAGGACGAGTGTTTGGGATCCATTTTTCTGCTTTGCAATTGGCGCAGTTAAGGGCTTGGTTTTTGTTAGGACAATTGTTTAAGGTGTGTCCGCGTTTGGTGCAGTAGGCACAGGTGAAATCTTGTGGGACACACGCATGGGATATCTCCCCGAATTGGAGGCATTTAAAGCATTTGATGGCAGCTATGTGCTCCTTCAACCAGCAAGAGCCCAACCCAACAAATATTCGTTGTTGTTGTTGGGATTATATTTTCCATAATTCGGGAAGAGTTTCACTACCCAGTTGTAACAACTTATGTACATATATTGAATTCCATAAATGTTTTAAGAACTGATGTTCTATCATATTACTAGGTCTTTGTATATTTTTCAAGCCATCCTTCCCCGCCACGTGGCCGATGTTGTGTACACAGCGTAGAGAAATCACAATTCGTGTGCAATTTTCTCACTTCGTTCTCTTCATAGTGAGATCGGAAAACTGGCAGTAGGACATTATTGGAAAGAGGGAGCATCCCTCTATTACAGGCAGCCGAACTGAGCTTTCCAAAGAAACAATTGTATATAAAAGGACCTGGCGTAATACAACAAAAATTTCAAAAATGTCGGACAAGAATCCCATGCTTGGAAAAGAAATGAATTTATCTCAGTGGAAGGAGAATTTAATAATGAAGGAAATGCAGGGAAAACCACCAACAACCCTGCACCAAAGGAGTGTGAGACGTTGGGCCCGATCCCACCAGAAGAATCCTTCATAATGCCGGAGAACCTAAGAGCTAATCTTGGGAAATCACAGGAGCTCTCCATCCAACTAGTGGACAAATCATGTAAAGAGTTCCCGGTAATAACATAAGAACAGAAAGACACCACATTAAAAGATGAAGAGGACACAGAAGAAGTTCAGACAGCTGATTAGGCTTCACTTCATACCCTACCTCCACAATAGACCTCGGGTCTGTACTTGTTAACAGGAGAGACTGCTTCTACAGGGATGGGATACACCTAAATAGAAAGTGTGCAAGAATATTTGCAGATGCCATCAAGGTAGTGTTAGGTGGGTCGGAAAACTGCTAGCCTGGGGGGATACAAGGACTAATGGATTAACAGTAGCCACTGGCAGAGGTGAAAGTGATTCTTGCACTGTTTCTATTGGAATGAGCAGCAGCCTAGAAAACAAGATGCACCGTATTTCAGAGACTGCCGGAAGTCATTGCGGTACAAGTAAACACATGAGGGTGTTAGGGTAGCTAAGAATAGGAACAGGTTCATGTATACTTGCACGAACACCAAAGCTAGGTGTTTGCTAAATAAATTTGATCAGTTTGAGGCTCAAAACATCAAAGGCAGATATTGTTGGGATATCAGAGACGTGGTGTCACGAAGAGGACACCACGTCTCTGATATTTGGGGAGTATAGTGTGTACAGAAAGGATAGACAGGACAGGAAGGGAAGAAGGATGATTCTCTTAGTTAAGAAACACATAAAATCCAAGGAAGTCAAGCCAGTCGACATCGCTGGACAGTGCAGTGTCGGGTCAGTTTGGTGTGACATAAGCATTGGGAGATCAAAATTGAGAGTAGGAGTGTGTTTTGCGCCTAATGACTGTGATGAGTATAATAAGAAACTCTACAAGAAATATTGTGGGCCAGTGTATCAGAGTCTTATAATGGGGGATTTTAATTTCCCAGGTAATGACTGGAATTTGGGGGCTGGATACTCACACACTAGCAGGGCTTTTGTGGATTTATTGGATGATTGTTTTCTACATCAGCATGTTCGGGAGGCAACTAGAGGGAGTAATACTCTTGATCTGATTATCAAAAGTGATTCTTCATGCATTAAGAATCTGCAGTAAAGGAACCACTAGGTGGCAGTGATCACAGTGTGCTGAAGCAGGATTTACACAAAGAGGTAAATACCATCAGGGGTAAAAAGAAGGGTTTTTTGCTTTCCTAAAAGTGACTACGGTGGTCTGAGACAGTAATTAAATTCTACACGGTGGAACCAACTGATGATGTTACGAACAGCAAATTCAAAGGGCGGAAGCATTCAAAGAATTAATCTTGGAAGCTACTAGGCATTACATACCAACTAAGAAATAATGTTCATGGTTTAGGACAAAATGGATGTCAGATGAACTAATGAGACAAAGGCAGAGAAGAAAAATGCATAGGACACATATATATTAATGCGTAACATGGAAGCTTATGACAGATATAAGCTGGTCTTTAACCAAGTCACAAAGTAGATTAGGCAGGCAAAGGCAGATTATGAGAAATCCTTGGCAAAGTATGTGAAGAAAAACATCAAAAATGTTCATTACCTATGTAAACTCTATAAAGAAAGGGATGAATGAGATCGGTCTACTGGACGTTGATGATACTGCTCAGGTGGTCAACAAACTAAATGAGTATTTTGCCTCTACTTTCACCCATTAGGAGTTATTCAGGGACAGGAATGCCAAAGTAAGTTAAACACTGGCAGTGAGCTAGATGATTTTGTAATAACTGAGAGGAAAGTGGAGGAGATATTGTTGAAGATAAACATAAAAAAGGCACTCGGAGCGGATGGGATTTATTCAGTTATATTAAAGAAGGCAGCAAAGGAATTAGGAAACCCTATGCCATAATTATGAGAGCTTCCTTGGACTCAGGGGAGGTATCCAGGAACTGGAGATGTGCGAATATGACCCCCAATTCACAAAGGAAGATCAAAGGGCTACACAAGTAATTACTGACGTGTTAGTTAACTTCTGTTCCAGGAAAATTAATGGAGACACTGGTTAAAGAAGCACTGCAGTATCATCTTGACAGGACTTCATTTATATCTCGTACACAGCATGGTTTTGTTAAGGGAAAGTCTTGCCTGACCAATTTGATTGGATAATGTGGTGTGGTCACAAAAGACCTGGATGCAGGTAATAACTTTGATATCATAAATTTTGACCTTAGAAAGGCTTTTGATACTGTTGCACATGGAAAACTGCTGAACAAATTGGAGCAGTGTGGCATTGGAGGCAAATTGCTGCTATGGATCAAGCGTTGTTTGTGTGGGAGAAGACAGAGTGTGCTCATCAATGGACATTGCTCGTCTTGGACAAAATTTATTACTGGAGTTCCTCAGGATTCAGTGCTAGTTCTATTGTTGTTCTCGGTATTTATAAATGATATTGATGATGGTATATCAAGCTTAATGTCCACGTTTGTAGACGATACCTAGTTTGGCAGGGTTGTTAAGGACACTACTGATGCTATGCTGCTGCAACAGGATCTGGAAAGGTTGAGCAGATAGGCTGAGAGGTGGCAAATAAAGTTTTACATTTAGAAATGTAAAATACTATACGTGGGAAGCAGTAACCCCAGAGTAATGTATCAACTCTGTAGTACTACACTGACAGTGGTAAAGAACGAAAAGGACCTGAGATTAATTGCGCAGGCAGATATGAAATTTTCAGACAGTGCAGACGGTCTGCAAGAGTAACTCATTGTGCCTTGTCAGTGATATACAAGATTTTTTCTTGCCAGGATAAGGAGCTGATTATCCACTTGTATAAGGCAATGATCAGGCTACACCTTGAGTACTGTTTACAATTCTGGAAGCCTCATTTTAAGAAGGATGTAGAGTTGTTGGAACGAATACAGGTTACAAGATTAGTGAATGGAACAAAGGGTTGCTCTTACGAAGAAAGGCTCAAATTTTGCAAATTATAGTGTCTGGAGACTAGACCAATGCGAGTTGATATGATTGTGGTGTTTAAAGCGTTGAATGGTTTGAACATGCCCAATGCTGATGGGATTCTTCCTCTTTCTCCGAATAATCACCTGAGAGGGCATAAATTCAAATTGAGGAAAGACAGATGAAGGATCGATGTGCCGAAGTTTGGTTTTAGCCAGCGGGTAGTGGGTTTTTGGAATAGATTTCTATCATTTGTTTTGGAAGTTGATAGCTTAAATAAATTTAAGGCTAGGCTGGACAGTTATTAGGAACAAATGGAGTGGTGAAATGCGAGCCGTTTTTTTTTTTTTTTTGGCTGACGATGCATAAACTTGCATCATATGTCTCTACTAATGGTAATGCTAATAATGCCGGAGGACCTAAGGGCTAATCTTGGGAATTCACAGAAACACTCCATCCAACTAGTGGACATATTACGTAAAGAGTTTCCGGCAAGAATACAAGAAAAGCAAGACACCACAGTAAAAGATGCAGAGGACATAGAAGAAGTTCAGAGAGCTGATGAGACTCCTCTTGATATCATACCTCCACAATTGACCTCGTCATTGCTCTTAGGGGAAATTTCCAAGACTCTATGAAGCAAGTTTCACAAATCAAGAGAAACTGATATCAGACATAACAGATATATGGATCCTCCTGGAAAGAGGGCCCTCCTAGAGAAGAAACTACAACTAAGAGCCTTACACAAAAATAGCAGGCCGCAAAAGCGACCAAATCAGTCAAATTTGACACCCCCCAAAAAAACCAGTGACACCCCATACCCAGAAAAAGGGGGCCCATATGACCCCAACGGTTATCCACATTACCCAACACATATCAAGAAATGGATAAGACTGACTGCACAATTACTCCGAGGTCTTTTTCATTTTCTACCACCTTAAGTGTAGTACCACACAGTTGGTACGTTTGTCTGGGGTTACTTCTACCCATAGGCAGTACTTTGCATTTGTCAAGGTTAAAGTTCAGTTGCCACTTCTTAGCCCATCTGCCCAAATTATCTAGATCCTGTTGCAGTAGCACACTGCCATTACTGCCATTACGGTCGCTTTGTATCATCTGCAAACTTCGACATTAAGCCTGATATACCTTCATCAATATCATTGATAAATATACAAAACAACAGTGGACCTAACACCGAACCCTGTGGGACTCCACTAATAACATTATTCCAAGAAGAGCAGCACCCACTGATTACCACCCTCTGTCTTCTCCCACTTAACATCAAACCATCGATGTCAAGTGGACCAATCAGATTCATTCCCTTCCTTTTAGAGTTTATATAAGTAGAGAAATCCTTGCTGTTTTTCTTAGCATATTTTGCTAAGGATTTCTCGTAATCTGCCTTCGCCTGCCTAACCTCCTTTGTGACTTGATTACAGACTAGCTTATATCTGCCACAGACTTCTGAGTCGCTTGATAATTTATATGCATCCCATGCATTTTTCTTCTCTGTTACGAGTCTCATTAGTTCATTAGATAACTATTTAGGCCTAAACCTTGAACACTATTTCTTAATAGGTATGAAACTTTTAGTAGCATCCACGATTTATTCCTTGAATGCTTCCCACTTAGAATTTACTGTTTGTTACATCGTCAGTTGATCTCACTGCACAGAATTTATAAACTGTCGGATACCACTGTACTCAGCTTTACGGAAGCAAAAACCCTTTCCTTTACCCCTGATGGTAATTAAATATTTAAGTAAATCCCACATCAGTACACTATGATCACTGCCACCTAGTGGTTCCTTTATCTGCAAATTCTTAATACACGAATGATCACTGCTGATAACCAGATCAAGAGTATTACTTTCTCTGGTTGCCTCTCGAACATGCTGCTGCAGAAAACAATCATCCAATAAATCCACAAAAGTCTGACTAGTGTATGAGTGACCAACCCACAAGTTCCAGTCAATATCTGGGAAGTTAAAATCCCCCATTATAAGACATTCTGATTTACTAGCCCACTCTATTTCTCTGTACAATTGTTCATTGTACTCATTCGGGTCATTAGGCCTATAACACACTCCAACTCTTATTTTTGCTTTCGCAGTGCTTATGTCACACCAAACTGACTCAACAGTGCACTGTTCATCTATATCAACTGGATGCACTTCTTTTGATTTTATGTTTTTTCTTAATTAACGGCATGACACCTCCTCCCTTTCTATCCTGTCTAGCTTTTCTGTACACATTGTACTCCCCAATTTCCAGTTCAGCATTCCTTATATCTCTGTGACTCCACGTCTCTGCTATCCTAACAATATCCGCCTTTGATGTCTTGACCAACACTTCAAATTCATGAAATTTATTTACTATACTTCTAGCATTGGTATACATGCTCCTACTCCTATTCCTAGTTACCCTAACACATCCCATATACCCACCTATTTCAGGATGACTGCCATCCGTCCCTGAAACCCCCAACACCCCTTGCTCCAGGTCGCTACTTATTCTAATAGAATTTGAGAAAGATTCACATTCACGTCTGCCTACGGCTACTGTTAAACTATTAGTCCTTGTATCCCCCCAAGCTATCAGTTTTCCGACGAACCTAACACTGCCTCGTTAGCATCAGCAAATATTCTTGCACCCTTTCTATTTAAGTGTATCCAATCCCTATAAAAGCAGTTTCTCCTTTTAACAAGTACAGTCCAGGCTGAAATAAATTCTACCCCTTGAGCCTTGATCCTTTTCAGGGCCGAATTCATTGATAAAGCTGTCATAATATACTCCCTTCTATCGTGTCTGGGCAGAATTGCAGACACTTTCAAATTCAACACCAATTCTCGGCTTTTGTTCAACAGTGATGCTGGTCTGCTACTCCTAATATCATAAGTTCCAACGTGTACATCTATATCACCTTTTGTGCCCTTAAAAGATTATATCCGCTCTACAACGTCATCAAGCTTTGCCCCTGGTCGACATACCCTGGTCCTGGTCCACCTATCCTTTTTACAAAACATGTGTCCCGTTTCCCTTACAATAGAGTGTGCAACAACTACTAGTTCCTGAGGGACCAGCGCATTTTGCCTTGGGGGGGTTGCCGCTGTGTTGCGTGATGACCAAGTGCAAGCTCTAGCGTTGATGTGGGCAGCTGAAAGCCTGATGGGCCCCTCAATTTAGATCTATCGAGGGCATCCACCCTGTCCTTCAAACTCTCATATAGTCACATAACAACGCTGAGTTTTCGCCTGATTTCCTTACTCTCCTTACATCGCGCACACACGATACTTATACTTACTTATATATAAACTCAGTTTACTTATATAAACAGTTTACTTATATAAACTCTAAAAGGAAGGGGATGAATATGATTGGTCCACTTAACATCGATGGTTCGACTGTTGATGATCCTGCTCAGATAGCAAACAAACTGAATGAGTATTTTGCATCTACATTCACAGGTGAGGAATTATTACAATTTGAAAATGGAAGAAGGTTATCAAATTGTAGCAGTGTGCTTAATGATTTTGTAATAACTGAGAGCAAAGTGGAGGAGAAATTGTTGAAGTTAAACATAAGAAAGGCACCTGGGGTGGATGGGATCTATCCAGTTATTTTAAAGGAGGCGGCAAAGCAAATAAGCAAACCCTTAGCCATAATTATGAGAGCATCCTTGGACTCAGGGGAGGTTCCCACGGACTGGAGATGTGCAAATGTGTCCCCAATTTACAAAGGTGGATCGGAGGGTGACACGAGTAATTACAGACCAGTTAGTTTAACTTCTGTTCCGGGTAAAATAATGGAGTCGCTGGTTAAAGATGCATTGCAGGATCATCTAGACAAGACTGCAGCAATAATTCAAACACAGCATGGGTTTGTTAAGGGAAAGTCTTGTCTGACAAATTTGATTGGTTATTATGATGTAGTCACAAAGGAACTGGATGCAAAAAATAATTTTGATATCATATACTTGGATTTCAGGAAAGCTTTTGACACTGTTGCGCATGAAAGACTACTGTACCAATTGGAGCAGAATGGTATTAAGGGTAAGTTGCTACAATGGATAAAAGGATGGTTAAGTGGGAGAAGACAGAGGGTGGTAATCAATGGGTGCTGCTCTTCGTGGACTAATGTTATTAGTGTAGTCCCACAGGGTTCGGTGTTGGGTCCACTGTTGTTTTGTGTATTTATCAATGATATTGATGAAGGTATATCAGGCTTAATGTCGAAGTTTGCAGATGACACAAAGGTTGGCAGGGTTGTTAGTGACAGTAATGGCAGTGTGCTACTGCAACAGGATCTAGATAATTGGGGCAGATGGGCTAAGAAGTGGCAACTGAAGTTCAACCTTGACAAATGCAAAGTACTGCATATGGGTAGAAGTAACCCCAGAGAAACGTACCAACTGTGTGGTACTACACTTAAGGTGGTAGAAAATGAAAAAGACCTGGGAGTAATTGTGCAGTCAGATATGAAGTTTTCTGAGCAGTGCAGACAGACTGCTAGGGCGGGTAATGGGGTTTTGTCAATGATATATAGGAATTTTGCTAGCAGGGAAAAGGAGGTGATTGTCCCTCTGTATAAGGCAATGGTCAGGCCACGCCTTGAGTACTGCGTACAGGTCTGGAGGCCTCATTTTAGGAAGGATGTAGATTTGCTTGAGCGTGTACAGAGAGAGCAACACGATTGGTGAGGGGAATGAAGGGATTCTCTTACCAAGAGAGGCTTAAGTTCTGCAAATTGCAGTGGCTGGAGACTAGGCACCTGCGCGGTGATCTGATTGAGGTCTATAAGGCCTTGAATGGGTTGAGCACGCTGAATTCTGATGGGATCCTTCCACTTGTTCAGATTACCAACCTACGGGGACATAAGTTCAAATTAAGAAAGGACAGATGTAGAATAGATGTGCGGAAATTTGCCTTTAGCCAGCGGGTGGTTAATTGCTGGAACAAACTTCCATCTGTCTTTGTAGAAGTTGATAGGTTAAATAAATTTAAGGAGGAACTGGACAGGCATTTGGAGGGAATGGTGTGATTTTTTTTTTGGCTGATGCTGCATAAGCTCCTACACTTGCTTTCTTGCATCATGTGCCACTGCTACTACTACTACTACTACACTAAGACATCCCCCATGGTAATATCATGTTCCGTTCCAGACAGTTCGGGAAACATTTCAGAAGTCGCATATTTTTTTAGGCTCTGATGCGTTGGACAATCGCCCCTCTCAGTTCTCCCCCGAGTCACAGCGCTCCTGCCACTTTGTGCCTGTTGGTTTGCTGCTCTAGGTTGGGGCATGATACTTTAAATTAATAAAATCAATAAATTAAATTAATTAAATATCAATACTACGCTAATAGAAACAGTATTATCACAAATGCAATAAGATCGAGTTTAACATTAGCATTAGCATCAGTAGAGGCATATAATGCAAGAAAGCAAGCTTATGCAGCATCAGCCAAAAAAAAAAAAAAAAAAACGTCCACTTCACCTCTCCGTTCGTTCGAAATACATGTCCAGCTGAGCCTTAAATTTATTTAGGCCATCAACTTCCACAACAGGTGATGGAAGTCTGTTCGACCAACCAACTACCTGCTGGCTAAAAGCAAATTTCCACATGTCTATCCTACATCTGTCTTTCCTCAATTTGAATTTATGCCGTGTCACGCGATTATTCTGAGCAAGAGGTACAATCCCATCAGCATTGAGCAGTCTCAAATCATTCACGGCTTTGTACACCAGGTCACCTCGCTGGTCCCTATTCTCCAGACACTGTAATTTGAAAAACGTAAGCCTTTCTTCATAAGAGCAACCCTTTGTGCCATTCATTAATCTTGTTGCCCTTCTCTGTACTTGTTCCAGCAGCTCTACATCCTTCTTGAAATGAGACCTCCAGTACTGAAGGTGTGGCCTGACCATTGCTTTATACGAGAGAATAATCACCCCCTTATCCCTGCTAGAAAAATTCCTGTATATCACTGAAAAGACACCATGAACTACTCTTGCAGCCCGTCTGCACTGCTCAGAAAACTTGATATCTGCCTGCACAATTACCACTAGGTCCTTTTCATTCTCTTCCAGTGTCAGCGTTGTACCACAGTGTTGATACGTTTCTGTGGGGTTGCTGTTTCGTATATGTTGTACTTTGCATTTGTCAATGTTAAACTTCATTTGCCACTCCTCAACCCATCTGCTCAACTTTTCCAGATCCTGTTGCAGCAGCGTAGCGTCAGTAGTGTCCTTGACAACCCTGCCAACCTTCGTATCGTCTGCAAACTTGGACATTAAGTTTGATATACCATCATCAATATCATTTATAGATACAGAGGACAATAATGGACCCATCACTGAATCCTGAGGGACTCCACTAATAACATTAGTGCACGACGAGCAGTGTACATTGATTACCACCCTCTGTCTTCTCCCCCTCAACCACCCCTTTATGTATAGCAGCATGTTGCCTCCAATGCCACACTGCTCCAATTTGTGCAGCAGTCTTCCATGTGCAACAGTATCAAAAGCCTTTCTAAGATCCAAGTATATAATATCAAAGTTATTCCCTGCATCCAGTTCTTTTGTGACTGCATCATAGTATCCAATCAAATTGGTCAGGCAAGACTTCAACTTAACAAAACCATGCTGTGTCCTAGCTATAACTGAAGTCTTGTCTAGATGATCCTGCAGTGCTTCTTTCACCAGTGCCTCCATTAATTTTCCGGGAACAGAAGTTAAACTCACAGGTCTATAATTACTTGTGTCAGCCTTTGAATCCCCTTTGTGAATTGGGGTCACATTTGCACATCTCCAGTCAATGGGTACCTCCCCTGAGTCCAAGGAAGCTCTCATAATTATGGCTAAGGGTTTGCTTACCTCCTTTGCTGCCTCCTTTAATATAACTGGATAGATCCCATCCACCCCAGGTGCCTTTCTTGTGTTTATCTTCAACAATTTCTCCTCCACTTTACTCTCAGTTATTACAAGATTATCTAGCTTACTGCCAGAGTTGAATACACCTCTGGCATTCCCCTCAGTGAATAACTGCTCATGTGTGAATGTCGATGCAAAATATTCATTTAGTTTGTTAGCTACCTAGTTTGTTTACCACCCATTCATAGCCGATTGCGCTTAACAGAAAATCAATAACCGCCACTTCCTGACTCACCTAATACTCAACTTACGCAAATTCGACTTTATGTAAGTTTTTGCCTGCCAGTGAAAATTTAAAAAAATCGTGGAAACGTAATTTGCATAATGGCCCAATAACCAGGAAAGCGAAAATTTGTTTTTATTGTTTTATGGTCGTCGCCTCTAGAAATGTGTTTTTGAAAAATATTATTATTATTAACAGTACGGTGCAAGGAAGCCTGCGGGTTATGCTGCACCAGCCAAAAAAAAAAAAAAAAAAAAAATCTGAATTACCCAGAAAGGGAGTTGAAGGGAACCACCAAGAAAGAGAAGAATGATGATATCACAAAGGTGTTCAAAATTTATTCTTCTTATTATTATTATTAGACATATGGTGCAAGGAAGCATGAGGCTTATGCTGCATAAGTAAAAAAAAAAAAAAAAAGAGAGAGAGAGAGAGAAAGAGAGAGAGAGAGCGATAGAAAGGAAGCACCAATGAAAAGAAGAACGATGATATCCAGCTCAGGACCCTGGTTGTGCCAAGCCCATACTCAGATGTGAGCCCCCTGGGATAATATAAAGGAACATATGATAGCGATGAAAGTGCAGTGCAATTTCCATTAAAAAAATGACATTTTAGAGAGATAAATAGCTTAGTTATTTAGTGAAAATTTTAACTGCCGAGATCTTGGAACGAATTGCCAAAAAAACACAACGTGCTGTTGGGTTCACATTATGATACCTCCATTTATTCCTACGGTATGCAAAATATGTTTCCACGATTTTTATAAAATTTGCACCGTTCTGTAGAAACTTACGTAAAATCCAATTTGCGTAAGTCGAGTATAACGTAAGCCTGGGAGTGGCTTTATTTCAAATAACAAATCCGCCCTTAATAATATTTGGGTACCCTTGCGGTTAACGACGTTGTTATGCTTTCCTTTACCCATAATGCATTGCTCTTGTGATGTTGTTCAGACATTTTTTTGTTTATTTCTGTCCGCTTTGTGATAATTAATATATGGTAAGCATTGCGCTTGTCTTTTGGAGATATTCATTTCTAAATAATAGAATTAAAGTTACGGGTTTGTGTGAAATGGTATTATAACTTAACTATACTAATAAATCGTTGCCTAATGAAGATTGTGTTTCTTGACGTTGCATTGCGCAACAACGAAAAGGACAATGGCGTCACATACTTTTCTTTTATGTTTACTTGCTTTTGAGTGTTAGTTAAACCATGTACCTAATATTGTTGCTAAGAGGTGCGGTTAGCCAACTGCTTCACAAGAATATATAAGTATGGTTCGAATTTCAGAAAAGCTATCAATTTGTGCTACAGTAGGGTTGTCTTGAACAGGCTAATGATTTCGAACGTGAAAAAGCTGCTGGTAATTGAAACAGCTTATTCATTTAAGTTCCCGAGATTTTTCCTACTCTGACTAGATTTGATGGCATCGCTGCATATGCTCCATTATAAACTTCAAACCAAACTAGTTCCTAGAATGTCGATTGTTGCTGGTGTTTCATTTCTGCCGTGGAGATTTTTTCTTGGAAGTCGGCACTTTGTGAAAGAAATCTATAGAAAGCTTCTATTATAGGTAGCAAATACAAATGGGAGTAAATACAAATGGAACAAGTCAAGTCTGAGTGAATTGCTGTTCAAATTATACTCATTAGCTCGGCATACTTTTGCAAAGTCACTATTGTATTGGTTCCAGTAGGCCTACTTCATTGTAAATTGTGAGTGCGGAAGCACAGATGCGAACGATTCGATCGGAAATAACTAAGACCTTTTTTAAATTAAAAGTTGTAATGGGTTAGTTGCGTTTTCTTGCTTCCTGTACAGATTGGCCAATTTCTGAAGTTGAATTTGTGTGGTCAAATGTTTAAAATCAGCTGAATAATTTTGTATATATATATAATTTGGCTGACCTAGGTCTTAAGTGTGAGACGGAAATTGTGAATACACATTATAAATGTTCTATTGATTGTGTATCAAACTTTTTGTGGCTAGAGTTTTAACAATTCTCCTTTTGGAAGGTCAACGAATAAAATTTTCTTTGGAAATCTATTTTTAACATTTATTGTTTTTTCCGTACATGTGCTGCCTATGTACTCATAAGTTTGTCTTATTTCAAGTTTGCTAGAATTTGTGCAACACGTAGGACTGCATGTAACTATGTATAACTCCTTAGGTTAACCCAGCAGTATTACCACTACAGTTTTGTAACATGAGTTGTTTCAGGTAGTCTGACGCACTCCAAACTTTAATCTTAATATTTGAAAAAAGTGATTGAATTTTTTAAATTATACTTATTACACTAATGCCTCATCCTTTACCAATTTAATTGAGTACTTACTAAATTTATTTGGCCTTATTTTTTTCCCTATTAATGCTGTGTTTTTTGAACACTAGAAATACTCATTAGTTTTAACCCTAGAATAGGCATGTTGGATCTGAGGCCAGACTACATTTTAATTATTTTAAAGATGGCATTAGCTAGTCCGAAAGCATGTATACCTTTCAGGCTGAAGTATAGCAAAATATTGTGTGGCATAATTTGTGCTTATTGTCAAGAACTGTTTTGATTCATATTGTCTCTTAGAGACCCAACCACTCAAATTAGATAACAGAATTGTTTAATTTTTTTAAAAATCTGAAATAGTTTGTTAAAACAGAAAATGAGGAATTTATTTCAAAAATAAGTCTTGCATTTTATGTAATTGTTTAATTGTTTTAATATAAATTTATGCCATTTGTGAAAAATGGATAAAAAAATTTAGTGACTATAAACAAAGTGAGATTGATTCAGATGTAGGATCTCGATTATGAAATTGAAAGTGGTTATATGACAGCGAGAGAAAATTAAACTGCACTAAAGCATTACTTATATTTAAGAACATACTTTGTGAGTACAGAAAATGGAGAAAAAGTATGCCTGTGTGTAATGTAAGAACAAGAAGCCACAATATTGTTACGAACCTCCCTTGTGTTGTAATTGGTACATCAAAATCATCACAGTTAACCATTTACAGATTTGGTCATTTTTTTAGTGATCCTATTCTTGATACTCTTTTTTTTCTTTTATTTATATTTTTATAAACAGAGTTGAAGCACACAAAGACAAGTTGATTGTTAGGAGCCTGACTAAACAAGAACAAAAAGCATTCCTGGTTTTATTATATTTGGCAGGAATTTTCTATGGAGGAAGATGAAACAGTGAAGAATATTGTTACCAATCTGGAACTGGGGATTGGATTAAGGGACAAGCGAACATGGCATCGGCCCAGGTTGCTGAAATTTATGTGAGCATCAAAAATCATAAAGAGCAACAGAAAAAAGATATGCTATCGATCAACAAGAAACAAGTGAACAATTTAAAAATCAAATTTTATGTGTAAAATTATGGTGCAAATTTTTGACCGTTGACAAAAAACAAAGAATATCTGCCACCTGATTGTTAGGTATGACATTTTTAGACAAGTAACAGATTGATATGCATTCTGTATACTTTCAAACTTGATTGAATACAATACTTTAAAAGTTGAACAGATAAATTTAAATGCTGGTAAAAATTCAGTTATGGGTGCACCCTCCAAAATGGTGGCGAGGAGAAGAGGGGGAAAGCAATGATTGATGGGTGGAGACTCCGCCCACTCGCTGTTTTCCTCCTCTTTCCCCAGACACGTGATACAGTCATGATGGGTTATGAACTTTGCCTGTTCAGAATGTCAGTGTTAATTTTTCTTGGTCTCTGTTTGTATCTGATTGGCCCATTAGGAATGTGTAATTAAAAAAAAAAATAGGTGTTTGGTTTTGCTCGTTTGGGGCTGATAATAGTGGGGGGCAGGCCCCCCAAAACATGTTACCTGATGAACTATCTGATTGGCTGATTAGGAATATGTAATTTCCCAAATTAAACTGCAAAAGAATGGTAATTTCCTTTTTTTTTTTTTTTTTTTTTTCATGAGAAAATGAAAAAAATGCGAAAATAATGTGAACATTTTATTGAATTAATTCAAAAGAAAGTCAAACTTGAAACAATGAGTAATTTTTTTTTTTCCATTTGATGAGAAATGACTCTAGTGAAAACATTGAAATAATGCAAGAGAAAGACAGCATGCATCATAAAAATTACAATCATAAACTTAATGAAATTCAAAAGAAAAATGGCATGGATTTCTCTTGGTAACATTAAGGTTAAATCAAAAGTTTTTCTATACCTTCATGCCACTTAAATTCAACTAGTTAACTAGGCACAAATGAGGTTGAAGTCACATTTATGCATTTAAATACAAACTTCACCTGTACACTATAAGCTTTCAACATAATTGGTATGCCACCCATATTGGGATCCTCAAAGTTTTTTGAATAGTTTATGGTCATATAAATAAAATTTTATTATTGGTAACTGAGATATTGTTATGTGCTGTCGATCTAATATACTTAGTGGAACCTTCAGTATCACTACCGGTGATGGAGTAAAGGGTTTCCTTACTAGCTTACTGACTGAATATGTGTTTAAATTCAACATTTGTAGGTCCTGAAAGCTCAGGTTTTCTTATTGAGATTCCAATTGCAGTGATATTTGGCTCGCACCAATGAGTTTTAACTAGTGTCCTGGTCCCCTGTGTAAGACCAGTTCCTGCAAAAACTTCCAGGAGCTTTTGTCTCTAAAGAACTGATAGTAGTCTATTGCAGTAACCAGGAACTGAGATGCCATACAATCTTCCTTCAAGGAATTTTGACTTGGTTAAAATAATTTGTCTTTCAAAACTGATTTCTTTCTCTTGCATTCTGGGCAATGCCAAAAATAACCCAAAGGTTTGGCATTGACCTGGCCAGGAGACTATGGCCACTGACATGGTTGGCAGTTTACTTCTTGATGAATGATTTTCATTTTTTGTAATTTGGGATACTTTGGTGGTTCTTTGATTTTCAGAAAGCAGAAGAAATTCACGATTTATATCCAAAGAACATTCATGATAACACAAAAACAAAGAAATAAAAAAAGTAAATAAATAAAAATTTGATCAGAACAATAAAAATTAAAAAAAAACAAAAAAAAAACACCCAGACGGTTAAAGAGGATTTAAACTGCACCAATCACTGGGGAAGCAGACTTTGGAGATTAGTAATATCATAATCACATTAACTGTGGCAACATCCAAGATTGGCGGCCTAATCCAATGACCACAGTGATGAAATTCAGTATAATAAAATTTTCTTTG
Source organism: Mastigoproctus giganteus (assembly GCF_048544385.1). Lineage (NCBI taxonomy): Eukaryota > Metazoa > Arthropoda > Arachnida > Uropygi > Thelyphonidae > Mastigoproctus > Mastigoproctus giganteus. The sequence goes on from NC_143582.1 coordinate 29,912,173, forward strand.
AAGTTCAACTATTTGTAAAGTGAATTAGGTGAAGCATTAAATATGCTTTCAAAAAATGATCCGCTCATTCCCGATTGAAATTAGTAATCTTATTCAACTTCATTGCAATTGGAAATCCAACACAAAAATTAAAGTTTAATGGTAATTAACAATAAATGAAATATGCTTTAAAAAAGTTTCTCCTGTAGTCCTCTGTATGAGCACCTCTCCCCAATAATTATGCCCACTATGCAAGTCTCCATTACCCGACAAATCATTGCGGATCTGACTTCAAAAGGTTTAGTTGGAATGAATCCATCTCCCCTTTTGAGTGTTTCAGTTCTTAAAAGTGAATCTAGGTTGTTCTGTTTATCAGTTGTCTTGAATTTAATCAGTAACCCTGTTATTATTTTTCACTCTGACTAAATAATTCATACTCTAATGTTGGAATTGGCAAATGTTCATTTTTTTTGGATGAGTGAACAGAAACAGCAGTGAAGATCGGTGTCTTTACTGAAACCGTTTTGTAACAGCTGTGCCCAGCCAAGGATATTTTTGCAACTTTTGAGTGTTTTTTGTGAGAGACATGATCCTTTCATATATTAACACTGATTGAGGAAGAATTAGAACTCTGAATATCTGCTTTAGAGGAACAATGGAAAGATGCGATTGAGAGAGGTTCTTGGAAGTAACACAAGAAATATAGTAGCTGTATTAGGTGTTGCATATTCATCTGTACAGAAAATTCTTCATGAACAGCAACTATCTGTCATGAGCAGAATAAGTGAGGCCCTCTTACAAGATTATTTTCATCCACAAGTTTTGTCAATGGCTTTTTCTGTGGTGTATTGAACCTTCTTTTCTCCCTTGTCTACTTTTCACTGGTGAATCACAATTGAAAAGAATTATGATTCTTTATGAATTTTCACAACAGTCATCAGTGAGCACAGGAAAATCCTCGTCAGTGTCACCAGCAGTTTCAGTGGAACATCCGGGGTGATATCATTGGTGACTATCTGATTGGTCCATTTTTTTCTGTCATCTATTCTCAGTGGCTAAAATTACAGCCATTCCTTGAAAGAGGAACTATCCACAATGTCAGAGGAAGTCTTGTTGGAAACAAGCTATCATATGCGGTTTGTACATGATGGGTCTCCAGCACGTTTTAACCTCAGTGCTCAATTTTTCTATTCGTATCTAGTCCAGTGGTTTACAACCTTTTTTTAATAACGGCACCCCTAAGTAATTTATTTTATTTTGCGGCACCCCTACTCAATTCTCTGCCTGTTAGATCCGATTCTCTCTCTCTGTATATACCTGTGTGTGTGTATATATGTTATATGATATTTATTACAATAATATATTTATAAAAATTACATTTCATAATACAAATTGTATATATACAGTATATAATTTTATTCTTTATATGGAGGTACTAAGTAAACATCAAAAATTATAGATCACCACAACATTAAAAAGGTACTGTACACCTTTCTAAATGAAATAAACATATAAATTAAAAATAATAAGTTTAAGTAACTTAAACTCAAATTATGTGGCACCCCTGGAATGTTGTTGTGGCACCCAGGTTGAAAACCACTGATCTAGTCCATCAGATTGGTGGGGGGTGGATCAACTCCGCAATCTGTACACTCGGCCGATTTAAATTCACTGGACTTTTTCTCATGGGGACACCTTTAGGCTGTTGTTTATGCTACCCTAGTCCATAATGCATGTTCTCTGAGAATGGATTGTGGAAGGTTGTCAGACATTTTGGAATACGCCAGGAACTTTAAGATCTGCTCATCCACCTATAATAGGATGCCCTGAAATATGTATTGCTGCTTCAAGGAGGCCATTTCAAACACCTGCTCTGATATGGATGTAAAGAAAGGTTCTTAGTCAGTCACAGTGCATTAATTACTTTAATAAAAAAAACAAAGTGTAACTTAACAAGCATCCCTTGCCTTCACTCAATTCTACAAAATAAGGAAAGTGGACTATAATTCAGAAGGGAAGTGCTTAAGTGATGAATATTCATATGTAATTACTTCATAAATTTCTTAAAGAATAGTGTGGAAGCGAGCTTGGGTGAGCACTTGGGTTTTTTTTTTTTTTTTTACCAAACACGAGAGGTATTAGAATCTATAGTACTTAGTGCCGTGCTTGGGTTGGAGGTTGAGAAGACAAAAGAGGATATTTGTTGACATTGGATTTGAACTTCTGTAGACTGTAATTTTCAGGAAATACGTATGAAGGAAGGTTGTTCCAGAAAACAGTAGTTGAATGAATAAATGAGGAAGATGAAAACTTGGTTCTGTGAGTTTGAAGTTGGACAGTAAATGGATGTTGGCTGGTGGCGGCACGTGTTCGGACTGTTTTGAAAGAGAGAGCGGGAATTGTAGTAGCTAATTCGGGAGAACAGTGCTCATGGAAGAATCTGTAGAAGAGGCATGCAGCAGAAACAGTACGTCTATGAGATAGCGAGGGAGAGACTTTGTTAAAGAAGAATCATTAATTAACCTAACTGCCCTCTTCTGAATGAAATCAAGAAGCCTGAGAGAGGTTCTGGAGGCACCACCCCAGGTGTGGGAACGATATTATATGGCAGGGCGGATTTGCGATTTGTACAGAGTGAGCAGCTGTTTGGAAGAAAAGTAACGCCGAGAGCAAAAGAGAAAACCAAATTTTTTAGATGCAGAGGAAGCAATATTTGTAATGTGCTTGTGCCAAGAGAGATTAGAAGTCAGGGTAATCCCCAAAAGAGAGATATCATTTTGCCAAGAAATCGGAGTGTCACTAAAGATAAGCATAGGAGCAGAAGAATTCTTTTTGCGAGATATAAGAGAAGACTGAGTTTTAGAAGGGTTGAAATCAACTAAGTTGTCATTGCCCCACTGGAGAATTACCTGAAGATTGACATTTAAGGAATTGGTAGCAGATTTTCAAGAAGTTGAAGCTGATTGATCAGGACAAGGTTTCTCAAAATGGAAAGTGGAATGCAATGTGCTATCATCAGCAAAACTATGAATAGGATTTCCAGTCAATGGAAGAAGGTCATTAATATACAAGAGGAAAAGAGTAGGGGAAAGAACTGAGCCTTGTGGGACACAGGCATTAGTGAGAAGTTAGAAGACAGAGAGCCATCTACCATCACCCTCAGTGAGTGATCAGAGAGAAAACTGGATAACCAATTACTAAAAACAGTTGGCAAACCATAAGATGGAAGCTTATTTAGAAGACCTTTATGCCAGACACGATGGAAACCTTTGAGATGTCAAGAGCAACTATTTGTGTTTCACCAAACCTTTTCATTGAATTAGTCCATAAATGGGTAACATAAGCCAGAATATCACCAGTGGATCGACACTGACGGAATCCATACTGGCGATCGTTGATCGGACGGAAGGTTTCTAGGTAGTTTAAGATTTGGCAGTTAATTGATTTCTCCATTACTTTAGAAAGAGTAGAAGTAATTGCAATGGGATGATAATTGGATGGGAAGGATTTGTCACCCTTTTTAGGAACTGGCTGGATATGAGCAAATTTCCAAGCAGAAGGAAAAACACCTTTGGAATAAGAAATTGAAAAAAGGAGGCAAAGAATTGGAGTAAGTTCAGTAGCACAGGTTTTGAGAACAAGTGGAGAAATACCATCGGGACCTGGAGCTTTCTTAGCATCAAGATTCATCAAAATCCTTCGACATCCTTTTGACGGAAGACCACAAGACGCATTGAATGGAGCATGTTGGGAATTGTGGGAGGTGTTTTACCAAGATCATTAATACACGAGTTGGAAGAAAAATATGATGCTAGCAGGTCAGCTTTATCCTTGGCTGAATTGTCAACAGAACCATCTGGTTTGGACAGAGGCGGGAGCAGAGATGGGCAAAAGTTGCGGCCAATAGCTTTGGCAAGAGACCAGAATGCTTGGCTACCATTAGGGCAAGAAGCAAGTTTTTCTACTCTTATCCTGTTCAAACTCTAGTTTGGACTGATTAATAACTGCTTTACATTTGTTGCGAGCTTTGATGTACGCAGAAAATGAAACTGAAGAATTAGAAACAAGCCAATTACGATATGCAACATTCTTCTCTCGAACAGCCTTAGCACATTTATTGGAAAACCAAGGTTTAGATAAAGGACGAGATTTTAAAGTGGAGTGTGGGATAAAGAATTCCATTCCTGGAGGAATAATTTCACTGACTCGATGTGAGCAAACGTGGACATCAGAAGTTTTGAAACAGTAATCCGACCAAGGAAAAGAAGAAAACAAGTCTCACAGGTTATTCCATTTTGCCTTCTTGTAATGCCAAACAACACGAGGTTGGGAATAGCCATGAGATAAAGGTTCCATTGGAGAAGAGACAATCACCAAGTTGTGATCTGAAGTGCCTAAAGTACCTCTCACTTCGACCGTGTACTTAGAAGGGTTGTTTGTGAGAAAAAGATCAAGCATATGGGCTGTATGATTAGGATTGTCCGGTATTATTGTAGGTAAATGAACAATCTGTGCAAGGTCATTAGTAATTGAAAAAGCCTCAGCATCTCGACCAGCTGGGTCGGTGTGACTAGAAAACAGAAGCCAGCTGGAGTTGCGAACATTAAAATTGCCAAGGAAAATTACCTCACTGTTAGAAAAGTTGGATTGGAGAAAGTCAAGTTCCAAAGAGTTGCAAGTGATTAGTAGAGTTGGGAGAATGGTAGAGACAACAGATGAATATGACAGAATGAGATAGAGCGATTTTAAGCCAGAGAAGATCAAAGAGAGGAGATTCCAAATTGGCAAGTCTCTGACAGAATATCAGAACGGACATATGCACAAGTACCATCTTTGAGGCGAAAGGAATCATACAGCGAATAATTTTGGCATCTGAGATGAGCAGTAGTTGAATCAACCGATAACTGAGATTCTGTCAGAAAAAGTAGATGGGGTTTGGCAGACTGCAAGTGGAAATGGACATCGTTGAGATTAGAATTGAGACCACGTATATTTGTGAAATGAATTAGGAAGTTCTTGGGAGGTTTAGATCTTTTTGCAGATAAGCTTGCTCTATTAGTTTGACAATTCATAGTGTATTCAATAGTAAGAAAAGTTGGTGGGACATGCTGTACGAAGTAATGAAATTTTTGGATATCGCATACACATGATAAGAATATACCCAGATCCTTGACATAATGTGGCCCCGACAGTTGTCTCCACATACACACTACTTAGACTCCCTCCACTCACTATCTGGCAGAGTAGAGATAGCAAGATTATACACTAGCTGATCCGGATGCCTCCTAGAGAGTTACGAATAGGTTCGGTCCGGTGTACTAACTAGCGGCCGGCCTGCGAACACTGTTTTAGAGCTGTACCCTTGAAATGTAAGGAATATTGGATCTCGCCACGATGTTCATCATAACCTCAAAAGTCATCAATCATACTGCATGATGGAAGAGATAGGGAAGGGTTGACTGTAAATTAACTCTAGAGACTAAACATGGGTTCCACCACTTCAATCCTCCAATAAGCAAAGTGGTGGTATTGCACTGGTTGATGAGAGTCATCTACCACCTAGTACTGCCTCGTAACATAGAGGGGCGGCGTTCCTCGATGTGGTGTGGGCGCCACACTTCAACCCCTGCTTACATTGGTTCACACCTGGGTGGTCACCCACCATGTACTTGTGCATGGAGGTTATACTCAGGATTACTAACAGTCTCACCATCGTGAAGGTGCAAGCAGAGGATTTGGCTGTCACAGAGTGGGTCCACTTGATTTGAGTGTCACCCAATATCAGTTCCATCAGTGTTTTAGACTCCCAGGTAGCAAGTACAGCTTGTCTGGCATATCTGAGAGAATGTGTGTGACAACCTCAAGGACCAAGGGTTGTGAAGTAATTAAAAAAACCTATTGCATTTATGAAGATATCTCAGTGCATATACCCTGTTCATGCACCCTTAGTTTAATGCTGGCAAATATGCCATTGAGCAAAACTCATTGGTCTGTTACTAAACTACCACTTTTTTTAGCAGCTGACCAGTGAGTGCTTTACTTTGTGATGTGTTTGTAAAAACTGGAGGAAGAATATTATTAATCAGAATTAAAAAATATATATCTGGCTGTGTTATAAACCTTTCAGTTTGGACTAACTGAAATTCTCCAATTGATGACTTGTTTCTGGGTTAAAAAATCTAGTGACTTGCATTGAATTAAGCCATAACTGACTTTACAGAAAGAGTTTTCAGTTATGCATTTTAAAATGACTTGAAAAAAGAAACCAGTTCTATAGCTTTAATTAACCGCCTTTTTACATGAAATTCAAATTTACCAAATTGCTTAGATCAGCTAGAGTAGAAAAAGATATGTAAAATTAAGTGTGAGAAATTAAGGAATATTAATTAAGTTAATATTTATTATTTTTGTTTTTGTGGTGATTTTTTTTTGAAATATAATTTTTTCTGTACCTGTATCAGTAATTTCAATAAATATTATTTATTTTGATTTTTCTGACTATAACTGATTGTATTAATTTAAATACATATGATACCATTGTACATAACTATTTTATTTGCATAAATTTGGAATCCCTTTCATAGAGCCTGTTAATGTTACAAGCAAATATGTGAGCATTTCACTTCCAGCAGCTTAAAATTTGCTTTAATTCAAATGCACAATGATTAATAAATTTATTTTGACTATGCAGTTTTCAGTTTGTCCTAAGTTGTTTAATGTCATAGGGTGTAATTTTAAACACCACTGAAATTTGTCAAAGCACAGTCAATCTGCAGTATTTAGCATGTTTTTGGTAGTACAGTCCTTGTTAATGGCGTGGCTTGCAGATATATTCTGCTAGAAGGTTATTTTGTTACAAGCACTCTAGCAAAGACTTGTGTTTATACTTTGTGTTACAACTCAGAGTTTCTCCTTAATATAAAGATAAGTAAACTGTTTTCAGTGAACATTCTGTTTATGCATTCAAATAAATGGTATGATACAACAGAATTTCTGTAAAGAAATTTCTGGTTTATTCCATTGTTTACATATACCCCAGTTGCTTGACTTTTGGGAAAATGTGAATGTGGCTTTAGGGGTAAATGTGTAAAAAAAAAAAAAAAAAAAAGCAGAAAAAACTAATAATATTGTTGTGATTAGGAGAATTATTAATTACATTTTCTTTGATAATTTCAGAACTGCCCTGATACTATACTAAAAGGATCCACCTCCTTATTCTTTGGAGGTCATCAGAAATGCTGTGAGATGTAATATAAAAAATGTGAACATGCAGCAAACTGAACAGCATTATTATGGTGTTCCTAAATCAGTAATTCTGCAGTTGAATTAATGGCAGAAAAGCACAATTAAATATAGGTGGACCAGAATGTAGACAATTATTGTAGAAAATGACATTGCAAGATATTTATTAACAAATCAAAAGAGGGACTTTAATATGATAAACAAAAACTGCATAACCCAGTTGCTCAATATGTGGAAAGCTAAGCATTTATTAAAACCCTTTGGTGAAACAGGTCATGAGAGGACTTGGTAATACATATCTATCACAGGCATCCAGTCACTGGAAAAATCTAAGTATGTATAAAGGTTGCATGAAGATGCCATAAAGATTGACATCATTTCTAATTTTTTTTTTTTTTTTTTTTTTTTTTTTTTGGTAAATTAGAAGGTGCTGTAATCGAGCATAATTTTAACACTGCAGGCAAAACCATTTTCATTTAATGCAGGCAAATCAGGCTGTCACTGCTCATAGCAGAGTAAGAGAAACAGATCAGAAAGGCAGAGCATTTAAGTAGAATCTGATTGATCTTGTAGGATCAACAACAGTGTTAGCCCGCATGTCTGCTATTGGGAAAGCATTTGCTGTCTCTGATCATATTTAAGCATACTGCAATACAAGCATGTTGGATTTCACTTAATGCTTACCCTGAAACTCTGTACATAATATTTAAAAAATGGATGTGAGAAAGTAGATGCAGATCTACCACTAGTTCACAGCAGGCCATACCTCCCATGTAAATAAAGTTGAACAACTAAAAATCTTCCTGGCCAGAATGCTATGTATTGTATGAAGTCCTGCAGCCATATTAGCTTTAGACTGAAAGAAGCTATCAGAAATAAAAGTTCTGATGCATTCCTTGGTCATTATAATAATAAGTTACAACCTCCAGATAAATTTGTATTCAGCTTGCTAAGGACCAGTTTGAGAGGGGTGGACTTGTAGCACAGAAGAGAGCAGAATGGTAATGATTCATGTAGACTTATAATGGAAATTCATGGAGCTACGTTGAATAGTTGAATCTATGAAGGAAAATGGTTTTTGTCAGTACCGATGTTTACATAGTAGGTTGATCTTGAAAGGTATGAGTCTGGATGTTTGCAGCCATCCATTTCAGCGAAGACAACTCCATATCCATGTCTTACAGCAGTTACAGACCCTTCAGATATGGTTATGAATTCCTTTTAATCTTAACAGCCTGCATCCTGTTGTAAAAATTCAACTCCAGCTGAGAAGCCTATGGCTTCTTGTTGGTGCAATTCTGTGATAACCTTCAACACTTTTTTTTAAAACATGAAAAATGATATGTATCAAGCAGAACTTCCTAAACAAGAATCTGCACCTGATACAATGTCAGATTATGATTAAATGATGCCCCATTATCATCAGTCGCTGTCACTGATATTTCCAAAAAAATTTTCAATAAATTCATCTTGTAGGCCTAATCATCATAATGAAAAGTATATTAGGCCTGTACCAAGACTGAAACATCAGTTTTATGAAGAGGTTTTAATAATAATGAGGTTCTTGTACTAGAAGAAGCTAAAATAGAAAATTTACAAGAGAGAGAGAGAGAGAGAGAGAAGGGCAACACAGAAATCTAGTAACTGCACTTTGAAGCAAAAACATTTTTAAGCTAAATATTCTGAGCAAGAATCTTTCTCAGATGAAATTGAAGTAGACATAGCCTTAGAGAGTGAAAGTGACAGTCTATTTGAGGAAACAGATTAAAAAGAAATAATGATAGAACTAGTAATTAAACTTTCAATTATGCAACAGGAAGTTCATTGTGATCAAGTTTAGAGGAAGGAAGAGAATAAAAACCTTTTTTTTTTTTTTTTTTTTTTTCCTGAACTCATAATACATCTTAAAGGTGAAAGAATCAGTCTTCATAAATTTGAAGAAAATGTATACCTGTGGTTGAGAAAATGTAATAGAATAAATTAATCCTGGTTTTCACACACTTTTTTTTTATATATTGCCAATTCATATTTGTTATTCCTTATTTTATTTTTACATTCCCTTTAATGCATGTGCTCTTATATGAGCTATAAATTCAGATAATTTTTTTTATTTCTTGGGTAATTGTCAACAATAATAAAGATTTCAAAATTGACTGGCTCAATGTAAACATGATCTGTTCACTATTGCCCTTTGGTTTCATCACTGAAATCAGTAGCTTCATGGATAGTTGCACACTTCCTTTAAAAGAGTGTGGGACAAATGTTAAACAGCATATGAGAAAAAAAAAGTGTATAACAAAAAATAGTCAGTCAAATAAGTTATAGTATAAAGTTAAAGGTTATAGTATAAGTTCTTGATAAATATGTATAAATGAATATTTAAACTATTCAGTTGTTGATTGGACAACCTGAATGAATGAATACATCTGAAATTGATAAAAGTGTTAAAAATAGTCTTTCTGCCAGCTGACCCTATATTGGGAGCCGTTCCATAAAAATTCAATGCTTAATCCAGTAGCAGTGGTGCTTGGTCTGACAATCCCCTCAGTGAAATATCTATTCCATATTAATTAGCACTTCAAGGTCAGTGGTTGTTACTCTTATCTACCTTCCTAATTGTACATACAGGTTTATTTGAGTAGTTTTGGAAGTAACCCTTATTTGCTTACTTGAAATTATACATGAAAGGGTCTGACAAACCCTGCTACTGTTTTTTTCAGATTTATATCAAGTACAGTTCATTTCACCAAACTGTTGACTCTATTATTAAGGAAAGTCAGATACTGTTCATTTTATGTTTGAATTGTTTATAAAACAATCTTTTATTATTATTTACCTTTTATTTTACAAAACATATAAAGGAGAACCTCCGTTATTGAACATCTGAATAATGGGTATTTCTTAATACATCAGCAGAATACGTGCTTCCTTGCATTAAAGGAGCCTCAATAATGGTAGATGCAAGATATTCTTGAAATTTAATTCACTGTGCTACTGAAATTACTTAAAATACTAACCTGCTCTAATGTTATTTCCTTTGCTTATTTTTGGGGTTAGTTATTCAATTGTATAATTGGATGAGTTTTAAAAAATGTTTCTGATGGAGAAAGTGTTGTTGAAGTGCTATGATGCTGATAAAAGAGATAAAAGTGTACACTAGTTGAGAGATTTATTGTTAACATGACTTTTTTTTTTATGTCTGAAATATTAAAAAAATTTTATCTTTTTAAAATGTGGGCAAAAAATAAATGAAAAAATGTTTTCCTAGTAGCATTGGAATGATTGTCGATTGCTTCTGATTGAATCAGAACCAATACTGATCCCTTAAAGGAAAAATCACTTAATATTGCTAATAGGTTAGGGTTGATGAAATTTTAAAGCTTTGAACAGTTGGCTTGACAACTTTTGTTAGTTATGAAGAACAAAACATATAAAATTATAGTAACTGATTTTTTTAGTGATTTGTGTAATAGCACAACCTGAAGGGCAGAGGTTGCAATGAAGGAAATACTGTATTCCAAAAAAAGATAATGATAGGAACATCGTTCCTCATTCCACCTTAAAATTTCGTGCTTTATCTAAACTTTATTTTCCACTAAATGTGCCAAAGCTGTTCAAGATAAGAATATAGCATATCACAGTTTACATCTTCAGCTTCATTTTCTGTCTACATTTTAGCTTGCATATAGTTGTAAAAATGTTTTTAATCAATCCTTAATTCAATTTAGAACAGCCAAGAGTAAAAAACTTTGTGTTCAACTGGCAATTTGAACCTTTTGCTCTCTGGCTGTTCTAAATTGAATTAAGATCAACTAAAGATAAGGCTGATTATAATAATTATTAGTGTCCTACTTTTCTTCTAGCTCTTGTATCTATTATCTTGGTAAGTCACCTTCTGCAATATCAAACATTCTGTTGAATGCTTCACATCTATTGGCACAAGGACATTAGAAGAATTCTGAACAGTCTTGATGCTAACAGATCTCCAGGTTCTGATGGCATTTTTCCGCTTGTTCTAGAGTTCTGCTCTAGAGTTTTCTGCAGTTTTGTGTCACTTTTTTTTACACTCTTATTCCACTGGTGTTTTTCGTCTGCATGGAAATTTGCTTATATCCAGCTAGTTGCTAAAAAAGAAAAAAATCCCCCCCTCCCAGCTGTTGTCTCATTGCAGTTACCTCTACTTTTTCCAAAGTAATGGCAAGATCCTTCAACTGCCAACTTGTACCCTGTATCAGTCTTCTGTCTATTTACTAGTTCAAAACATTGTACTCATACGATATGGATTTTTGAATAGTTTTGTAAATTACATTTCGGATGCAGGGGACACTTCCCCAAAATGGTATGGAAACTCTTCCCATCCCATGACTTGGAGAAATGAAATGGAAAGAAAATGCTGGGACATGTTATGTAAACCTAGTGTATCTAGGTGAAACCTGGACAGATGGCAACCGTAGCCATGTATAGATGGATCTGGCCAAGTATATGGAATAATTTGAGCAGATGAAATGTTGCCTGGTAAATTACCTAAAGAAGGCTAACACCCTTGAAGTGTATAATGCAATGAGCATGAACATAAGGAATAATGTGATACACTCACTTTGCCTTTTGTGGATTCCTTGAACAATTACTTTTGAAAATTATTTTTTAAAGTAGCTGGTTACTTGGCATTTGCAATTGACTTAAGGCAGTTTTTGCAAGACTCTGAAACTACTATTAGTTGGAATCTGGTGAAGACTGCTTTTGCTGTTCTGATTAGCTGGAGAGGCTTAGTTATTCCGAAGTGGAGTGTGAGCTTTCTGGTGATGGATGTTCTTTGGCTGGCATTTGAGAAACTTTGTACACAGATATTGCCTTATCTGATGGTAAAGTTTGGTGTGAAACTTGGCAACTGGTCAGTTTTTCATTGCCATGCACTCCAACCTGTGTGGCATGAACAGTGTGTTCAGCTCACATTGATTAATAAATGATTGGTAGGAGAGATTGCCTTTACTAATTATTGAATGGGGCAGAGTTTTGGATTGTATTTCTAAAATACGGACTGTATTGGCAACGTGGATTAAGTAAATTTTTTCTTTATATTCGGGGAAGATCATGAACAGATCAGAAGAGTTGCCATCTCGTACAGTTATTTTCTTTAAAAATATTGATTGCTTCCTAAATTGGGACACTTCCCCATGACTATTATTTGTATTGCATACAAGGCAGAACATATAGAACAGAAGTTTGTGCGATGGTTAATTAAACCGCATATCTTTTCTGTATAATATCTGTCATGCAAATGTGATGCATGAAAATTTCATTATTTAAAAAAAAAAAATACAAATTCACTGCTACATAATTTATTGCAAATATAATTTGTGTAGCAGTCAGTTTGTAGGCATTTTATTTAGCAGAATTATTATGCATCACATCAGTGTTTTGTTTTATAAAAGAAGTGATAATGATAACACTGGTCTGCATAGATTTTGATGTTTCCAAGATTCATGGTGTTTCTGGGTGTACTTTTAGTGTAATTCTAAAAATTCAAACTGTTTTTACCTATCACATATAGCTTTTTTTTTTACAAACAAAATTGTTTTCTTAGATAAACATTCCATTTATGTGGAATATGCGTACTACTTCCTTTGTGAAAGGTACAGACATGTCAGGACTTGCAAAGTGTTTCTTCCATATTCATTTCTCTGATGCAGATATGCCAACTAGTGACTAGTATTGATTTATTTTATATGAAAACCTTCAATATTTACAATGTCCTGATCCTGAAGACATTTCAGTTGCTAAAATTGATTTTTAGACCCCATCATTTATATTCATCAACAATCCCATTTTATTGAATTTTTTTGACCAGGATCTCAGGCCCCATTTTATTGAATTTTTTTGACCAGGATCTCAGGCAGATGTCTATATAAATTTTGAAAAGTTTTGGTGATATGCAACAGCCTGGTAATAAGCCTTTTGAAGTGTGGAATTAGTAGTAGTAGTATGTAATGCAAGAAAGCAAGCATATGAGCTTATGTAGTACCAGCCCAAAAAAGGAAAAAAAGAAAACCAGTTTTACACATCCATTTCCCTCTAAACGTTTGTCTAGTTCCTCCTAGAATTTATTTAAGCTATCAACTTCCACAATGACAGATGGAAGCTTGTTCCAGCAATTACCCATCCGCTAGTTAAAGGCAAATTTCCACATATCTATTCTACAACTGTCTTTCCTCAGTTTGAATTTATGCCCCTTCAGGCTCGTAATCTGAGCAAGCAGAAGAATCCCATCAGAATTCAACATGCTCAACCCATTCAAGGCCTTATATACCTCACTCAGATCACCTTGCAGGTGCCTGGTTTCCAGCTGCTGTAGTTTGCAGAACTTAAGCCTTTCTTGGTAAGAGGACCCCTTCATTCCCCTCACCAATCTTGTTGCCCTTCTCTGTACACGCTCAAGCAACTCTACATCCTTCCTAAAATGATGCCTCCAGACCTGTACGCAATACTAAAGGCTTGGCCTGACCATTGCCTTATACAAAGGGATAATCACCTCTTTTTCTCTACTAGCAAAATTCCTGGCACCTCTGTAGACAGGTGGGTAAGAGCAGCAGTGCGTAGCACACGCTTCTTGATTAGACCAGGGCTCAAGCCGGTGACCACCAAATACGGGGCATGCAGAAAGGTCAGGGAATGACCACCGCATATCCTCGGAGCAATATGGCCTTAGTTGCTAATGCTCCTAAAAACCAAATAATAACAACAACAGCAAAGTTCCTGTATATCATTGACAATACTCCATGACCTGCTCTGGAAGTCTGTCCGCATTCTCAGAAAACTTCTTATCTGACTGCACAATTACACCCATACTCAGGGTGGTAGAAAATTAAAAATTACTTTTTAATTTTCTACCACCCTGAGTATAGTACCGCAGTGTTGGTACATTTCTCTGGGGCTATTAGTATTAGTAATGGCCACATGGTGCAAGGAAGCCTATGGCTTATGCTGCACCAGCCAAAAAAAAATAAAATAATAAGAATAAAAACAAAATAATAATAAGAAAAAAATTATAACAATAAAAATTAATAAGAGAAAAGAAAATGGACAATCTATGCATTTCCCTCCTATCTTAGGTAATTATCCAGCTGACCTTTGAATTTCCCCAGACTGTCAGCCTCCACCACCCATGTAGGTAACTTATTCCAGTAATTTATAACTTCCTGGCTAAAATAAAACTTCCTGCAATTCAATCTAAACAACTCCCCCTGTAACATGAAATTATGGCCCATAGTCCTAGAATTATTTATAACTGTGAAAATTTTGTCCTTATTAATTTTGCTTATGTCTCTCAGTCTTAAACACCCCATTCATTCAAGTCTCCTCTAAGGTGCTTAGTTTCCAAGCACTACAACCCACATATTCAGTCTTCTCATATGGATGCCCTTTTGCCGATCTCACCAGGCGAGTTACCCATCTTTGGACCCTTTCAAGGAGAACAGTCTTTCTTTAAGTGTGGTCTCCATACATGAACACAGTATTCCAAGTAGTGTAAATTATTTTTATCCATGTGCAGTACTTTGCATTTGTCAATGTTAAAATTTAATTGCCACTTCTAACCCCCTTTGCCCAAATTTTCTAGATTTTGTTGCAGAAGTACACTGCCATTACTGTCATTAACAACCCTTCCAACCTTTATATCATCTGCAAACTTTGACATTAAGCCTGATCAATATAATTCATCAATATCATTGATAAATATACAAAACAGTGGGCCCAATGCTGAACCCTGGGGACTTCACTAATGACATTAGTCCATGAAGAGCAGTGTCCATTGATTACCACTGTCTTCTCCCACTCAACCATCCTTTTATCCATTGTAGCAACTTATCCTTAATACCATACTGCTCCAATTTGTACAGTAGTCTTTCATGCGCAACAGTGCCAAAAGCTTTCCTAAAATCCAAATATATGATATCAAAATTATTTTTGCATCTAGTTCCTTTGTGATGACATTGTAGAATCCAAATCAAATTGGTCAGACAAGACTTCCCCTTAACAAACCCATGCTGTGTCTGAACTATTACTGAAGTCTTGTCTAGGTGATCCTGTATCACCTCTTTAACCAGTGACTCCATTATTTTCCCCGGAATGGAAGCTAAACTAACTGGTCTGTAATTCAAGTGACAAAGCCAAACCCACTTTAATTCTGCATCTATTATTCCTGTAAATTGTCTAATAATGTTAATCAGTTGTCCACTAATACTTGCCTCTTTCAGTGCTTCCCATAAGAGTTTTCTTGGAACACTGTCATGTGCCTTTTCAAGGCCCCTTTCATTGATCGCTTCAAGGTCAATGAAAATACAAAATCTTTCATTTAATTATATATTCTAATTTTTATCCTTCTATATTCCCATTTTATTTCACAAATGCAATGATTTTCAAGGTTAGATCTGGAGGAGATGAGATCGTTGCAGAATCTCGGGTGTATTATTTGGCTTTTAAAAAAAAAAAATTCATTTAACTGAAGAAAAGGCTGCAACAAGTACAGTAAGTCCCTGACTTACATAAGCCCGAATTACGTAAATTTTTTTCACTCAAAAATTTTTTTTTTTTTAGGATTGTAAAATTTAAAATACTAAAAAGCAAAACAAAAACGCAATCATTAACAACGAAGATGGCACACACAAGTGAGATACGGAGTAACAAGCTTAAAAAATAGGAATGTAGAGAAGATTCTAAAAATTTTTTTTTTCATTAGCATTAGTAGAGGCATACAATGTAAGAAAGCAAGCTTCTGCCGCATCCGCCAAAAAAAAATCCCTCCCATTTCACCCCTCCTTCGTTACAAATGCCTGTACAGCGCAGCTTTAAATTTATTTAGGCTATCAACTTCCACAACAAAAGATGGAAGTCTGTTCCACCAATCAACTACCCGCTGGCTAAAGGCAAATTTCTGCACATCTATTCTACAACTCTCTTTCCTCAATTTGAATCTGTGCCCCCTCAGGTTCTTAATCTGAGCAAGAGAAAGAATCCCATCAGCATTCAGTTTGCTCAACCCATTCAAGGCCCTTATACACCTTAATCAGATCACCTCACGGGTTTCTACTCTCCAGGTGTTGCAATTTTCAGAACTTAAGCCTTTCTTAGTAAGAGCACCCCTTTGTTCCCCTCACCAATCATGTTGCCCTTCTTTGTACTCGTTCTAGCAACTCTACACCCTTCCTAAAATAAGGCCTCCAGACCTGTACACAGTACTTTAGGTGTGGCCTGACCATTGCCTTGTATAACCAGATAATCACCTTCCTGTCCCTGCTAGCAAAATTCCTATATATCATTGACAAGACTCCATGATCTGCCTTGGCAGCCCATCTGCACCCCTTAGCGAACTTCATATTTGACTGCAATTATTCCCAGGTCTTCTTCATTTTCTACCTTAAGTGTAGTACCACACCCGAGTGGGCAGTAGCACATGCTCTTTGAGTAGACTGGGGGTTCAAGCCCCTGACTGCTGAATACGGTCAATCTGCCAACCCGCACTGGACCAGCGTGGCAGATTATGGTCCAATACCCTCAGCATGAATTGTTGAGGAGGCTTCCATCCTGCAGTGGGTTGATAATGGCTGCACTTGACTTTTTACCACACAGTTGGTACATTCATTTCTCTGGGGTTACTTCTACCCAAATGCAATACTTTGCATTTGTCAATGTTAAACTTCAGTTGCCACTTCTCAGCCCATCTGCCCCAAATTTTCTACATCCTGTTGCAGTAGCATACTGTCTTTACTGTCGTTAACAACCCTGCCAACCTTTGTATCATCTGCAAACTTGGACATTAAACCTGATATATACCTTCATCAATAAGGATAGGTGGAACAGGACCAGGGTATGTCTGCCAGGGGCAAAGGTTGATGACGTTGTAGAGCGGATATCATCTTTTAAGGGCACAAAAGGTGATATAGTTGTAAATGTTGGCACTAATGATATCAAGAGCAGGAGACCGGCAGAATTACTTAACAAGTACAGGTCACTGTTGAAAAAAGCCGTGAATTTGAATTTGGGTTGAATTTGAAAGTGTCTGCAATTCTGCCCAGACACGATAGGAGGGAGTATATGATAAGAGCCTTGTCGATCAATTGGGCCCTGGAAAGATTGTGCAAGGCTCAAGGGGTAAAATTTTTTTCAGCCTGGACTGTACTTGTTAACAGGAGAGACTGCTTTTACAGGGATGGGATACACTTAAATAGAAAGGGTGCAAGAATATTTGCTGATGCTATTGAGGCAGTGTTAGGTGGGTCGGAAAACTGCTAGCTTGGGGGGATACAAAGACTAATAGATTAACAGTAGCCACTGGCAGAGGTGAAAGTGATTCTTCCACTGCTTCTATTGGAATGAGCAGAAGCCTGGAAAACAAGATGCAGGATATTTCAGAGACTGCTGGGAGTCATTGCGGTACAAGTAAACACATCCAGTTCTTTTCTGACTGCATCATAGTATCCAATCAAATTGGTCAGGCAAGATGTCCCCTTAACAAACCATGCTGTGTCCGAGCTATAACTGAAGTCTTGTCTAGATGATCCTGCAGTGCTTCTTTAACCAGTGCCTCCATTAATTTTCCTGGAACAGAAGTTAAACTCACAGGTCTATAATTACTTGTGTTGCCCTTTGACCCTCTTTTGTGAATTGGGGTCACATTTGCACATCTGCAGTCCATGGGTACCTCCCCTGAGTCCAAAGAAGCTCTCATAATTATGGCTAAGGGTTTGCTTTCTTTCTTTGCTGACTCCTTTAATATAAATGGATAGATCCCGTCCACCCAAGGTGCCTTTTTTATGTTTATCTTCAACAATTTCTCCTCCACTTTCCTCTCAGTTATTACAAGATTCTCTAGTTTACTGCCAGAGTTGAATACGTCTCTGGCATTCCCCTCCCTGAATAACTCCTCATAGGTGAATGTAGATGCAAAATGCTCATTTAGTTTGTTAGCCACCTGAGCAGGATCATCAACAGTTCAACCCTCAATATCTACTGGACCAATCTGATTCATCCCTTTCCTTCTAGAGTTTACATAGGTAAAGAACTCTTTGTCATTTTTCTTTGCATCCTTTGCTAAGGATTTCTTATAATCTGCCTAATCTCCTTTGTGACTTTGTTACAGACCAGCTTATATCTATCATAGGCTTCCATGTCACCCATTAATTTGTATGTATCCCCTGCATTTTTCTTCTGTGCCACATGTCTCATTAGTTCATCTTACATCCATTTAGGCCTAAACCTTGAACAATATTTCTTAGGTATATAGAGCCTAGTAGCTTTCAAGATAAATTCTTTGAATGCTTCCCATTTTGGATTTTCTGTTGGTAACATCATCAGTTGGTCCCACCATATATAATTTAAATACTGTCTCAGACCACCGTAGTCACCTTTACAAAAGCACAAACCCTTCCCTTTACCCCTAATGGTAGTTACCTCTGAGTAAAACCCACTTCAGCACACTGTGATCACTGCCCCCTAGTGGTTCCTTTATCTGCAGATTCTTAATGCATGGAGAATCACTACTGATTATCAGATCAAGAGTATTACTCCCTCTAGTTACCTCCCAAACATGCTGATGTAGAAAACAATCATCCAATAAATCCACAAAAGTCTTGCTAGTGTGTGAGTGACCGACCCACAAATTCCAGTCAATATCTGGGAAATTGAAAGCCACCATTATAAGACTCACTGATTTACTGGCCCACTCTATTGCCCTGTACAGTCCATTATTATACTCATCAGAGTCATTAGGCCTATAACACACTCCTCCTCTCAATTTTGATCTCCCAATGCTTATGTCATACCAAACTGACTTGACACTGCACTGTCCAGCGATGTCGACTGGCTTCACTTCCTTGGATTGATTTTGTGTTTCTTAAATAATAGTATAACCCCTCCTCCCTTCCTATCTTGTCTATCCTTCCTGTACACATTGTACCCCCCAAATTCCAGTTCTGCATTCCTTATATCTTTGTGACACCACGTCTGTGATATCCCAACAATATCTGCCTTTGATGTTCTGAGCAATACCTCAAATTCATCAAATTTATTTACCAAACTCCTAGCATTGGTGTACCTACAAGTATACATGCACCTGTTCCTATTCTTAGCTATGCTAATGCAACCCATGTGTTTACTTGTACAGCAATGACTCCCAGCAGTCTCTGAAATACACTGCATCTTGTTTTTCAGGCTGCTGCTCATTCCAATAGAAGTAGTGCAAGAATCACTTTCACCTCTGCCAGTGGCTACTGTTAATCTATTAGTCCTTGTATCCCCCCCAAACTAGCAGTTTTCCGACTCACCTAACACTGCCTCGATAGCATCAGCAAATATTCTTGCACCCTTTCTATTTAGGTGTATCCCATCCCTGTAGAAGCAGTCTCTCCTGTTAACAAGTACACACCAGGTTGAAAAAAATTCTAACCCCTGAGCCCTGCACAATCTTTCCAGGGCCGAATTGATCGACAAGGCTCTCATCATATACTCCCTCCTATCGTGTCTGGGCAGAATTGCAGACACTTTGAAATTCATCCCTAATTCACGGCTTTTTTTCAACAGTGACCTGTACTTTTTAAGTAACTCTGCCGGTCTCCTACTCTTAATATCATTAATGCCAACGTGTGCAACAATATCACCCTTTGTGCCCTTAAAAGATATCTGCTCTACAACATCATCAACCTTTGACCCTGGCAGACATACTCTGGTCCTGTTCCATCTATCCGTTTTTACATAGCATGTTCCCCATTTCCCTGACAGTAGTCACCAACAACTACTAGTTCCTGTTGGACTAGTGCATTCTGCCTTGGGGGTTGCCGCTGTGTTGTGTGATGATGAAGTACAAGCACTGGTGTTGATGTGGGCAGCTGAGAGCTTGGTGGGCCCCTCAATTTAGATCCTTCGAGGTCATCCACCCTGTCCTTCAATCTCTCATATAGGCCCATAACAATGCTGAGTTGTCGCCTCATTTCCTCACACTCCTTAAATTGTGCGCACCCAAAGACATTCCCCCTTGGCAATATCATGTCTCGTACCTGATTGCTCCACAAACATCAAGCAAGCAGTGCATTTTAAAAGGCTGTGATTCAGAAGGCAACAATGCATTTGTTGCCTTCTGAATTACGTAACTCATTCCTGAGTTACGTAAAGAGTCCTGAAATGTATCTCTTATGCATGTCGGGAACTTACTGTATTCTAGTGTTACTAGATGCATTTTTTTGTGGACATTTTATTTCTTGGTGAGAATTGCTAAAAAAAGTTTCCAGAATCTTTGTAGCAAACAGGCTAAAAAGATTAAAACATTGTATGCACAAGGATGGCTTTCACTTGGCAGGTGTTTGTCAGAATTACTTGACTAGTGGAAACTATTGTTTAATTTTTTAAGACATTTCTCTTTCAGAAACCTGTGTTAGTGTGCCTAATCTAAAATTATACCAAATTCAGAAGTATAGATAAAGTATGTCAGTATCCCCTTGTGGGTGGGGGACCAAAAAAGAAGTCTGAATAAATGGTGGCCTACACAAATCCAAAGTCGTCCAGACTAGTCTGATAGTTTATTTTTAGGCCCATTGGTATTAGCCTTCTGTCACTCACACCCTCAGTTTTAACAGTGACAGTTCTGTGGCATCTGTATGATATCCTTTTTTGTTTTAATCATAAAAATTGAGTTTTAGATTTTTTATTACTGAATTGAAAATGATTTGCTAAACCTGATTAAAAAATATGAAATGGAGATAAGTGGGAGAAACTAATAATAACAATGAGAGTTTTTATTATATATTTTTAGAATTTTCAAGGTCACTAAACCCCCAGAGTGTCTTCGTGTCATTGATCCCACTGAAACCTAGATGCTTGTGTGACATCTGCCAGGTGCACTGGGAATGTGTGCCTTTTTGTCAGCCATTCATGTTTAGCCAGCAAAGTTAAAGCATCATGGCAAGATTAAACACCTCTCAATAGTGTCTCACAGAAGTCATATGGGAATGGGAGTTGCCTAGAAAAAAAGTAGATGCTTTTGCTCACTGGCATCTGTTTGACACCAAATGAAAATTTAATGTCTTGTAATTCATAGTATGTTGAAATGAAAACAAAATGCTGCATGTACGTGGAAGGATTCGATTATTTACAAATTTAAAAAAAAAAAAAAAATTAAAGTAGTTCATGTCACATGTTAGCAACAGAAGGTTAAGCTCGATTGTATCAGACCGTGACCATTCTGTTATGCCATCTGCTTGTGAAATAATGTATTAGAACCAGTCTTAAATACATAAATGTGTTTCTTGCCAGTGTTAAAGTGCCAAAATTTAGCCCAGGAAAGGAAATGAGGGGTCAGACTCATGAAATTGTTTCCCATTCTAATTATGATCAGAATTCAAGGCTGAAAATTTGAATTCTAAATATTTTGTATAAATGAAGCAACAGGAATACATTTCACTACAGTAAAAAATATATCTAAGGGGGAAAGACGAGCTGTTCGGTGTTGGGGGTCTTTCTTTCCCTAAAGATAAAAAAAAAAATGATCTAGGTTAAGATGTTTTAGGGAATCTACTAACATTTTTGAATTTGATTTTTGTATTAAAAAAATCTTAATTAGAATACCTGGAAGCAGTGAAAACTTTTGGATTTAGGCAGCGGCAGAGAATATTTTTAAACCCACTTTAAGAAATGGGCCTTGAATGGAAAAAGTGCCAAATCTCAGAAGGAACCACTCATTGAAAAACCAGAAAATAGCCGCCATGTGAAAATAATACTTAGAAAGAATAGTACATGCCGTATTGCGAGGCAAATAAATAATTCATATTGATGATAAATGCATTCCACAGTCCCATACTGTTGTCAATTTTAAAATATTTTTGGTTAATGCTCACATTGGAGGAAACGAGGAAGTTTGTAAAAACAAACTTCCTCATTTCAAAGCAAAAAAAAACAAACAAAAAAACAGAACCCTCTAATTTTTTAATCAAGTCAAAAGACTGGCAGCTATTATAACAGTGTGAACTTTGAAATTTTTTGAAAGGGACAGAGGAAAGATTTGTATCAGATCTTTAGCCTAACTGGTAATGGTAATAGATAATTCCAGTTACTATTTTTCCAACAATTTAAAAAAAAAAGTGTAGTGATTCTGAAACAAGATATACAGGAATTGCAGGAGAACAGTGTCATATATTGTCAACATGGGAAAATCAACTGGAGTCTGTCAAAATAATGTATGAGTCTTAAAAATTATGAAATTTTTAAGACTCAGGCATATTGTTTATAGACTTTCTCTATACCATGCAAATATGAATCCAACTTAGGCTTGTCTGGAGATATGAAATGCTGAACTGCTTCAGAAAACTACAATAACCCTGGATGCTATGATAATATTGCTGGTGACTTTTTATTTATTAAATTAGTCTATTGCAGTTTCCTTCACCTTCAGCTAGGATGCCTATATACATTTATGTTGCAACAAAACAACAGATATAAATCACGCACAGAACGTAAGATATGCATCAAATATTCGACCTTATACTGTTATAGACAAATTATACTAGAAATAATAATACATAGGAATCATACAGGGTCATTTTTTTTTTCATCATGCTATTTCTTTTCTTTGCAGTTTTGCAAGCTTCAGATTTTTCATAGCAACAGCATCATTGCTCTGTCAAGAAGGCTTCAAGATTTGGTTGGCAACATTGAACACTCCCCAGGAGTTGTTCTGGAATTCCTGGATGAATTTTTGACAGTGGTGGTTTCTAACTGCTATCTTGAAGTGTATGGCAAAGGACTGTGTGGCCTCCAATGTCATCTGATTTAAACCCATGTGATTTTTATTTTTGGGGTTATCTCAAAGACAGTGTTCCAGAAGACTCCACAAACCATTCCTGTGCTGAAGAAAGCAATTAAAGATAATTTTTCTTGTGTCCGAGGAAACATTGGAGCTTGTTTACAGCCTCACAATTTGACATGTTATTGTGATAAACATGAAGGGCACACTGAACGTGGTGCAGCATTAATTTTTGTTTCTAAACAATATTTTGTTCTTCAAATGAATGAAATGGTATAATGAATAAAAAGTCACCCTGTATATCAACAAGTACATACAGATAGTTTTCCCAACAGATACAAGGGGTTTCCGAAAATTAAGGTAACACATTTTTTTTTCTTAATAATGGTGAAAGGGAATGAAATGAAACGTGATGAGCAGATAGACCCATTAATAACGTTCAAAAAGACCGCCAGTGCAGTGTTGCGGTACTGTCACCTCACAGCAGATTCCTGTTGCAAAATGGCGGCTATGGTGCAAGTGTGGTCCAAAACAGTTGTTCATGAAGTTATTCGCTTTTTTGCAAGCAAAAGGGTATTCACCAAGTGACATTCACTGTGAACTGGTTGCTGTGTATGGCAAAAAGGTGATGACAAAGAAGCAGTGTGTTTTGGTGTAATGAATTTAAAGCGGGCTGTGTTGACATTGAAGATTGACATCGGGCGGCTAAGCCTTCATCGAGCAAGATGGAAAACATTTTGCACATTAAGGGCATCATTCTTGAAAAGAGGCGAGTGAAATTGCACAAATAGTGAATGTGAGCAAGTCAACTGTTCACGAAATTGTTCACGATGTCCTTGGCTTTCAAAAGGTGTGCTGCCACTGGGTGCCCGACAATTGTCAGAGGAGGACAAAGCAAAATGCATGGGAATGTGTCTGGAGAAACTATTGCGATATAGCGACAAAGGAGTGGATTTTTTTGCTTGTATAGTCACAGCAGATGAAACTTGGATTCATCACTTTACCACCCCGGAGAGCAAACAAGACTCCATGACCTGGAAACACACACAATCTTTTGTGTGCAAAAAATTCAAAACTGTTTCCACTGTCTGAAAAGTCATGGCCACGGTGTTCTGGGATCACCAAGGTGTTCTGTTGGTGGATTTCTTGCTGAAGGGAGGAACAGTCAATGTACAGCTTTACTGTGCAGCGTTGGAAAAACTGAAAGTCAACATTCGACACAAACGACCAGGACTCCTGACAAGCGCCGTGATTTTGTTGCACGACAATGCAACTCCACACACTGCCCACACCGCTCGTGAGTGGCTTCACCGTAATCATTGGGAAATTCTGTCACATCCCCCCTACAGCCGAGACCTAGCACCTTCTGACTTCCATTTGTTTGGCCCTCTGAAAAAACCTAGTTCAGGAAAGCATTTCACCAAGGATGAGGAAGTTCATCAGGCGTTGCGATGTTGGATACTGCATGTGGGCACGGACTTCTTCAGTACTGGTATTGATAGACTGATCCATCGTTGGGACAAGTGCATTAATAAAACTGGAGACTTTGTGGAGAAGTAGTGCATGTTCACTTATTTCTTGGTGTGTAATTTCAACTTTGTATTATTAAACATCATCGAGAGAAAAAATGTGTTACCTTACTTTTCGGAAACCCCTTGTATATACATATCATAATACAGTGGATTCCGGTTATTTGGACCACCGGTTAATCGGGGCAGCCGTTTGTTTGGGGCAAATATGAAAAAACAAAACCCAATCGAGAAAATAGCCAGGGTTTACTTCACTTAATTGGGACAACATGCCATTTAATCGGGGCAGGAGACCGCAGCACTGGAGATCACCCTACGATTGTCTCCGACCGAACCACGTGGTTCTGTCCGATTTCTGGAGGTCACAACCATAAAACAATAAAAACAATTAGCGGTCACCTCTTTATTGGCCTTTTCTGTTAGTGCAATCTATCATAAACGGATAGAAAACTCAATCTTGATGAATTTGCGATAATACCGACAGCTGGAATTCTGTGGGTTATTATGATAAAATGTGTTTACACTTCCATGAAATCTTCAATCATATAAAAAAATAAATTTTCAGATCTTCTCTTCATTCCTTTTTAAAGCTTTGTAACTCGTTACTCCGTTCTGACCTGCGTGTATTATGTTACTCGCAATTTGTGTGTGCTGTGTCCTTTGTTATTGATAGCTTACCTTGTTACTGTTTTAAATTTTAACCCTCACCCACAAATGTCAGTGAACAGAAATGTCAACTAGTTAGTTATGTACATATTACAGTATGTATTAATTATTCTGATTATCATGTATATTCTTCCGATTTTAGGGTATCATTTAATTTTTTAATTGGTAAGGTAATAAAGGGCAAATTTGTGCTTAATATATCTTTACTTTTATAGCCTGTGGATAATATTCCTCCTATTTTCGCTAATTAGAATTGCTGTTTAATAGAATTAAAATTCAATTCACAAACATGATCACAACGACTGCTGCTTACTACACTGTATAGTGAACGGTACTTTACTATGGTGACTCCATCGTAATGTGATTTGATTGTACAGTGAACCAATTGTAAAAGGGGGGGGGGTATATTGTATTTTTAACTATTTACGTGAAACTTCGGATAATTTGGGCAGCCGCTTAATTGGGCCAAAATGCCCTAGTCCCGATGTGTCCCAATTAACCGGAATCGACTGTACATAACACATATACATACATACAATTAATATATGATACCAAGAAAAATGTATTAACTCATTCATACAAATTATGTATGAGAAACCATATGAAGAATACATGCCAGATAATGGGAAAAAATGTTGCAATTGTGAAAATAAAAATAAGTATTAGGGATATTTAACAGATGAAATTTAACAAGTGAAGTTGATAGAATAATAAATACAGGACAAGATTCATTGCCATTAAATTCTGACCGATTGTAGTACAGAAGAGGAAAGTGAATACTGAGCTTTGCATGATTTAATCATTATTATTTATCATTATGTATCTTTATCATTCATTTTTCAAAAATAAATTTATATTCCCTGAAAGAAATTTGTGTTTAATTGGCTATAATTAGTTGATTCTGACAAGCTCATAAGTGAAAAAAATTTACCTTGTCACCTGTACTCTTCCTTGTGTTTTTATGTGACTCCCCCACACTAGTTAGGTTCATTTCACACTGACTCAGCAAAGACTTATTTTGGAAATATATATAAAAAAATATATATTACATTCAATGAGTGCAAAACCCACTAGTTGAACAGCAAGCATTTGTACTCCAAACGCAATATCAAAAAAAAACCAAAGCTTTTTCAGAAGTGAACGATAAATTTTTGTGGCCGCTATCACAATTGTAGAATTAATTAAAATTTTTGAGAATTTATTCTCAAAATTTGTAAAGCCCAGTGCTATTAAAAGTAGTCCATTTGATGTATATTATCACCCCATTAAAAGCTGAAAAAGAAAACACTGAATTGGCATTTGGTAATCAAAGTGTGAATTTTGTAAATGTTTTTAGAGTAAAAGGGAAACTAATTTTAATTTCATTTAGGAGTACAACTGTTTCACAGTTAGTGTTAATTAATCTTAATTCAGCCAGTTCTGCCTGTACTTCACAATTCCCCCCCCCCCTCCCACCTCCATGAAAGCTTACCTCTTTGGTAAGTTCTGTTAAAATGTATACAGCATGTACTGAATTAAGATTAGATTATCATTGCCATAAAACTTAACGCTTATAACAGAAACAATTGCATATTAATTTGTGTGATTTCCTTACTGTTTTTTAAAAAAGCACCCCTTCCATTACAGGACTATATTTAACAATCCACCTTGCAAAGATTAATCCTTATGTGTGTGGAGAGGGTTAAAATTTTGATTATTCGTTTTTAATTTCTTTGCATATGGGTGAATTAAGGGTAGATAATATAGGACTACTTTGTCACTCCTATTTTGACTTCATTATCAATAAGTTCCATTAAATAATGCAGTGCTGAAAAATAGAGGGCTACAGAATCTGACACTGAAAATACTATTTTTTTTTCTATTCACTCCTTTTTTAAAATTGTTTCTCTGTCCTACTTGCAAATTGTTATGAAAAGAGTTGAAATTCAGAAACATTTTACAACTTTCAGATTGCAAAGCTTCCTGTCCTGCTGTTTTTCTTCCTTACTACAGTACAGATTATATACAATAAATCTTTACAAGTTTCTTGAAGGTTCTAAAAATCAGTTGCTATTCTTTAATCTAGAAATTTTTAGAGATATATATATATAGACACACACACACACACCTTTCATAACTGAAAGGTGTGTGAATTTCAATGTGTGAAATTTCATTTCACACATTGAAATTCTTTTGGCAGGATAAGCAGATCTAAATAGTACTGTATGAATTATATATGCACATACAGTAAAAATCCCACTATGGCAAACTTTTCTGGATAATGTGAATAATTTAGTTATACTGAAATGATTGAAGGAGCAGTAATTTAAAAGGTGGAGTCATACTTATCTGGGACAAGTTATTAGCTGTAATAATGATAAATGGCTGGAAGCCAAGAGAAGAATAAATTTTGGATGGATAGCATTCAGGAAATATAGTCACATACTGAAGAGCAATGTCCCAGTTTGTCTGAAACGTAAAATAATGAACCAATGTATACTCCCCACCATGACTTAGGGAAGTGAAACTTGGGCACTCACCAAAAGAATGGAAGAGAAGCTGAGAACTACACAGCGAAGAATGGAACGAATTATATTGGGAATCAGACTGTTAGATAAGAAGAGAAACACACGGATTAGGCAGCAAATTCAAGTAAAGGACATTCTTATCAAGACTAAAGAACTAAAATGGTCTTGGGCAGGACACATATCTCGAAGACATGATGACAGATGGACTAAGAAAATAACAGAATGGTACTCAAGAGGAGCTAGAAGAAAACCTGGAAGACAACGGCAGAGATGGATAGATGAAATTCATGAGTTTATGGGTAGTAAAAGGATGGCCATTGCAAAAAACAGAAGGAACTGGAAAGTTGCTGGAGAGGCCTTCATCCTGCAGTGGATTGAAAATGGCTGATGATGATGATACCGAAATAGTAGTAGTAGTGGCATGTGATGCAAGAAAGCAAGTGTATGAGCTTATGCAGCATCAGCCAAAAAAAAAAAAAAAATAAATAAATCACACCATTCCCTCCAAATGCCTGTCCAGTTCCTCCTTAAATTTATTCAACCTATCAACTTCCACAACGACAGATGGAAGTTTGTTCCAGCAATTAACCACCCGCTGGCTAAAGGCAAATTTCCGCACATCTATTCTACTTCTGTCTTTTCTTAATTTGTATTTATGTCCCCTTAGGTTCGTAATCTGAACAAGTGGAAGGATCCCATCAGAATTCAGCGTGCTCAACCCATTCAAGGCCTTGTACACCTCAATCAGATCACCGCGCAGGTGCCTAGTCTCCAGCCACTACAATTTGCAGAACTTAAGCCTCTCCTGGTAAGAGGATCCCTTCATTCCCCTCACCAATCTTGTTGCCCTTCTCTGTACATGCTCAAGTAAATCTACATCCTTCCTAAAATGAGGCCTCCAGACCTGTATGCAGTACTCAAGGCGTGGCCTGGCCATTGCCTTATACAGAGGGACAATCACCTCCTTTTCCTTGCTAGCAAAATTCCTATATATCATTGACAAAACGCCATGACCTGCCCTGGCAGCCTGTCTGCATTGCTCAGAAAACTTCATATCTGACTGCACAATTACTCCCAGGTCTTTTTCATTTTCTACCACCTTAAGTGTAGTACCACACAGTTGGTACGTTTGTCTGGGGTTACTTCTACCCATAGGCAGTATTTTGCTTTTGTCAAGGTTAAACTTCATTTGCCACTTCTTAGCCCATCTGCCCAAATTATCTAGATCCTGTTGCAGTAGCACACTGCCATTACTGTCATTAACAACCCTGCCAACCTTTGTATCATCTGCAAACTTCAATATTAAGCCTGATATACCTTCATCAATATCATTGATAAATATACAAAACAACAGTGGACCTAACACCGAACCCTGTGGGACTCCACTAATAACATTAGTCCAAGAAGAGCAGCACCCATTGATTACCACCCTCTGTCTTCTCCCACTTAACCATCCTTTTATCCATTGTAGCAACTTACCCTTAATACCATTCTGCTCCAATTTGTACAATAGTCTTCCATGCAGAACAGTGTCAAAAGCTTTCCTGAAATCCAAATAGATGATATCAAAATTATTTTTTGCATCCAGTTCCTTTGTAACCACATCATATTATCCTATCGAATTTGTCAGACAAGACTTTCCCTTAACATTGTTCCAACCTGTTTGAAATGGTATGATGTAACATACCATTTATATTCTTATATATCCATTTTAATATTAGTAATAAATAAAATGAATGTACTAAAGGAAAGATTTTTTTGAAAGTATATATATTTTTTTAAGAAATGTATCATTGCATAAAATCTTGATAAGCAATTTTGTACAATCTAACTTGCAGCCATGTTGTTTTTTTTTTTTTCACTCTCTCTACCATTTATGTTTGTTCCCCAAGATGCAGCTTAACCATTGTTTTATACAATGGGTTTGCCAGCACATGGATGTCTTGTCCCTGTGCTGGCAAAATTACTATATATAATTGACAGAACCCCATGAACTAACCTAGCAGCCTGTCTGTACTGCTGTGTCACTAGTTGCTTTAGTTGAAAAATAAAATACCAATTGGGTGCTACTACACTCAATGGTGACTTCGAATGGGGGTACCACCCAATTAATGTGCAATTCTGGGATTCCCGTTATTAATCATCCTGCCAACATTTGTATCATCTGCATACTTAGAAATAGGATTATATTGCCTCGATCAATAATATTAATAAATAATAGACCAGTAAGGGCGTAATACAACGCTTAGGGACACCACCACAAAATCAGTGCCCATTAATAACCACTTTGTCTTCTTTCACTCATGTCTTCCTTTATCCATAGCAGTAAATTATCCCTAATGCTACACTGCTCCAACTTATGTAGCAGTTTTTCATGTTGAACACTGTCAATAGCTTTGCTGAAATCTTAAGTATATAATTTCAAAATTATTTGTTGCATCCAGTTCCTTTTATACTGTATCATAGTAACTAATAACACTAGTCAGATAAGATTTCCCCCCACCCCCCCTAACGAATCCATTCTGTTGTTGGCATCTTCTCAAAATGTATGCCTGACATTAATTCTTTAACTACCCACTCCATTATTTTCCCTGAAACAGAAGCCATGCTGACAGGTCTATAATTACTCACTTTGCCCTATGAGCTCCTTTTCTCAATAGGAGGGACATTGGCACATCTCCAATCCATAGGTACTTCCACTGAATCCAAGGATGTATTCATAATTATGGCTAAAGGTTTGCTTACTATTTTTTTGCTGCTGCTTTTAATATAATTGGATAGATTCCACTTCATTTACTTTTAGCTTCAGTTTTTCTTCCACTTTCTTCTTCAGTTATCACAAAATAATTTAGTTCCAAGTTATAACTTATATTTCTTATATTCCCAACCCTAAAAGCTTTTAGGGTTGGTAATAGCTCATGACTTTTTTCTCAACGTTGCCTGTACTTTTTAAGTAAATCCTTAGATTTCCTACTGTTAATATCATTAGTAACAATGTGTACAACATCACCTTTTATGCCCTTAAATGATAACTGTCCTATGTCATTAAATTTACCCCCTGCAGATATACCGTGGTTCTATTCCACGTATCCTTTTTTGTACAATGTTTCTCATTTCCCCGATGATAGTCACCACCCATAGCTATCTACTGTGTGCTTAAGCATTGAACTGGACAGTTTAATGCTTGATGGCCCTCTCATTTTAATTTCTCCAATGATGTTAACCCTCTTCAAGTTCTCATATTCATCCGGAATGCTGAATTTGTGATTAATCTCTGTGCAACAATAACATAGAAGGCTTGCCCATTTGATATTTTCTGTCACGTCCTGCTAATATTGCAAACATTCAATGGTTATTGCATTGAATGAAGCCATGATTCACAGGAGAGCTTCCTCTTAGCAGTTCTCCCATGAGCCAAAGCATTCCTGCTACCTTGAGCTGTTTGCTTAGCTACAGGAATTGATGGTGAGGGAATTGTTCATCCAGTCATTCTGGATATACCCTACTCGTGAGAATGCTTGGAAAAGCTTTCTTTGCAGCATATCAAGATATGCTTCTCCCATCACTGTTTTGGATGAAGAATGAGTCATTTACTCAACATTTCCAGAGATTATACACCATATCATAACATGATTACCACTTTAGATGGGCTAATGCTAGTGGTACTTTGGACCAGTAACATGTTTAGCCATTTAACCTTGCCCATTACATAAAATTAGTCTCAACAATGAAATGCATAGTTGTTCTGAAACCAGGATTTTCTTATAGTGCAATGCCCATCTAGTGAACTCTATGTATCAATCAGGGTTATACTTACTGAGTTCTTGAAAAATATCAAGTTTGTACGAATATCACTGATTTCTCTTCAAGATGTAATGATTACCGGCTTTTAACCTCCTAGTTTCCATATAGATGTGCAACATTTGTTTGGATTGAGTTCAAACCTTCCTAGCACTGTCTCATTTTGCCTTCTCATGCCTCACTGCCAGTACACAGTGAGGCATGACCTCTGTAAGGCTTCTGAATGTTGCTGGAAGTATCTTGTATCATGTCACCAGGATTGTGTCCTGTATATTTGCAATAGTGTGTGATGGAGAAACAAAGCACTGGATCCATCGCTCCATGTAATCCCACAGATGTTTTATGGATTTACATTGGTGAATTTACGGCCAAGGTGCCTCCTGGAAGTCACGTTTGTGTTTGGTGAGCCACTCTCAAACAATATCAGCGAGGCACATGATCCTGCTGGAACTTATCTGTCCCTACAGTGACAATGGATAGTTAATTTTCAGCATTCAGAGTGCAGTTTAGGGGTATGAGGCTTTAAGAGATTCCTGGGAAAAAACATCCTCATACCAAAATGCTGCTGCCACGTTTCTGTTGGACCATGACGTAGTGATTCTTCCAGAGTTTGTTGTTATACTGTCCAGCAGCGTAACAGGAAATTTAAGAAAAAGACAATTTTTCCTGTCATCAATTGGCCAATTACTCCATTCAGGTGCAAACTTTGTGTCATTGGCGATGTGTGGGTACTTTGACTGGGTGCCTACACCGAACACCCATATGGCAGAGGGTTTGTTGGATCGTGGTCTTGGAAATGCCACTGGTTGTACCCTGGTTAAAGTTGACCATTCCACTTTGTTCTGTCTTATTGGCTCACCCAAGGCAGGACAGCCTATATTCACCACAACCGTGGTGAATATAAGCTATTGACCCAGTGATTGCTGCTTTATCCATTGTCCCTCCACTCATGGAACACTAACTACAGCACTTGCCATACAACCTCCTATTCACAGTTTCTATAATATTGCCACCCTTCAACTAGTACCCAACAATTATTCCTTTTTCAAAGTCTGTCAAATTACATCCCTTGCCCATGTCAATGAAGTACTTCTTATAGACCACATGCTACAAACCTTCAGTGTTACATTTACTGATTCTCAGTGAATATGTGCAACTAGGCAGGATTGCTAAAACACAGAGATAGTCATAATGTTTTGACTGGACAGCATATATGAATGGATAATTGGAGCCAGTGATGTATACCTTCTCTCGGATTATGAGCTTCACATAGCAGAATTACTTCCAGACGTGTTTTTATTCATAAGAAAATGTAAATAAACCATATAGCCTATGGTTTCAGACTTTTGAGACACCCCATACACCTGTGTTTTTTTGTAAATACTACAGAATGTCATATAGATTGTCAGTTTGTGTTTGAACTGATAATTCTACATCTGTGCTGTATCACACATAGATGTTCAGCCAACATGGGGCATGATTGTTATGTCAGCACCAGTATTTGGAAGGAGAAATTGCTTTTATAACATTGCAGGTTACAAGCTTTTGTATTAATTGATTTAGATAATAATGCAGTTATTTATATTCTAAAAATAAGTTACAAATTCAGTTATTCTCTGGTAGAGGTTTATAGTAATTCAGTGTCTATGGCCAGGACCACATATACTCTACCCTAGTTTCACTGCTGATTGAAGAATTCAAAGTAGGTATTTTTACAAGTGCAAGTTGAAATAAGAGCTTGACATATACGAACATCGATCCATTAATAAATTTTGCCTTGTGTGCAGGGTGACTCACAAATTATATATGTATTTGTGCACAAAAACACTAAAGGTTTTAATGAATAGGACAGGCATACTGTTGGTGAACTTGAAGATGAATTTGCATCTTAGAAAGGCTTTTGATACTGTTGCACATGGAAGACTGCTGCATAGATTGGAGCAGTGTGGCATTGGAGGCAAATTGCTGCTATGGATAAAGGGATGGTTGAGTGAGAGAAGACAGAGAGTGGTAATCAATGGACACTACTCTTCATGGACTAATGTTATTAGTGGGGTCCCTCAGGGTTAAGTTTTCTGTCCATTGTTGTTTTCTGTATTTATTAATGATATTGATGATGGTATATCAGGCTTAATGTCCAAGTTTGCAGACAATACGAAGGTTGGCAGGGTTAATGACACTAATGACAGTATGCTGCTGCAACAGGATCTGGAAAAGTTGAGCAGATGGGCTGAGAGGTGGCAACTGAAGTTTAACGTTGACAAATGTAAAGTCCTGCCTATGGGAAGCAGTAACCCCAGAGTAACGTATCAACTGTATGGTACTACATGACAGTGGTAGAGAATGAAAAGGCCCTGGTGGTAATCGTGTTTTGTCAATGATACACAGGAATTTTTCTAGCAGGTATAAGGAGGTGATTATCCCCTTGTATAAGGCAGTGGTCAGGCCACACCTTGAGTACTGTATACAGGTCTGGAGGCCTCTTTTTAGGAAGGATGTAGAGCTGCTGGAGCGAGTGCAGAGAAGGGCAACAAGATTAGTGAATGGAACAAAGGGTTGCTCTTAAGAAGAAAGGCTTAAGTTTTGCAAATTACAATGTCTGGAGATTAGGCACCCGTGAGGTGATCTGATTGAGGTGTATAAAGCCTTGAATGGTTTGAGCATGCTCAGTGCTGATGGGATTCTTCCTCTTTCTCAGAATAATCACCTGAGAGGGCATAAATTCAAATTGAGGAAAGACAGTTGTAGGATAATGTGCAGAAGTTTGCCTTTAGCCAGCGTGTGGTTGATTGCTGGAACGAACTTCCATCTGTCGTTGTAGAAGGTGATAGCTTAAATAGATTCAAGGCAGAACTAGACAAACATTTGGAGTGAGTGGATGGGTGAAATTAGATTCTCCCTCCCCCTTTTGGCTGATGCTATATAAGCTTGCTTTCTTGCCTTTGCTAATGCTAATTTTGTACTTGAATGAGTTAATAGGAAATATGCCTTGATGACCACCCTACTGTAGGAATAGACAAGTAAAAGTGGGAAGCATCTGTCTTCCACTTATCAGATAAGGTTTCTCTCCCTCACCATGCCCACACTTGCTGACTCTACGCCATTTTTTTATAGTCTCAGCATCAGTCAGCAGAATTGTAGGTTTTTTACAAAATGCAATATATGTTGTGTGTAAATGCTAGATCAGTGTTAAATAGTGTAGAAAAACTGCTGAGAAGGAAGGTGTCATGTATAATATTCAGCGTTGCTATTGTTGATGCCAAAAAGTACAAGATATTGTAAAAAAAAATTACTAGAACTAAATTTGTTTAAAGTAAATATGTTTACATATAATTATATACATAATGTCAGAATAATGACTGATCTTGGTCATTTTCATATTTTTTGTATATGTTGATATATAACTACAAAAACAGCTTATTTAAAGTTCATGTAGCTGCCATAACTATTCTCTGGTAGAGGTTTATAGTAACTTTAGCTTAGGAGAAAAAAAAAAAAAAAAATATATATATATATATATATATACAAAGGGTACTAGGAAAGTTTTGCAATACAGCTTTGTTTATTTAATTTTTTCAAAGTAATTTCCTCTACATTCAGTACACCTCTCCATCCTCCGAAACCAATCTTTAAACCAGTTCTGCCAAGTTTCACTAGGGAGTAAAGCACACTCGTTGTCCCAAGCCCGTAGAAGGTCCTCATCACTGGAAAACCGCCTCCCTTTTAGCTTCATTTTCACATGCGGGAACAGTGCAAAGTCGCAGGGAGCAAGGTCTGGACTGTAGGGAGGGTGCTCGAGAAGTTTCAGTCCTGTCGTGGTCAAATATTCAGTGCAGGCTTTGGCGCGGTGAGCTGGAGCATATCGTGATGGAGGTACCAGGTGTCCATTCTTGACTTTGGCTGCAGGTTCTTCATAGATCCAATGACTTTAGGCAGGCATTGTTCAGTATACCACTTAGCTGTGACTGTCTTCTGCGTGTCCAAAACGACACGTTCCACAATTCCACTCGATTTGAAAAATACAGCTATCATTTTCTTTTTTACAGATCGGGATTTTCTGACAATTACGGGTGTGTCGTCATCATCAAAGACCCAAACTTTGTTTTGAGCCTTGGTCGGCAGATCGTAATAGTACAGCCAAGTCTCGTCACCTGTCACGATGTTGTTCACATACCGAGATTGTCCCTTATCAAACTTTTTTAACATCTCCCGGCACCAAGTCACACGTTGTGTCATCTGCTCTTCAGTCAGTTGATGTGGCACCCAGAGAGAACAAAGTTTCTTCACGTGCAAATGATCTTGCAGAATCGAACGAATTGCTGGTGCATTTAGGCCCAAAGTATCCTCTATCTGTTGGTAGGTCACTCGCCTGTTTTCGTCAAGCATTTTCCTCACAGCAGTAACGTTTTCCTCCGTGACTGACGTTCGTGGCCTTCCCGGCCTCTCAGAATCCTCCAGAGTGAAATTTCCCCTTTGGAATTCTCTATACCACCTGAATATCGTTGTACAATGTGGACAATCATCATCTAGTGCAAGAGTCATTTCTTCTAAGCACTGGCCTATGGTTAAACCACGCACGAAATTATACCACAAAACTGTCCTTATCTCATTTCGTGACCACGATGCCATCGCAAGCACTTTACACTCTCACTACTAATGAATAACTGAGCCCATCGACTTGGCGCGGCGGCTACTATGCACGTATGAACATGTCTCAACATGCAGCAACAAGCAGCTTCCTGTGATTCATTGTTGCGTCATATTGCAAAACTTTCCTAGTACCCTTTGTATATATATATATAATAAGAATTGCAGGGTGCAAAGGAGAATACAGTAAATAAATTAGGATGTATTTGGAAATATATCCAGAATTTATTGTATGATGAGTAGAAACATTGTCATTAAGTAATTTTCAATTTTTCCTTGCCTGCAGATCATATTTCCATCTTATTGCTTCTTGAAAAGTTTAATGATTTCTAAATATCTAGCTGTATAACCTGGAATAAATATATAATAAATTATGCCTTTAAACCCAAAAAATGAAACAGCTCTAGACCCATTGGTCCAAATTATTTCTGCTGGAAGACTTCTGTTCAGAGGATTGATCTTTTGTCTGCAGGTTGTAAAGATAATGCCATGTTTAATCCCCTATCACTGTTGTATTTAGAAATCCTGGATCATGAACACAAATTTCGACCAGCACCTTTGAAAGTTCAACTCTTGTTTCCATCTGCTTTTGGAAAATTTCGGAATAAGAAAGTCACAAATTTTTCATGTTTAAAATATCTGCTATGAGGGCTTGGGAACTTTCATGTAATATTCAGGAGAAATAGATTCATTTGTTGACATGATAGATCTTCTACACCTGTCATCGTCTTCAATAATGTCACATCCAACTTGGCACTATCAGATGCCTGTCAGATATCATGCTTCTTGTTAAAGTTTATTAACTGTGACTGGCAGTGTAACTGCCTACAGTTATTTTTACAGTCTGATTTTGCTGATTTCTTCAGCAAAAAAGCAAAGTTTTATAAATTTTTGTTCAAAAAGTAATATTCTATTCTAAAAAAGTGATTATACAAAATTACTTAATGACAATGTAAATAATGGATTAAAATAAACCTTTGCATATGAGACTTCCTG
The DNA here is from genome assembly GCF_048544385.1 of Mastigoproctus giganteus. Lineage (NCBI taxonomy): Eukaryota > Metazoa > Arthropoda > Arachnida > Uropygi > Thelyphonidae > Mastigoproctus > Mastigoproctus giganteus. Next base: position 29,949,324 of record NC_143582.1, read on the forward strand.
ACACTGGCAAAAGGATGACAAGCTCTCCCTTTTTCCTATTGTGTCCTCTCTCCAACGGGCATTTTAAATAAATTTGATGGTTCGGTTTTCGGATGGAAAATTTTATAAAGGAGTGTAATCTCTGAAGCTGATTTTTTTCAACAAAAAACAAAATTATAACGATCCACAGTGTGCAACAGGAAATAAGCATATGTGCAATTCTGTGGAGTGTGTAATAATAATAATAATAATATTATTATTATTATGTGTGATGTCTGATGAGGCCTCCGGCCTCCACAGACATTGCACATAAGAAATAAGCATATAAAAGCATATAAATAAGCCTCAACAGACTTTGCACATATGCTTATTTCCTGTTGTGGATCATTATAATTTAGGATGTTTGCTATTTGTTATTGGCACAGCAACTCTGTGAAAATTGCCATGCCATTGGCCTTATATGTGTGGTGTGCCTTATTGGTGTTAGGCTTCATAAATAATATATGTATGTTGTTACCTTAAAATCCAATAAATCCAAGGATTTACTGATTTCTTTGGTAAAAGTCCATGTCTTTTCCATTATCTGCTTGAAATACTGTATATTAAGCCTGAAATATCAACCATTTCTCTTTATTTCAAACTTTTACTTTTGTGATACAGTAAATCCTAGTATTTAACAGTTTATTGTTATTATCAATTTATTTCTCTGTTGAGGAGACATCCCTGGGAACAGCCATTGGCTAGAAGGGTGAGAGTTACATTCTAAGGTGTGAAGCCGACCCATGAGCAAAAGGTTACAAAGGCCATGGAATGTTCACCCTGAAAGGTTGAATACAGAATTTTGGAATACATGAGTAATTATGATTTTATAATAGAATATTTAATTTTTTGACATCTTAGGTTGGCATCTAGAGTACCAAGAATGTGTTGTTAAAGGAGATCAAAATTAAATGCAGTTTTTGAGCCGAGTGGCTGTGCACTACAGTTACAGGAGATGATAGGAGTCAGCAAAGACTTGCAATCTGTAGGCTTTTTCGTTACAGAGCTTTTATGGTTCAATTATTAGTTCATTGAAGAGTTCTATTGTGTTTGCTGGAAAAAAGCGATTTAGGCTGTCCAGGTTTTTTAAGTTGCTTTGAAGAGGATGTCTTGTTCCAGCAATCTGGTGACTTCTCAACCTGAGTGAAACAAGCCGTCAATACTGGGAAAGTCTAATCTTCCTGTTAGCAGTTGGGATAATGTGAAAATGTTTCTTGTGTGAATTGTCTGTTTCCAGGGTGGCATGCTGAGATTGGAAAGTAGGATGGCTCTAGAGTTAGTAAATGGGTGATTCGAGATCCTGTTCAGCCATCTCAAGAGCCAGTATTCAATACTTAGGAAAGCTTTCAAATTGCTCGGTGGGGCAGAGGACCAAATCTGTGAAGCATACAGTGGGATGGGAAGTATACATTTCAAGATATACTTTTTAACAAGATCCGGGTTTCTAATGTTAATTAACTCCTGTTTGGCAGCCCAGAGTGCTGCATATGTTTTAGCTTTGATGTAATCAAAGCTAAAACTTTGGAACTCCACATCCACTTACCAGCATAGAGATATTGTTCCTGCTCTTTTTCTTTGTAATTGTCATCTGGTCAGGTTTGCTTGGGTTTAAACGTAGTCCAATACAGTCGAGGTAATGCTCCAATTCATTTATTGTGTTATTGGCTTGTTGATTTGTTTGCTTAACTTGTAGATCTTTAGATTTGACAAAGAATTTCGGTCATTAGCATATAAAGTTGTCTTTATGGGTTGCAAAAAATGGTTCCAGAGCTGCAGCAAATAACAGTGAGGAGAGAATGCCTCCCTGTGGCACTCCCTGCGAAATGGAGTAATGTACAATAAAATCATCATTACAGATTATGAGGCATCTTTCCTTCAGAATGTTACATAAAATCTTCAGGAGATTGCCTTGTATTTTGAAGTAGAAAGATAAAATTTGTTCCAGAGCCATTATTGAGATATTGTCAAAAGCTGCAGATATGTCTAGGAAGATAATATCGAGCTGTTCCTTATTGTTGAGAGCTTTCTGCATCTGGAAAAGGGTCTCAAGGAGATTTGTGACAGTTGCTCATCCAGATAAGACAGAGTGTAGGTGCAGAGGACAATGCCTGAAGCAATGTTGGGTGTGACCTGAGAGAAGGGTCTTCTCAATTTTCAGGATGGGGCAACTTATGGCTATGGATCTATAGTCTTTGGTGTTTTTTGGTTTCTTTATTTTGGGAATGGGCCTGACTATGTAGCTGTTCCATATACAGGGGAGAGTACCTTTTTGAATGATTTCATTGAAAGTGTGATGCAACACCTTAATAATGTAAGGGCTGCTGATTTTTGCCATGAAAAGAGGGAGGTTATCAGGACCAACAGTTGCTTTATTAGGAAGTTCATTTATGGCTTTCATGAGGTTTTCTTTGGTAATTGTGATGATTGTTAGAGGTGTCTTTCTTAATAACTTTGAAATAGATTCTTCTTTTTCTGCGATTCGGTGAAAGAGTTCTGTGCCCAATGGGACAGTCCTCGTTGCTACTGAATTTTCAGGATTGGCCGGCAGGGCCGCTGGTCAAACCATACAGGGATAGGTGGATGATAAAATCAAGATCAAATGGCCCTTCTGAAACGTCACAGTAGCAACCAAATCCTCCCCTTCTCTGAGACAAGTGATTGGCAGCGTGCGGTGTTTTTTCCAGAACGTTCGAAGCATTTCCAACAGGCTTCCCATGTTACAAACCTGCATGATGATGGCTGACTTTGACTACATTTGCCTTGTTGAAATGCAGTTCTGCAATACCAGACAACTAAACATTCTCACCAATCCGCTTGGATACAAATGTGTTGGCACTGGAAGAACTAAAAAACGGGGTTAGTGTTTACTAATGTGAACACTAAAGTAAACATTAGTGTTTATATTAGTAAAAACCCATTTGATAATTGCATTAGTGAGTCACTCCATTATTATGACTGAAGTACTGTGTATTAGGTGCTCCGAATATAGTGCATATTTTACCCAAGCAACTTTACATGCAGGAATAGCAAATATATCTCCCCCCCCCACACCTTGTTTAAGAATCAAAAATGGAATGAACCATTGATGTGGAACTTTTTTTGTATTTTGGGTTTGATATTTTGAACTTTTACCAATTCACTTTGGGGTAAAAGTCTGAATTTCAGGCTTTTATCAAAACAAATTGGTATAAATCCTAGGATTTGGTAGATCTTGGACTTTTACAGAAACATATAAAGTAGGCACCTTAATATATTCTCTTAGGCAGTGAAATGGCTGGACTTGGCCCTGGGTGTTATGAGATGGATTTTCTAAATTGATTATTACCAATATCTAACTTTAGTGTAATACTTCTGTCTACTAATTATAATTATTCTTTATCCCTGAATGATATAAAAATGCAAAAAAATTAGACTTCTAGTAAACATGGATCTAATCCTTGTTGCTGATGGAGTTTGTATGTGCAAGTTAATATAAATAAGCTACATTTATTTTGTAATATTATTAAATTAGATGCAGTAAATTTCTACTCTGTGTATAGCTGGCAGAACTAGTGACTAGCCAGTATGTATAAAATATATTAATAGTATAGGCAACCCTCGTATAACATGGTAGTTTGGTTCCTACAAAATCTCGTGTTATAAGGGACTAAGAACCAGTACAAAAAGGGGGTTATGTTCCAAAAGCTAACAAAAGTAGGGCGCCTCCGTAGCCAGGTGGGAAGGAGCAGCAGTGCGTAGCACACGCTTCTTGATTAGACCGGGGTTCGAGCCCGTCACCACCAAATACGGAGGATGCGGAAAGGTCATTCAGGGAATAACCACCGCATATCCCGGAGCAATATGGCCTTAGTTGCTAATGCTCCTAAAAACCAAATAACAAACAAACAAACTAACCAAAGTACACCTTTTTTTTTTTTTTTTTTATAACTATCGGAAACATAATTTTTATAGTAGTAATAACTTAATATTTTAACTTTATTTTTATAATAGTAGTAACTTAAATAGTATTAACTGAACAAATATCTTACCTTACAAACTGTGATACTTATATGTCAGATAATATACGTTCATTTAATTTTCTTCATCGCTGCTAAGCACAATCTCTTCTGCAGCATCTAGATTTCGTGTACCTTCTCTTTTTAAAAGTCACGAACTGCACACTTCGAAGTCACAATTTTTATGGTCTCAAACAAGCACAAGTTCAATAGTGCAGAACCCAACCCAGGGATCTCCCAACAAAATACAGTGGGCCTCGCTTTAAAGATATAAAGCACAAATTTAACTTTATTACCTTACCAATTAAAAAAGTTAAACGATACATGAAAATCGGAAAAATATTTTCCAGTTAGCAAAATAAAAATAAATTTACGCTTACTGGCATAGCTTAATTAATATGTACTATAATATGTACATGCTAATTAATTGATATTTCTGTTCACTGACTTTTTTTTTTTTGTTGTAAAATTTAAAACAGTAAAAATGATAAGCAATTAATAACAAAGAACACGGCACGCACAATTGAGATACAGAGTAATGAGGTTCTGAAAATTTATGTTTTTTATATGATTGAATATTTCATGGAAGGGGAAACACATTTCATCATAATAATGTGAAAACTCATAGGATTCCAGCTATCGTTACTATAGCAAATGCAAAAAGATCAAGTTTACTACCCGTTTATAATTGATTACTCTAACTCTGACCAATAAACTGGGAACTGCAAATTGTTTTTATTGTTTTATGGTAGTGACCTCCAGAAATGTGCTTTAGAAAAATATCACAAAGGCGATAATGACTAGCGAGTCAACAGCGGGGATTCACAAAAAAGAATGGAAACGCTGAAAAATTACATCCAACATAATAGCAGGGTTTTCCTAGCACAAAAGCTCAAAAATACCATGTTACGAGGTTTCCCGCAATTTTCAAACCGTGTTAGAGTGAAACTGTGTTATGCGAGGATTTCTGCAATTTATCAATTATGTTAGAGCAAAACTGTGTTGTAGACGTACCGTGTTATATGGAGGTTGCCTGTACTAAAACATATTTTATTCAAAAATATCAAAAAACCAGACCTTGATTTTCACAAATATGTAAAATATATTATTAATACACTATTAAAATATATTATATAAAAAAATATTTTGAGCCAAAAACTGGATCCTTAATCCTGATTTTCATGAATTTGCCGTTCATGGACATCTTTGGAATATAATCCCCGTGACCAGTGAGGTTATAGTGAAATATATGAGATGCCATATTTTTCAGACTCCTGCCCCAGATTCAGAAGTTATACATGCAAGTATAGAATCTGTGTGGTGTGACATAGTTGAAAGCAAAGGTATAATGAGAGTAGTAGTAGTAATATACAGATCAGATGAATTGCAAAGTTTATGATGAGATCTACATGAAACAGGAATGAACTGTCAAGTGTGTGTCTTATTATGGGTGATATTGGTTTGCTGAAAGTGGAAAGGAAACTCGCTATGGAGAAGAAAATTTTAAATCAACTAGATGACTGTTACTTACACTTGGGGAATAGCAACCCCAAAATAACATAACTTATACACTTGATGGGGTTGAGCTGAAAGCTGTAAAGGAAGAAAGCGATTTGAGTTATGATAAGGTTGGACATGAATTTCTCTAAGCAGTGTAGCAGTGGTGTCCTATTGATGATTTACTTGTTGAGATAAAGAAGTCATAACCTTACTGTATAAGGTAATTGCAAGACCACCATTGGAATATTGTATTCAAGCGTGGTATTACAGTTACCTGTCTTTGAAAAGTTTCTAAGGGTGCTTACACGTAGAACGCAGGTGACTGCTTACTTGGAACCAGTAGCGACATGCAGCTAAAGCTTCTCACTGGGTATGAACACACAGAAAGCAGTGACCGGTGCAACTTCTCACTGGGGTAGGTTTTACGGGCGCTACTGTATTGTGGAACATTAATCCCTTTAGCTCTCGGGTAAAACCGCTACCGTAAAATTTTCGATTATCTCTTCCTGCAATTCAGTGGGTGTCCCGTAATTTTCAAATTATGTAATTTTGAAAACTTATCAAAAGATAAATAATTAGGGGAAAAGAGAGGGAGTGGGTTGTTTACTAATGCCCATTGCAGGACATTCGATTAAATATTCGTTGGAATGAGCGCTTAAATAATTGAAAGAGGAAGGAAATAATGTTGCTGCAGGGGAAGAATTAAAAATTTATCGAAGGGGAAAAAAAAACACTAAAGTTGCGAAGTGTTCAGAAGTTACTACACATAAATACGCGTTATGTATTAATAACAGTTGAGGAGAATGAAAAAAAAAAAAAAAACTGGAAAGATGAGAGGAGGTAGCATAGCTACAAATCGAAAAATGAATAATTTTATTCTCTTCCCTCCCTGTTGGTTTGATCATTATGTATAATTTCACAATTTTCGCTCTTCTGTCTTGCCATGCCATTTTTTATCATTATTCTCATTTAAGTTTAAATCTCAAGCGTCATGTAGAGGAAAATGCTTTTTGCTGCCTCTGATGTATGTTTTACCCTTTTTTTATGTAAGATTCAGTTTCTAATTATTTCAAACATTATTCAATTATAAGTGTATATATATATATTGAAATGAAATGTATATTTATTTTCTTGCCCAATTATCATCTTTTTCTCTGAAAAATTCCTTAAAATTCATAATTTGGTCATATAATCAAATATCATCGATTTTCGATTATACAGTCTACACAAAATAATTATAAAAAAAACCAAAAAAAAAAAAAAAACAGCGTAATACAAATATTAACCCGGTTATATACTTCTGTACCTCATACAATATATATTTAATATAAAATAGATTTCATATATATATATATATATATCAAAGTATTAAAGATATTTTAATATATATTTTAATTTAAAGATATGTGTATATATATATGTGTGTGTATATATATACATAAATAAATAAATTTTCTGTTTATACTCCGGGACGACTGAACAGTCAGAGGAGTTTACAAGATACACAGAATACAAGAAACAGCACCGTATTCAACAGTCACGGGCTTGAACACCACCTCACTCAAGGCATGTGTACTTATGCACCCGCACGCCTGACCACTAGTTATATATATTTATGTAACGCACTGCGTACATAAATCGACAAATTGTTATAGAAATATATAGTGATTTTTTTTAATTGTAATTGTGAGTTTCTGCTGTAATTAATTTTTATGTCATCTGTAATCATATACAGGCTGTTTCGTTGTTGATATGCATTTGGATGAAGGCACTCGAAGTTTTCAAAAACCTAAATTAAAAAATGTTGTTAGTCATGTTTTTTACAATCAAACATCATAATCCCTTAATAATTATTTTTAACTTTTGATTGGTCCACAATTAAGTTACTGCGTTCCAAGCCATGTTGGCGATTGGTTGAAAATTTACAAATAGCAATCCTAGTTTGCTAGGAACAACAGAATTTAAGTGGTTAACAAAGCCAGAAAATAATCCTGTCGTCATGTGTGAATTGAGAAGAATGTACTCTTACATGTCATCGAGTTCCAGTTCTTCAGATGAAGAACCAATCCTCATGGAAAACGTTTTTTTTTTTTTTTAAATGAATAGACGAAGAATAGGCGTGCACCCGTTAAATTCCAATAGAAAAAAAATTGGTGAATATCACCATTTATTTAAAGAATTGAAACAGCATGAAGAGAGATTTTTTATATATTTAAGAATGAATCTAGAAACTTTCAGTTATATTTTAGAAAAGACTGTCCATGTTGCAATGAATGTGTGGCGTCCACAACCAGCGAGCTTAAATAAAAATTCATTTAAGCAAGCAGGTGGGTCAGCACAACCAGCACTAACTAATTTCGATACGTTTTTGCGGACCCCCACTGTCTCGCGTGACTTGGTGGACAGGGGGATGAATCACATTTTCCATTAACGGATTAAATTTGGATGATTATCAGTGATTTTTAGGTATAGCTTAGTAATGTAAATCATACAACATACATTTTTCATATTAATTAATTTTCATTTAATGTTAACTGCAGAAGGAAAACCGAGATTAATTAGAAGGAAGGAAATATGAACCGACGGGTGTTATCAGTTACTGTCTTCATTTAAAATATAATGCATATTTTACGCACCGTGCAGGCTGCAATTTGTTGTACAAAGCAAAACAATAAGAAACTTTTTTAAAAAAAGTTTCTTATTGTTTTCAATGATAATAAAATTTAATGTGATGTTTTTAGAAACAATAAGTATAAATCTAGAAACTGAAGTAATGAAAAGTTCAATTTAGATATTCCAAAACTATTTCTTCGTTGTCATAACGATTATTTATTTAATTTTTTTTTTTTTTCAAGATTGAAAACAATAAGGAACTGATGGGCATACCCAATGTCTGTACATTACAGTAGGCAAAATTTTGAATATCATAATTTATGTAACGAATTGGAAGTTTCTAAATATTTAGAACGAATAGAGAAACGCTGTTTCCATTTCAAATAATAAAAACACTGACTGACCGACTATTTCTACATACGGTATTTATTAGCACTTTACAAATAAATATAAGAAGAAAAGAAAGAACTGTTGTTACTTTGAGAAAATAAAAAAATATAATGGTATTTTTTTTATTATTTTATATACTGTGTATATTTTTTTATTTTGTTTTTTATCAGCATTTCTCCATGGTATTTAATGCAGTTTGACACTTTTATCCCATATTGCACGTTTAACAAAAATCCCTAAAAGTCAGTCTGAAATCAAAATTTCAGTATCCATGTTTAAAACTTTTGGATTACAAGTTTTCTCTACATTTCCGTGAATTCGTGCTTTCTACAGCAAAAGCAGTTCTAAAAATTGCCTGAAGGCCAGATTAATATCAGAGGTGTGAACAACGCGTACCCAGTTGAGTGACATCTGTATTTCCTTGAGACCAGTAAGCTTTAATTGTTGAGGTAAGCTGGGGGATTAAAACAAGAAGCGATGCCGCTGTCCACACGCTCTTATTGTATGCACTCCCGTTGACTTACATTGTTCATTTAGGCTGCTGTTTCCAAGTAAGCGGTCACCTGCGTTCTACATGTAAGCACCCTAAGGCAGACAACATGCTTGGTGATATCAGTAAAAGGGTATCCATTTTAGGAAAGATTTTTAATATGTGGGCTATAGAGCATGAAAACCAGGCACTTTACAGGAGACTTGACTGAGGTGTGTAAGACTCTGATAGATGAAAATAAAATGATTGAAGGTGGAATTTTCAACAACAAGGGAAGAGGTTTAGACTGGATTGTAGAAAGTTTTATTTTAACCAGTGGGTTATTAATTACTGGAATAAGTTACCCCATGGGTGTTTGGGATGGATAACTTAAGGATATTCAAAGATTAGACTCAGACATCTGTGTGAGGAACAAGTCAAATAGGTAGGCTATAGATGGATGAAACACTCGTCTAAAACAAGTTGATATATGTTTATGTTACTGGCTGTGACAATTTACTATACCATATAATGGTTGGAGATGGTCATGGGTGCATTACTCTCAGTTGCAATTAAGTTTGCCAGTGAAATGTAGCATTATTCCAACTCATCAAAGCTGGAGAAATTTCAAGCCATGCTATCTGAAGAATTACATGTGCAGTACAGGCCAAACATGATGATCTCAAAATGGGGATGTTTATAGTATGACAATGACAATGCCCATGCAACTTGTTGACATTTAAGATCTACATCTGACAGTTCTACCACCAATGACAATCTATATTATGAGTAGAACAATCAGAAATTTGTACTTAACAATGTTGAAATCACTGTTGTAACTGTTTGGTAACACCAATTTTAGCTACTCTGTACCCTTTTGTTTTATTTACAACCCAATTCAACAATCCAGCCGTCCTTGAGGCTGTCGCAGACATTCTCTCAGTTATGCCAAACTATTCTTGCTACAAACTGGATGTCTAAAACACTGGTAGAACTGATATTCAGATGATACTCAAGTCAAGTGAGTGGACCTAATTTTGGCAGAGTCTGATTGATTTGTGACAGCCAAATCCTCTGCTTGCACTTTCACGATGGTGGCTGTTGATAATCCTAGGTGTAACCTCCATGTGCAAGTCCTGAAATATGGCACCTAGCACACTAGTTGACCATCCTGGTGCAAACCAACATAAATGGGTCGAGGTATGGTGCCCACATCACACAGAGGAATGCCAGCCCTCTGTGTTACTGAGCAACACTAGGTGGTCGGTGACTCATCAGCCGGTTCGGTACCACCATTTTGCTTATTGGAGGCTTGAAGTTAGGGCAGTTAGGTTAATTAATGACTCATCTAACAGATTCTCTCCACACTCTCTCACAGACATTCTTTTTCTTCTGCATGCCTTTCTCAGTAAATAGCTAAATATATAATTCAAATGTTCAGTATTAGAAGAAAGTTGTTACTGATAACTACTCAGCTAAAATTAAAAGCTTTCCCACTCATCCTATTTGGCTACTGCCATATTATCCACAATGGACAACCCACTATGGAAACAAACCCAGAACAAGTGAACCTACTGGTATCAGATTACAGAACCTATCAGAATGCTGGAACTGTTCACTTTCATAATGTCATCACATATTTAACAGAACTGGACCCCCCCCCCCAGCTCTAGTAGATATTAACATCCAACAACTACATCTTGTTTATATTCCCACTTTTCTAATAGCCACTGATGGTTCAGAGCCTGGCAATAAAGTGCATGCAGCTACTGTCTTCCCTAATACATCTGTTCATAGGGCTCACAACTGGTGAGTATGGGCTTGGCACACCCAGGGTCCTGAGCTGGATATCATCATTCTTCTTTTTCTTGGTGATTCATTTCTACTTCTCTCTCTCTCTCTCGGGGTAATTTGGAAAAAAATTTTTTTTTTTGGCTGGTGCAGAATAAGCCTCAAGCTTCCTTGTACCATATGGCTAATGATAATAATAATAATAATAATAATATTTCACTTCCAGCCAAATGCAGCAGTTATACTGCTGAGCTCCATGCCATTAAGCTTTCCCTGGAAAATCTTTCACTCCTGTCAATCAATAAAAGTATAGTATACAGATTCCAAGATGCTTTCTTAGCTGTCAAAAACACCTCAACTTACAATCCTTTGTTAAAGCTCATAAGATGTGAGCTGATACATGTTTGCAAGCATCAGCAGACTCTTGTCTTCTCTTGGATCCCAGGTCACAGTGGCATTCCAGGAAATGAGTGTGCTGATGATGCTGAAAAACATCCCCCCAGCATAGCCTCAACAAATGATGTGGTCCCATATTCTGGTTGTAAATGCAGTGTATAGAAAATATGTATGGAATAATGGACACCTGTGGAAAAGCACACACATAACAAGCTATTTCGATTGAATCTTGAACCACAGTTATGGACTCCTAGCTTCTTTAAAAATAGAAAAGAAGTAATCCTAGCCAGAACCAGAAAAGGCCACACTCGCCTCATTCATCTGTTTCTGCTCACAGGAAATGATCCTCCGCAGTGCACGCACTGCTTGCAACCACTATCTGTAAGGCACCTGTTCAGTGAATGTTGCTTGTTCAACAATGCCTGACAGCCTGTTTTCAACTCCCTCTCAAATCCACAAGAACCTTTGTCACTCAGCAGCATCATAGGTAATGATGCAAACTCTCCAAATTTTTTCCTACCTGAAAAAAATTCAAATGTATGACCAGTTATAATTGCTCTCAGAGCAGTTATCACACCTAACCTCACTTACTTTGGCAGGCCTAATTAACCCATGCGCAAGAAACTCCTATGACAACAACAACTTGAAGCTTTATTAGACATGCAGCCTTATGTATGGGTCAGTGTTCTGTGATATATAAATATTATTTTAAGTCTTAACTTTCCAGTAATACTTAGGTGCATATTGTAATTTTCAAAGAAGTGTTAAATAATTCTATTTTCAATCTGCTTTGGTATTTAATATAAAAGGCTGGTGTTTATGTATGAATTTTTTTATTTTTAGTTATATAAGATAATTTTATATTATAATAAATTTCATTTTTGTTTTTTAGAACATGACAACTAGTGAACATCCTCAGCCTTCAAGGGTATGTATTATTTTTTTTGTGATAACGAGACTAATAATTAAAGAAATGATTTTCAAATAAAAGTATACATAGTTAAATTCAATTAAAATATCACTCAAGGCACCGTGGTAATTCAAAATCTTCCCACTTACGGCAAATTATATTTAGGACAAACTTAAAAATACTCCCCTCTCCCCCACCAAAGCTATTAAAGTTGATATGTAAGCATCCATTTTTTGATATACTCTTTGTAACATATTGTACTGTTGAATTCCAGAAGCACCAAAACACATTGGTTAATATTAGTAGTGGCAAGTGATGAAAAATGGAAAACAACAACCAAAAAAAGAAAACATTTCATCTGCTCATAACCTTTAATAGTTTGTCTAGTTCTTTGTTGAATTTATTCAAACTACCCACTTTTGCAACACCTGATGGAAGTTTGTTCCACCAGTCATCTATCCACTGGTTGAAGGCAAAATTCCACACATCTATCTGTCCTGTAACCATCCTTTCTCAACCCCCCCTCCCTGTGTGTACAGTCTGAGCAAGGGGAAGGATTCCATTTGCATTGAGCTTACTCAATCCATTCAAAAGTTTTAAACACTTCAATCATATCTTCTCACAGGTGCCTAGTCTGCATATCTTGCAGTTGGCAGAACCTTTGCCTTTCTTCCGTAGCTGAGCGGTCAGGAGCGAGAGTGCAGTAGCAAATGCTCTTTGAGTAGACCCGGGTTCAAGCCCCTGACTGCTAAATATGGTCGATCTGCCAACCCACACTGGACCAGCGTGGCAGATTATGGTTCTGTTTCCCTCAGCATGAATTGTTGAGGAGGCTTCCATCTTGCAGTAGGTTGATAATGGCTGCAGTTTACCTCTTTTTTTTTTTTTTTTTTTCTGCCTTTCTTGGTAAGAGCAACCCTCTGTTCACCCTCACTAATCTTGTGCTTCTCTAACAGTTCCAACAGATTCCTAAAATGAGGCTTCCAGATGTGTGTGCAATACTCAAGATGTGGCCATTGTCTTATACAATGTATAAGACACTTATACATACAATTTATGTAATCATTGTCTTATGCAGTGGGATAATCACTTCCTTATCCCTGCTGGAAAAATTCCTGTATATCACTGACCAAACTCCATGAGCTGCCCTGGCAACTTGTCTACACTACTCAGAGAACTTTTTATCTGACTGCACCATTACTGCAAGTCTTTTTCATTCTCCACTACCCTGAGTGTGGCACCACACAGTACATTTATCTGGAATTACTGCTACCCATACTTTGCATTTGCCAATGTTGAACTTCAACTACCATTTCTCAGCCCATCTGTCTAATTTTTCTAGGTCTTATTCCAGTAGATTACCGTGATTAACCACTCTGTGCCAACATTCATATTAGTTTTAAGATGTACTATTTTATTCTGTCTTGAACAGTTAACATATACAAAAAGTTTAACTTAACAGTTAAAATAAAGTACAATACCATAACATTATGGCAAAGCCTTTGACAAATGAAGACATCTACAAAGGGAATCCTAGCATTAATTTTTTTGAATACAGGTAACCCTCGTATAACACTGTTATTAGGTTCCAATAAAATGTTGTGTTGTGCAAAACTGTGTTATACGGGACTAAGAAAAAGTACAAAAGGGGGGGGGGTTATGTTCCAAAAGCCAACAGAAATACACTATTTCATTAACAAAATGTTAACAAACTAACATAAATACACCATTCTAGATTTCTTGTATCTTCTGCTCTCTTTAAAATATCAGTAATCTGGGTTTGTTTGCTTTTGCTTGATAAATCTGTGAATTTCATCGTATGGAACTAAGCATTTTTGAAGCTCCTTTTGAACTTTGGGCTCCTTTCAATCATGCATTCAAAAAATAAGATTCTAATTGCTCCGCTAACTTTATGCCTTCCTGTATGCTTTTTAGTGTAAAATTTGGGAGTTTAGAATTTTCATCTGCGCAATCATCATCTGAATTGATTTGATTTTGCCTCCAATGCCATTTCCACCAAATCCGCTACGTCGGCATCTTCTTCTACCAGTAATTCCCGAACGGCTTCTAATCATATGTTTTTTTATTTTTTTGGGAGCATAGATGACTAAGGCCATGTTACTCTGTGTATATTGTATATAAAAATTGTATGTGTCCTGAGGTTGATTTTCTGTTTTGCTGGACGAAAAACCCGAGTTTCTGGGAGAAAAAGCCTGCTACCCTTGCCTGAGCCCGACTAACTCAGCCACTTTGTAAAAAAAGACCCATAAAATTCGTCCCTTCATTGACGGGATTTGAACTCAGGTGTCTTCCACCCGGTGTGGGGAGGAGGACGATTCTATCAACTGTTCTACCCATGAGGGCTTCAGTAGTCATATCATTAAAACCTTCCCCTCCTACCGATGTAGCAAGTTCTATCGCACTGATTCCATTTTCTGCCTGTTCGATCATATTTCATGAATGAACTGACTCTGTCCATACATTTTTCCACACGCATTTAATGTTGACAGTTTTACTTCTTTCAGCAATAAAGCTCTAATTCTGATACAGTCCACAATTGAGAAATGTTTCCATGCCTCCATTACTTCAATAGATTCGGAATCAGTTTTTTCCAAAATCTGTTGTAATGATTTTCTGCTGTAATGAGTTTTAAAGGCTGAATGGCTGATGATCTAATGCGGTGTGTCCCAACCTTTTTTTTACCATGCCCCACCTAAGTCTTTCTAAAATTCTGATGCCCCCTATGTAACATATACATATTTTTTATATTCAAAAATTGAATTATTCCCTAAATGAAGCCTAATTACAACTTGTTCAGGACACAAGATTTAGGTTTTAGGAAGAAATCATTAGTAAATTATTAAAAAAAAACAGTCAGTAAATTTTCAAAACATATAATAGACAACTAAAATTCAAGTACAAAATAATTTATATGAAAGATTTTTCTATAATATTTTAATTTTTAATAATTATTATTTAATTGTTTAATAATTTCGACATTCCATGTGAAGTCAATGTGAGCACTAAATTTAGTGAGACCCTTGTGCTTGATGCTTGCCGCAGAGAGATTTTATATTGGGCTCCAATTTAGTCAGCTTCAGTCTCAAGTCTCCCCGTTTTGTGATATCCAGTCGATTTCTTTTCTTTAGTAACAAATCATTTATGGCACTAAATCCACATTCAGCTAAATATGAAGATGGAAACGGTAACAATAGCTCTCTTGCAAAGTTGGTTGAATTTGGGTATTTAATTTCTGTTTCATCTCAAAGCCATTCCATCGCTCCTTTTATATTGAATAAAGTTTTAACTGACTCATAATTTTGCATTTCTGAGATTGGTACTGCATTGATACATCAGACAAATCCACTAACATTGGTTGCATCATCCAGGTTGGAAAATCAATTTGTTTTAAATCAGAAAACCTTTCTTTTAAATCAGCTGACAGAATTTTCAGATGATCGACAATAACAAGTACAGCGGTATCAGTCACTTCACATTTTTGCAGCAACGAAACTGTTCAAAATTTTTGTTACAAATATATTTTTGACATAATTCAATAAATGTAATGAAACCAAATATCTTCGCTTTTGCATCAACGAGAGTTTTATTTGTTCCTTGAAGTTGTTTATTTAATATATTTAGTTTTTCAAAGATATCAGCTAAATAACTCACAAATGCTTTACCATCGACCGTTAACAGATGCTTCATTTCAGGTTTGTCACTTAAAAAGTCACTAGTAGTATCAAATACAGTAAACCCGCGAATAGCGGGGGTTTACTGTATTTGATACTATTATAACCCCCGCTATTCGCGGGGGTTACCTTCCTGAGAAATGCCGCGAATACTGAGTTATGGCTCCCATAGTAATAAAGGGGTTCCGTTCCAAAGTACGAAATATATAAGAAAAACTAGTCTAAAATTTTGTCTATGTATTATATGTACCTTCATAATATGACTATGTACATAGACAGTACATAGTGAAATGCAAGCATAAGGCATTGAAATGAAAATAAGAAACAATTTAATATTAAATGTAATATTTATTAGAAATTTCAAACCAGTGCCTTTGCTAGCTAAAAAACTTATCCCGCCAGTGCTATCACCAGTTTTGCTAGTGTTAATAAAGGAGTTATGCTGTTTTGACCGGGAAAGATAATTTTAGCCACGCCCATGTTTTTTTTTTTTTTGGCGGAAAATGTTCACGGCGATTTAAAATTCAATTTTTTTAGGTTTCATTTTATATTAAATCAGCGACTGCAAATACAGATACCGCGAATAGCGGGAGTTTACTGTAGTTCCATAAATCTTTTCAAGCAGTTCCCTTTCGAGAGCCACCTTACTTCGGTGCGAAGTAAAAGTCTCACATGGTCTGCATTTTGTTCTTCACAAAAAAGCTTGAAGAGATGCTCACATTTGGCATTAGCTTTAATAGCATTGACACACTTTATAACTGATTTTAGTACTTCATTAAGAACAGGCGAAATATTTTTAGCTACCAAGTTTTCCCTATGAATAACACAATGCACAAGAAGCATTTCTGGATTCTCATCTCATCAATTTTAAGCAGCCATTTTTCTTGCCCATCATATTAGGAGCACCATCTGCAGCACAAGATGTTATATTTTTAATTGGTATATTATTGTCATATAAGTAATTTTTTAGCTTATCATATATATTTTTGGAGGTAGTGGTGCTCTCTAATGATTTACAGAATAATATTTCTTCAGCAAAATTACCTTTATCAGTATATCTTACACAAGTTATCAGTACGGCTTCACTGTCTCTCAAAGTTGATTCATCCATTTGCACTGAGAATTTTCTTGTTTTCAGCTTTCTAACAAGTCATATTTCAATATCTTCACTCATTTCATCTATTCTTCTGCTAACAGTATTGTTATCGAGTGGCATAGCTTTCACGTCTTTGTCATCTTTTTCCAGAACTGTTTTAAGAAATGCTGATATTGATGGTTTATTAAATTCTCTCCTATAGTATGATTTTTCCCAGATTTAGCATTGAGTAAAGAAATTTCATAACTAGCCTCAAGAGTACGATTGACAGTTGCAGTATGAGCAATAAACAGAGACTTTATAATGTTGCTCTTTTTTTCAAAATTCTTCTCTAAAGTTTGAAAGTAATTTAAATCTGAATTTACATGAGCATTATGTTTCCCCTTCAAATGCGCCTCAAGACGACCTCGCTTTATTGATTTGTTGGTCAAGCATTATTGGCATAAAAGACAAAAAGGTGACCTTTGATCGTGAACAGCGGGTATGAAACCAAATTTTAAGTATTCCTCTGAATACTGACGAACTTTTTTTTACTTGCACTACTCATTTTACTGTGCAACTGAAAGAAATAAATATAAGATAAATCAAAAACTAAAAATAAACTATCCATTAAAGTTAATTTAATTTTATTTTAATATATCAAAATTAATTATTAGTATGCTTTTTGAATGAATAAATCACACAAATTAGTATTAGTAATGGCCGCATGGTGCAAGAACACCTATGGCTTATGCTGCACCAGCCAAAAAAAAACAAACAAAAAAAAAATCCGAACAAAACAATGATAAAAACAAAAAAAAAAGGAAATTAAACCTATCATCCTATGTGCTTCCCTTACCCGAAAGTATTATCCAGATGACCTTTGAATTTCCCCAAACTGTTGGCCTCTACCACCCATGAAGGCAACTTATTCCAGAAATTTATAACTCGCTGGCTAAAATAAAACTTCCTGCAGTCCAATCTAAACGTTTTCCCCCATAACTTGAATTTATGTCCCCTAGTTCTAGCATCATTTATAATCTTGAAAATTTTGTCCTCATTCATTTTACTGATGCCTCTCAGAGTCTTAAACACCTCAATCAAATCTCCTCTAAGGTGTCTAGTTTCCAAACTCTGCAACCCACATATTCGAAGTCTTTTCTTCATAAGGATGCCCTTTTGCCGATCTCACCAGGCGAGTTACCCGTCTTTGCACCCTTTCAAGAAGCTCGATGTCTTTCTTTAGGTGCGGTCTTTCTCAAATTACTGAATTCGGGCTATTAAACCTGTGGTCTCTGTGAACAAGCAAATAAGTCTAATTTGTCAAGAATGAGATAAGGGCACTATACGGTTCTTCATTAATAATAATTCTGTGCGCAGACAAAGTATTTTTTTATTTTAATCTGAGATCGCCAAACATACCCAAATGTACAGTCACGACGCCCAAACGAGCATATGAAAGGAATTACCTATTTCATATAACATGCGGAGTTTGCGGTAGGCTACAGTAGACAACCACTTTGCTTGCGCATTGCACATGCCATAAGCAATCGTCCAATACAGTACGTACTATTCCTTCACTAGGCACAGTAAGCAATACTTTCCCGACAAGCCGACCGGGCTAGCCGAGTAGGTAAAGTACCTGCCTGGCAACCCAAAGGTCGCGGGTTCGATTCCCGCCTCGGGCTTGGATCAAAGTACTGCAAAAACCTTGGGAGGTGCAATATGGCCACAGAAGCCGATGCGCCAACAACTACCAAATCAAAAAAAAAAAAAAAAAAAAAAACTTTCCCGACAAACTGTAGTTGATATTACTCCAAACTTTCAAGTGCGGCTCTATAGAAAGTACAACATTTAACGAATGCTTATTTCAAATTGAGATACCAACAATTCTTCTTTTGTACAAGTTAAATCATAGTAGGTGGTTGTTTTAAACTTTAGACGAGCAATTTTTGAATTTCCCCCCTGAACAATCAAATTTCCCCCGTGTGAGGCATGGGACCCACGTTGGGAAACACCGATTGAATGGCTGAATGACAGAAATTGAATTAACCCAGTACAACTGTGGCAGTAGGAACATAACTTCAACGTTTGGATAACTTAAATCTTTTGGATGGCCTGGTGTGCTATCCAGTAGTAATAAAACTGAAATCTAGATTTTTCCACAAGTTGTAGCACAGAATGTAATATGGAAATTTCCTAACAAAATAAAATACACGAATTTCTCGGGGGTTTTTTTTTTTTTTTTTTTTTTTACTAACGTCTCAACAGTGGGGGATTCAAAAAGAGTGGAAATGTTGAAAAATTACATCCAACATAATAGGGTTTTGTTGTTCAAAACAAAAGTTCAAAAATACTCTGAAGTTCAAAAATACCCTGTTATGCAAGGTTTACCAAAATTCTCTAACCATGTTAGAGCAAAACTGTGTTATATAAGTACTGTGTTGTGTGAGGATTGCGGCAATCTATCAATCGATTTAGAGCAAAATCGTAGTAGAAGTACTGTGTTATATGGGGGTTGCAATTTTGCAAGAAAAAATAAAATAGTGCATTTTAAAACTATCTGGTGTAGTGTTCACTTTTTATTTTGAATTCAAGTGTTTGTTACCTGCAACATGTGCCAGGAACACATGCATTGTGTGTTAATGTTTTACAAGTGCTAAAAGTCTAGTGGTGTGTAACTTTCACATGGTTTTCCAGAAGAAAAAAACAACAAAAAAATTTTTTTTATATAATAATATAAAACATCTTGTTAATAGCACACTCTACATAGTGCACCAATTAAATAACAAGACTGCATACGTTCTGCATTTAGTATTAACATAAAAGGCCAAAATAGTACGATTAGATCCCCTAGAGCAGTGGTTTTCAACCAGTGTGCACAACAACATTCCAGGGGTGCCATGTAATTTGGCTTTAAGTTACTCAAACTTTTTTTTTTTTTTTTTTGAAATTTATATATTTATTCCATTATAAAAAGGTATACGGTATCCATTGTATTGAACTGTATCTTTTTAATTTTGTAGTGATCTGTAATTGATGTTTATTTATTACCTCTATATAAAGAATAAAATTATTTTATAAGTATATATAATTTGTATTATGAATTGTAATTTTGTTTATAATTATATTATTATAATAACTATCATATAACATATATATATATATATATATATATATATATATATTTTTTTTTTTTTTTAATGTTATATACACTGTGCTGCCACTTTATTAGGTACACCCCTGCTGTGCACACAAATGGTTTGTCCCAAACATTGCAAGTCACATGACCAAAGTTGTGGATATAAATGCAGCAGAACAACCTATCTAGTCTCAATTAAGCGTACAAACCGTAGCAAGAATGGGGAAAAGGAGTGATCTAAAGGACTTCGAACGTGGCATGGTAGTAGGTGGAAGATGTGCTGGACAAAGCATCTCTGAAACGGCAGTTCTCCTGAACTTTTCACACACCACAGTTTCAAGGGTGTATCGAGAATGGTGCAACGAACAGAGAACTTCCTCTCAACGGCACTCCTGTGGAAGAAAATCGCTTGTTGATGAGAGAGGTCAAGGAGGACGGCTAGAATTGTGCAAGCAAACAGGCCACAATGTTGCACATCACATCAGAATGCAACCTTGGTGCGCAGAACAAATTATCACAACGGACCACTAGTCACACTTTGTTACGAATTGGCTACAACAGCCGACAGCTACATTGCGTACCTTTGTTATCAGTGAAGAACAAGAAAGCATGCCTCCTGTGGGCACAGCAACACCATCACTGGACTATCGAGGATTGGAAAACAGTTGCTTGGTCTGACGAGTTGAATTTCCTAGTGCATCATGTTGATGGAAGGCTCAGAATTTGGTGAAAACAACATGAATCCGTGGACCCTTCACGTCTGACGACGACTGTGCAAGGTGGTGGGGGCAGTGTTATGGTGTGGGGAATGTTTTCTTGGCACATGTTGGGTCCATTGATACCCATAGTTTCATGTCTGAATGCCACATTGTTGCTGACCAAGTGCATCCATTCATGTTAACAGTTTATCCTCAGTCAGATGGTTACTTCCAGCAGGATAATGCGGCGGTGCACAAAGCCCGAATCACTATGGAATGGTTCCAGGAACACGACAATGACTTTTCTTTGCTGCAGTCGCCCGCACATCCTCCAGATCTCATTCCTAATGAACATCTTTGGGATGAGCTGGAAAGGGCTGTTCGCTGCAGGCCTACACCTCCGTTGAATCTCAAGGAACTGTGTGTGTGTATATGCAAACACAGAATCAGATTATTAAAAGGTCGAAAACCACTGTGTTAGGTTTTTCTTTTGGCCCAGGAGCGCCATGAAAAAATGACTGTGACACTAATGTAGCCATGAACCGAGAAAGGTTGGGACCTCTACCCTAGGGTGTGCTCTTTCCAACGAGTGAAAGTTGAAACTTGTCCAGTCAGTATTTTGTGATTTATGACGGAAAGAGTAGTTTTGTGCATGTCATCAGAAAATTGAAAATGGAGCAGAGTAGTTATCAAATTTTATTGTAAATTGGGGAAATGTGGAAACCTTCGACGATTTAAAAAAAATTTATGCTAATAAATGTTTGTCTTGACCAAGAGTGTTAAATGGTTTTATCGTTTTCGTAAAGGAAGCGAGTCGTTAGAGGATGATCCGTGACCTGGCTGCCCAATCTCTGTTCGAACACTGGAGATTGTCACAAAGGTTAGAAAAATTGTGACTACTCAGTCAGATATAAAGACAGATCTATTTCAACAAGATTGCTTGCTGGGATGATCGGTAGCAATAAGGAATCTGTACGAGAAATTCTAAAAGAAGATCTAGGTAAGAGAAAAATTTGTTCCTGTTTTATACCACATTCATTGTTTTGAACGAGAAAAGAGTCAAGTGTTTTTTTTTTGGCAAAAAAAAATCGATTCTGGTCATTGAACCCCCCCCCCCTCCCAATCCTTCGGATTTGGCCCCCCCACAGATTACTTTTTGCTCTCCAAAATGAAAACAGCCATAAAAACATGCGATACGGGACGATAGCGGACATCCAGGCTGCAGTGACCGACCAGCTGAAAGCGGTACCAGAAGAGGAGTTCCAGGAGCCTTTTCAAAACTTGTATAAAAGGTGTAAATAGTGTGTACACATCGGAGGTGACTACTTTGAAAATATATAACCTTACTTTGCTGTTAGTGTTATTCTTTTTTTTTTTTGTAATAGTGTCAGTCTTGTTATTTAATTGGCACACTGTGTACATAAGAATAATTGCTAAACAAATCAAATTCTGATTATGAATAACTTTCTTTGAATACAGTAGTGATGTAGCTGAAACTTCTTTTGGTAAATTTGTAGTAATAATGGCAAATGATGCAAGTTAGCAAGCTAATATAGCATCAGCCAAAAAAAAAAAAAAAAAAAAATCCCAACACAGTTCACCCATCCACATATCCTCCAAGAATTATCTAGTTCTCCCTTGAATTTATTCAACCCATCCACTTCCACAATAACAGACAGAAGCCTGTTCCAACAATCAACCACCTGCTGACCAAAGGCAAACTTCTGCATATCTATCCTGCAACTATCCTTCCTTAACTTGAATTTATGCTCCCTCATGTGGCGCCTCCGTAGCCAGGTGGGAAGGAGCAGCAGTGCATAGCACATGCTTCTTGATTAGACCGGGGTTCGAGCCTGTCACCACCAAATACAGAGGATGTGGAAAGGTCAGGGAATGACCACCGCATATCCCGGAGCAATATGGCCTTAGTTGCTAATGCTCCTAAAAACCAAATAACTAACTAACTAACTCCCTCATGTGTGTAGTCTTAGCAAGAGAAAAAATACCATTGGCATTCAGCTTATCCAATCCATTTAAGTCTTTAAACAGCTCAATCTGATTTCCCTCTATATGCCTGGTTCTCGACGCTGCAATTTGCAGAACTGAAGCCTTTCTAGGTAAAAAACACTTTTATTCCCTTCACCAATCTGGTTGTTGTTCTTTGCACCCATTCTAGAAGATCTATATCCTTCCTAAAGTGAGGAATCCAGACCTCTATACAGTACTTGAGATGTGACCTAACCACCTCCTTATGCCTGCTAGCAAAATTCCTGTATATGATTGACAAGACCCCTTGAGCTTCTCTGGCAGTTTCCAATGCTCGGAAAACTTCATATCTGACTGCACAATTACCCCCAGGTGTTTTTCATTCTTCACTACCCTGAGTGTAGTACTGCACAGTTGAGGTGGAGGTGGTTGTATGGTGTGGATCATGTTTCACTGGCAGGAACTTGGACCCCTGGTGCATGTGGAACAACA